>NW_024704748.1:12111294-12648794 GCF_018977255.1 Callorhinchus milii | reverse complement strand
CATCTATAAGAGCAAGATGAGGAAGTTTCTCCCTGTGTGCTCACCAACAATCTCTCATGCAAAATTAGTCATTCACTTCATGGTTGTTTGCGGGACATTCTTGTGCGCAAACTGGCTGCCGTGTTTGCCAATGAGTTCAAAGTCATAAATTTTCCTTTGAAGCACTTTGAGATGTTTCCTTAGTGTGATAAGGTGCTGTATCAAATGCAAGGGTTATTATAATTCAAACATTCAAATACTTCAGGTGTCTATCATTTTAATTAACATGATAAATGACAAACTTTTACGATCCTTAAAAAGATGTAATGGTATCCTCCAACACTGTCTCAGCTGGGGAAAATGTTTTTTAAGCAAATGTTTGCTCAACAAAAATTAAAAATAAATTAATTTTGTCCTTTATGTTTGCCATTGGTGGCTTTAATCATGTTTGTTTGTTGTTATTTGAAATGAACAAACTTATCTGAATTTAAACATCTGTCTATAAATTCACAATCACTACATCTGAAAATAATTCCCGATAAAGCAATTCAACACATTGTAACATGATAGGTACAATATCAAATGTAAGGATTATTTATTAAACAAATCAAAAATTGTCTGCTAACCTTCCCCCCAAACAACAAATGCCCCAGTCCTCTGCAGTTCTAACAAAAGTTTCTCTTATATATTTTTCAACATTAGTGGTTTTAAATATAATTCATTAAAAAAACATGAACTCAAGGACATCTTATCTTTCAGAGAGTCAATCGTATATAAATTCAACAAGATAAAGGAATCTGTTGTGACTTGGAACTACAATACTTCTAATACTTCTTTCTACAATTAAAAGGTTATTGCTGTCTACCCACTTGATAGCAGTCACAAAATGAACATGAAGTTAACAATGGAACAAGAAGTCTTGTGTGAGTTCTATATCCCTTGGTGAATATATCTTTGTGTGAAGAGAGTGGAAATCGAGTTATGACAAACCAGGGAATTGTACTACTATGGAAATTGAGAGTTTTTTTTTACAAAACAGCCCCAGGCAGTGATTTTCGGGATCCTCCTTTCCCACCAATTAAAATCCACTTCTGTAGCTGGAGCAAGAAACAGTAAGTACCTGTGTACAAAGTAAAGAGGTTTCCACTGGCAGAGGTGGGTGAGGAATTTGTGTGTGATTGTTGATCATTCACTGAAGGTTTGCAGTTAATGAGCCAGCCCTCTGTGGCGGTGTTGGTAGTCTGGTTCCTGAGCCGGCAGGTCCATAGTATTCCAGGGCACTGCTGAAGACAGCACAGTCAGCCTGAATCATCGGCAGGACCTGGAAGGGCAGACCAGTTACTCAGGTCAGGGAGTCATCCCACTCAGGTCCTGTTAACCCTACAAGCCAAAGTCCTAGCTGGAGAAACAACGGGAAAGCTTGTGGGACAGCAATATCAATGGCAAGCTATGCGGTTTTAGCTGGTTAGACTCCAGCAGTACTCCAATACACACTCTGAGGTCCCCAAGCTTTGTTTCTTGCCAACCTGCGCCTAATACTTTCCAGCATTACTTAAGCAGTATGCATCTCCCTGGGAAGAGAGTGCACAATCCATTCCAACAATCTATCTCTGGGATTTCCATGTTTTGGTGGGATGCATGGAAATCTCAGCTTGGTTTCGATACTCTTAAGCATGATGATGGGTTTCCACATGTGTCAGACACCCAGCTGACCCAAAAAATTGTAAAGCTATCTAATGCAAAGATTATTATGTTCTTAATGTGTGTATGTAACAATCGTGATATTATTTTCTGAGGAACTTTGACTTGGAATCATCAGGATTTGGAATCACATTGTCTAAGCTGACACTCCAATGCAGTGCTAAGGGTGTGTTGCATTGTCAGAGGTGCTGTCCTTCAGATAAGATGTTAAACCAAGTTCCAATCTGCCTGTTCAAAGTGGACGTTAAAGATTCCCGTGGCATTATTTGAAAAAAGAGTTTCTCCCGGTGTCCAGGCCAACAATCCACCAAATAAAAAACTTGGTTAATCATCGCATGGCTATTTATGGGACAACCCACGAAAGACACAGTCAATTCACTTTACAGTATATCCTGTGAAGCGTTTTGAGACGTCTCAGTGACGTGATAAGGCGCTATGTCACCTGCAAGGATTATTATTGTTTGTCTGGAGAGAGAATAGGTTGCTTTTACATCTCTCACTAAAGCTATATGCTAAGTGCATGTAATTATAGTCAAGGTAACTCGGATGAGATTTTAAAGGGTCATCTTCCTGCTGGTACCAGCTGCAGTAGCTGGGAGGAACTAGACTTGTGGATGTTTGTTAGCCCCACAGCATAAGGCTGTCTTTAGAATCCTTAGTTCAAAAAGCAACAATATTTAAATCAGCAGTGGAAATAAGGAGATCATTGCTGGAAGCAATAACAATGTGAAAAGAGATAGAACACGAGAACACAAGAGATATAGATAGTCTGAAAGCTGTTGAACACAGATAAAGTTTAAGGAGCCCACGAGAGATAACAAAGGAAGACAGTAAGAGGGAGAAAGAGCCCAGGGAAGAATAGTTAAATGCAGAAAGAATTCATACAGACAGAAGAAAGGGAGAAATGAGGAAGTAATACTCAGAAAGAGAGGGACTGAAACAAATTCCTGCAAACCAAGGACTAAGATTGAAATTATCGCCAGGATACAGTGATGCAACATGTTCCAGTGCATTGTGGTACATTACTGTCGTGCATAGGTCTGGGTCTGGATTGACTACATGGGAGGTTTCTAATTCTCATCTGACCTGCCAGGGAAATGTAAACTGAAAGCAAGGCCCTTCGTCACAAAGAGGGAAAAATGCACATCGTACTAATAACCCTTGCATTTCATATAGCACCTATAACGATTAGTTAGCACCTATCAAAAAGTTTCGTAGGAAATTTCGGTTAATTGCCAGCAATGCAGCATTGCATTGGAGTGTCAGACTATAAACTCAAAGTCCCAACATGGGGCTTGAACCTACAGCCTTCTGACCCAGAGGCAAGAGTGCTACCAACTGAGCCAGGCTGACACCTAGTGTCCAGTTAGAGTGTAACAGTGACAACCCCCATGAGCAGGTTTCCTGACCACTTTCTCAGGAGAAGAATCCAAGATGAAAAATAGCATTTGCATTTTTATGGCGTGAGGCTTGGGTGACAAGAGTGTACAATACATTATCTACAGAATGAAGAGACAAGCTTTCTTTCACTCTCAGGGCACCTTATGGGAACCTGAAGAAGTAAGTAAAAATAAGTCAATGAGAATGTCGCAGAGGTTAAAGAGATGGCGAAGCATAAATAATAAATGGAGATGAAAGGAACAGAAATAATACTAGAGAGAGGAGAGCAAAGTGTTAAAGACAACAACAACTTCAAAGCGAACAAGACAAAAGGCAGATTTATGAGAATATTCGTTTTATTTCTAAAGAGTAAAAAATATTCAGCGCTTGGATATTTTGGGTACCAACATGGCAAATCTATTGTCACTGAATGTATTGCAAACCCTCAACTGTCCAGCACTTTAGGATGTTCTCTTGAAGTGAAAGGCACTATAGAAATACAATTAGTGATTGTTATTTTTATATAACATAGAAAATGTTAGGAATGTGAGATTCAAGTATTTTTTAATCAAAGGTAGTGAATATGAATTATCTTAAATGTTCTGTTATGCAATTAATAAATTATACTTTTACACAACCTGGGTTTTGGTCTATTTTAGTAATATGATGGATGAGGTTGTGCTGAAAAACAAATCATTTCAAACTAGAGAAGCTGCTAACTAACCAGGCTCAGTTTCATGGCATTTTGGCCAAGATTTACTCTGAATCCAAACAAGAAAATACAGAACACATTGGAGAGGATGATTTCTACAAGGTGAGGGTAAGTCCACAGCACAGAGTGAAAATGAGAGAGCAAATTTGACCAACATTTGGGATCAGTGACAGGAAATGAAATACAGAAACATGTACAAAGGAAGGATCCAGCCCACTGCATAATTCAGCTGATATAGAGGATAGTTCCTGTCTGTTATTCAGGTCCCCCAAATAACCCAATTTCCAGGATTGGGTTTTCAGCTCTCCCACTGAGGGCCTCATTACAAACCCTCACAATCAGGGAATACTGACCATTCTTTTCACCAAAGCATTCAAACACAGATCCACTGCAATAAATAAACAGGCGAATACAATTGAAAATGCACAGTATCCCAATATATTATATGCAACTTGCTTTACTGTTTCTGATATATATTGGAGATGTACTACAAATAAAACAGGTTTTCATTTTGCTTCTATTTAATCAATAGGTGGGTTTATAAGATCCTAATTTTTCATATTTTTCTATTGCTGCCCCCAGCCCAAACATGAATTGGCTGTTTTATTTTATGCAAGTCAAAAACACCACTGCAACAATCCAAACGAACTGTCCATTATTTAATTGAGAATGGTAATGTTGTGGTTATATTGCGGATGGATCTTCAGAAGGAATGTTGTTAAGGTGCTGAATTGGTAAACAAATCAAGGTGCATAGTATTAATGGAAATTCTGTCAGTGAGTAGATCCAGCCCACAGTATAGAACTATGTAATTCTGCGCTGTATGTATCTGTAAGTCCCACTGTAATTTTCACTTTTAAGTTTCACCCACAAAATATACAATCAATTCATTTCACAGTACAGTATATTCTGTAAAGCACTTTGAGACGACTCAACAATATGACAAGGCACTATATGAAATGCAAGAAACCACTGTAAGCCCCACTCTATGTATTTTTGAGCCCCACTATATGAATCTACCTCACTGTGTGTATCTGTAAGCCCCACTGTATGTATATAACTCCCCACTATATGTATATAGAAGTCTCAGTGTATGTATCTAGAAGTCTCACTATATGTGTTTGCACGTCCCACTGTGTGTATCTGCAACTCCCTACAATATGAATATTTGTAAGTCCCATTGTATGTACCTGCAAATTAGCATGTGAAGTGAATTGTAGCATGGCACTTAGGTATCCACTAACTCAAGAAAGCACATTGGTTACGGAAATACATGGATCCAAACTTCAATATTCAAACATGGGTAGTTTTAAGTCTCTTGGAGAAACTTTGCACGTACCTAATTCAAGAACCTCACATTTGTCCAGTATTTCACAGACCATACAGCGGCAAACAGAATAAAAATTTTAAAAATATCCTTGCATTTGATAATAATAATAAATAATAATAATCCTTGCATGTGATATAGAGCCTTATCACATCTTTGAGACATCTCAAAGCGTTTCACAGAATATACTGTAAGGTGAATTCATTGTATATTTTGTGGGGGCTATATTTTGATATAGCACCTTATCAGGTCTTCGAGATGTCTGAAAGTGCTTCATAGAATATAGTGTAAAGTGAATTGACTGTATATTTTGTGGGCGAAACATAGCAGCCAATTCCGCATAACGGTTTTTCATTGCTTGTGGGACATTGCTGTGTGCAAATTGGCTGCCGTGTTTACCAACAAATACACAGTCATTACATTTTGCAGTAAAATCCTGTGAAACACTTTTGATAACATGATAAAGTGCTATATCAAATACAAGGATTATTATGAAGGTATGTGGGAAGTAGGCAGGCATTCTGGTCTATACCTGTTAAACATTCTCAGACACACACTCACACGAGTGTCAGAAATATGAAGAGGATAACGCTGAGATGGCTGGCAAACACAAACCTTTCAATTAGAAATGACTGTGCGAACTGGATGGGTGAGTGAAAAGGTAGACTATGGGCCCACGGCTTTACCTGACTTAACTTTATGCTGTTTCATGAACTCTCCTGAGACAGCTATGAGCTGTATAGATTTTGCTGTTACTTACTGACTCACCGACGTTTGTTTTTTATTTGTTTGCCTAGCTACAGCATTGACTTGATTCTTTGTCAGTGCTGGGAACACATCTCGACATGGCAATCACCTAAGTATCTCTAATTTTCAGTGTCTCAGCAGCTTTGGTGGTGGGGGTGGAGTGGGGGGAACCTGCTCATTTTAACCTGTTCTACTCTGCAGCTACTCCAGGGAAGTTGGAAAATCGAAGGGATTAGTCAAAACATCTAGATCCTATCTACATCCTAGTAGCCAGATGGCTAGTGTGATGTCTGTTGAGGATTAAGATCATGCCAATTGTTTGTCTCCAGCAAAGGCTTGTGCACGGTACATGGGAAAGCTTAAAAGGGTATAAAACAAAATGTAAATTATATGCAGCATAGCTCACCACCAAGAGCAATGATGTTATTGGTTATTGTATAATTTTTTCCCCCAAATTTTTCTCTTCAAAGAGGTTATTATGTGTTACCTTGCCCAAGTGGTTATTACTGGTGTGTGAGTCCTAACAGTGAGTCTGGAATGCCTATTCAATCATGGAGGAGCCTCAGAGCCAAGCCCGAAAGAGAAATATAAAACTGCAAAACAAGGATAGAAACCGAGAATCAGGTGAGTAATATACCAAGGGGAATGACTTCATTTCTTGTACCATGTTTCTCTTTAAAAACAGTCAATTTTACAAAGAGCTATGGTTAAACAGATTCACTTTGTAAAAGTTTCATTCTAATTAAGGTCTGCGGTGTATTGACGTTTTCAGCACAATAAGATCAGACCTTTTATACTAATCCTGATGAACGCTTGACATTTGGGCAGTGCCTTATAGATCATTGTCCTGCTTACACTGCAAGGGATAGTCTGGATAGTTTTGGTATTAAATCCACTTACCATGTATCTCCCTTTGAGGTCTGAGATCAAGGAAAAGGCTTTTAAAAGGTTCTTTATGCTATAATGTTTATCTTCATTTTTCCTTGTGGAGGACAAGGTTCGATTTGGATACAATAAATTGATAGGAATACTTCATTTTTAATGTTTGTGTTCAACTGCAACATTAAATTTATCAGATAATGCCTCAACATTATCTGGGGTCGGGGTGGCTCTGTTTCCATTAATCATTAATACTTCACTGCCAAATCTTCTTTAGAGGCCCAAAGAGACAAATGCCTAAGGAACTGTGAAGTTTACAACCAATTTTCCATACATATGTATAAAAAAATTGAGAAAATGTTTGTTTTATTCCAATATCAGATCCAGCTACAGCTGCATTCAGTCTAAGCCTTACAATACCTAATTTGCACTTTGCTAGATTAATGTGCAGATGAATCACTAACAGATCACAGTCTGAAAAGGTGAAAATTAACGTAAACCAAAGTTATACTCAAATTCGATTTGCCTTGATTATTCTACAGTTAGTAGAACAGAATTAAGCAGAAATTAACGTGCAAAATAATTACTTAATGGTTTTGTTACATTACATTTTAACTAAGTTGAGACTATAGTTATACCTGCAGGTTTAATATTCACCAATGAATTTTAGCTAGTTAAGGGCACAAAATCCCATGAAATCGACACAGATATATTACAATGGAACATCATTCTTGAATTGCATTTTTGGAGTAAGGTTTTGAAACCACACAAATGACAGTGTTTCAATTTTTCCTTCTCTTGAGGAGAAGACTTTTCATTGTCCACACGCCTCCATTGAGTTCTGGATTGGCCCTTGGATCATCTGGTGGATAATACACTGGGATTGCAGTTTTATTACACTGAGAGAGTTTCTTTTACAATTCTCTCACTATTTTGAGGAATCGGCTGGAAAGATTATATTGTTCTAAAAGATCTGAAGACACATTGAAAAGCCATAAGGCTTTTTTTTTATATGAATTCCACCACTTTCCTGGGTTTCCAGAAATGTTTGGTAAATTCTGTCACAGTCACTGTCCCTGGGTCTCCTGTTAAAAGTTTCCAGCTTCTTACTCTAATCGGAGTCTGGATTCCAGTGTCCCGGAGACAAATCCTTCCCTTTTCAAGCCCCGGGGGAAGTTTTTTGATAATAGATTAATAATAAAAATTATTTATTTTATGGACGAGAGCTTGCCTTGCCTTGACCAATGGCATCCCACATGTTGTAGCCATCAAGTTGGCTCCAGAGAGCCCTTAGCCAGTGATACCAGGGTAAGGCACCAATCAGTTGTGTATCAGAGCTTGGCTGATTTTCCTTTGTGTTTGAATGTGGACAAAGCTCAAACCTCTAATTCCACATTCCCAATATGCGCCCTTTCTTCTCCTGAAGGGTCAGTTACTGCTGTTGTTAAAGGGCTACCCACATTATCGGAGGAGTAGATCAACACAGTGTTGTAACAACCACGTGTCCGCAGAGCTGCAATTATATCCTTTACAGCATCATCCAAGCAGGTTACCATGGCTGCATATTTCCTCCTAGCGAGGTTGCTTAGTGAGTTGTATTTACTGATACATTCTTTAGGCATCTGAAGTGGGGTGTGAACAGCTTGAAAAGCCAGATAGATAAATATAGATTCTTTGGGATCATGGTTCGCTATTATCTGCCTGATTCTTTGGGTGTAGATGGAAGTGGAGTAGTTTCGACTGTCACTCCCAGGCCACCTTCTTTCAATCGTGAAGATCAAAACTGCAAACCTCCAATCCATTACAGTTGTGATATGTATAGTGATCCCAGTCAGGGAGCCGAAGAAAGAATTGATTTCCTTAGAAGATACGAAGACATTCTTTTTGGTGGAAGCCCAGGTGCCACATGTGAGTGCTGTAAGCAGCTTACAGCAGTTTCTGTGGAAGAGTGGCACAGACAGCCTAATGAACTGACGTGAGCCAATAATGGAGTTTTGAACTCTTGTATGAACCTGATAGCTGCAGACAGAACATACATAGGCTCAGACCAGTATATGACATGAACGTACCTGTGCAACCCTTCTCTTTATTTAATCCTCTCCAATTTTTTCTTTTCCTCTCCTGAGATCTGCTGGCCCCAGGCCCCAGGCCTGATCCACTTGACTAGTCTTAAAGTCTTTTTTATGCACAGTGAGTGTGACATCGCAGCTGAGCTCAAATCAGTTCTCACTTGTAATGAATGACCTCTTACTTTCCAGTAGGAGTGATGCAATTGTGGTCAAGAGCAGGAAACCGATCTGGTTCCCCTCGCCTCCACCCCCACTCCTTGTCCAGGGGTGCTGAAGATATTTGTACTTTTCCCATTACCACCTCCCCATTTTTCCCCTCTAAATTTCTCCCCTTTCCTCCAAGGCATTTTCCTCTCACTGGGGTGAACTTCAATGTGTGCTGGCCCCCCCCGCAAATGGCCAATACTTGCATGACTTATTAGCAAGCCATTTGATGATGGAGGTATGAGAGTTGTACAAAATTCTGCCCTTACTCAATGTATGCACATGAGGACCTTCCAGCAGTCATCTCTGGAGAGCAAATAAGAGCGTGAATCTTGATTGTTTTTTCCCTTCTTAACTCGGAGTTCATTTTACAGTCTCACTTATTGCTGGTTAATTGTCTACTTATCTAAGATCAACTAACTCGGTGCAAAGCAAGGTTTGGAAATGACCTTTGATGCATAGAGGGGTATTTTTATTTACTGGGCCATCAGTGGATCTGAGTACTTGTCTAGAATAATAGTAATAATAACCTTTACATTTGGTACAACGTCATTCACATTGGGAGGATGTCTCAAAGCGCTTCACAGGATTTACTGCAAAGTGTGGTGACCATGTATTTTATAGGCAAAAATGCGGCAGCTAATTTGTGCATAGCAATGTCTCACAAATTGCCATGAAGTGAATGAATAATTTTATTTGGGGATAAGAATTTCCTTGAATGAATGTGTTTACCATACAAATATAAATTTCTCCAAGCATAATACATTACACCTGCAAGATTTAGGTGCCTAGCCAATAATAAGTGCACATGTTTAAAATAGCAGACACATGGAAATTGACCCACAGCCTATGAGTTCAGGATATCAAATAAATGTGACGCTGAATTGCTCATAGGGATTGTTTGAACATCAGGATTAGGCTGGAGTTGCAGAACTCACTAGTATGTAATTTATACAGAATATATGAATGGATGTATTTTGATAACTTTCTACTAATTCTGTAGTTCTTACTGTTTCTGAGAACCCTACAGAATAACATTGACAATGGATTCCATTAGGATGTCGTTCTTGTCAGTCTTTTGCAAAACAATTTCTCATTAATTCCAAGAAGTTATACTAGTACTATATATAAAAACCTATTCAGGGAATAAGTAATGCTTTTAATTAAATTACAAAGTAGTAATTGAATAGATAGGTTCAGGGACCATCATAAATCTTGATGGTGAATCCAGAGCAGTGCCACAAGAAAATAGGCTATTATCTGTTTTAAGATCCGAGAAGGTATATTGAATCATGGACAGAACCCTACATTTAATATTTTACTGGCAATAATCCAGTGGTGGAGATTTTTTTGTAAGATAGTTCACTGACTAACACCTTAAAATGCTGGAATCATCAAATGTAAAGTATCATTGCTGAGTAGTCCAGTGATCCATCTACTTTGTTGAGCTCTCAATTGCATCTATGTTGCTGGGGGTGGAAGCTATGTGGAGCTCAATACACAATGGCATTCAGCTGCATGTCCTCTTCTGGAGGGGGGTAGGAGAGAGGAGGAAGAGACTGAATCAAATATATTCATGTTTTATAACATCTACTTATTAAACATAAATAATACTCTACGATAGTGGTTTATTCTCAATGATTTATTGGTGTGTCTTTCTCATCGTATGGCTCTCTCGCCTGCCTCTCTTTTTCTTCAGGTCTGTCCATCACTCATTCTCACACTTCTATTTAGCTTTCCAGACACTCCATTTCTAATGCATTTTTACAGAACAGGCTGTTGTGATAGAGTAATCCACTTATCCTGTAGATTATACTGTGTGCAGCAAAGACAGTCTCAACCATATGGCTTTATACTGACTGAGGAGGATACCATGCGTTGAATGAAAAATGTAAGCACTGATTCCCTGACTAGTTGAATTATAAATAAAACTTGACTATATTTTTAACATTTCTTAATTCTACAGATTCAGAACAATTATGTGTTTTGAATCACAAAGTTGAATGAAATACCCCAGTATCTATAATTTCTCACTTATTGGGAAGAGTGTTGTAAGTACTTCTAACTGGTGAAACAATTAATCTACTTGCATTAACAGCTTTATTAAAAGGTGATGTTTTAAAGCCTCCAACATTATTCGTATTCACAGAGGAGACTTTTTTTTAATTAGGAGCTCTCATACAAATCAGTGATTAGACAGTACAGTGTCTCTGTATGAATGGTTACACTGTTATTCAACTTGAGCACTGAAGAGGAAATAACCTATGTGATTTGTTTAGTATTATAAAGTCATATATTGGGAGGGAGGGGTGTCTTTAAATAAATAGAGGAGGAGTAAGTGAAACTCTAGTTTTGTCTTACCTACACGGCCCAGAAAGACCATTTGTTTCTTTTCTAGTGTAAAATGAGATCAGATTTCATGATCTTATTCATCAAACACTGGACCAACAGGTTTGCCATGTTAACCACAGCAACTCTAAAGCTATGTGTGTAAGCGTCTTCTGATTGTAACAATCATTATAGATAGTTATAGATAGTTAACATTGTTTTGCACTTTCTGAAGTGTGGTCCTTACCCTGTGGTCTGCACTGGGGGGGAATGGTTACATTAAAAAGGCCAAATGTGGTTGGTGGTAAGCTATTATAACATACATTATATTGGTCCCATAATTTACCAGCATCTAACCAATTGAAGATTAACCCTGAAGCAGAGACTTCACGATTGTTAATCCCCTTTTGTCATCGTGGAATGCACTGACAGCGGGAAGTGGAATCGAGAGGTTCTGTAGGTAATAAAATAGATTACAAGAAGGCACCAGTCAGTGATTAACAAAGTCCGGAACACTCCAAAAACATATTCTAGTTCTTACACAAATCTGCTTCATAGACTACAGTGTCATTTTTGCCCAGTTTAAAGTGATGTACTGTATAAACAGAGCATAAAACTAAGCGTTTAGATAACAATTTCACTAGTGTTTCTCTCTAGTTGTTTACAATGCCATCACTGTGCTCCAGTCTCCCAACTATTCATTATTCATTATCTTAAAACATTCTCCTTCCAGTAGTTTGTTAGAATTAATGAGGTCTCTACCCAACACTTTAACAATTCCATGCGGTTTAACCTGTGCTGATTCTCCCTTGGCGGCTGCTGTATATACTGTGTGAGTTTTGAAAACTTTGAATAGAACGTTTCTAAACAATGGAAAAACATTCAATGGAAGTTTCAGTTTGGCGTTACAATGCTCAGCAGATATATTTTACCAAATAGTGAATCAGACATTGAAAGGCACAATTCAGGATACATAGTGATAATAATAGGATACATAGTAATACATTTTCAACAAACTTTTTAGATATTTATTATTATTATTGCTTTATTATCTAAACCATAACACTTACCAGTCAGTCATCAAATGACTTCTTGACAAAGTGCAAGTAGGCTGAATGCAATATTTCTTCCGTTTAACTCTTTGGGTAGTCAGTCTGTCCAAAGTTGGGGTTGGGTTTGAGAATCATTGTAACCTTCGACCAGGATGAAGATGATGTGAGGCTCATTTCCATCCTCTTCTAAAGATAGTAGTACAAAGATTATTCTTTAAATAATTTTATTTTTCCAGAGTTTTGAACCGATTTTTTTAAAAAAAGTAAAACAATAAGGAACAAACTCCTAATTTGTACTGCATCAGTACCCTGGCTAAATTATCAAGAGCATTGTGAAAATAGTCCCACAATTTCTGCTCAATTTTCAAACACTAGGTCTGATCATTCATTTCATGGCTGTTTGTGGGACATTGCTTTGCACAAATTGGTTACCATGTTTTGCCCCAAATAAACAATCGTTCCACTTCACAGTAAATCTTGTGAAAGTCTTTGGGATGTCTTCCCGACATGAAAGGCGCTATATCATATGCAAGGAATATTATTATTATCCCATTGTAAGGACTTTCATGCTACCCATCTTCAGTACGTCCATGCTGTCCCATTGTAAGTACAACCTTTCTAACCTGCTGCTTGTAAAGCCAGGATAACATCTGTCTGCTCTAATGCTAGCTCCAACTTTCATATCATAAAGTATCTAGATATTACTGCTACTCTATACAATGATATTTATTTAGCTAACTCTTGGAAAAAATATGGCAAGTGACCAAATAAAATAATTGTGAACATGTTGTTTTTGGCCAGACATCGGGGCGGGAATAGCTCGAGGACACACAGATGGTTCAATGTTATGGCAGTGAGCAATGGGTTTGGAAAGAGTATCAAGCTGAGAAAAGAAAACAAAACTCTGCAGTAGTTATACACTTTACTGTTATACACTGGAAGCATCCACCTTTATAGCACACAAGTTAATATCTAAAAAAACCCTGCCCTCTTCCACTTACTGTGCACATTTCTGACTCAATATTTTCCCACTTCATAACCTGAGACATTTGCTTCTATTTCAAGCAAAAAAAAAGACTAGAAAATGGTTATCTTTTATCCTTATCCCAATCCACCCACATACATGAGTACTATGACTGGATAGAAATGTGTGTGTTAGGAATAAATGTAGACAGTTCAAATGTTCCTCTCAACTATCAATGATTCTTTGATATATTCTTTGTGCAAAATGGTTAGCCTTCAAGCTCTGGACATGTGCCCTGTAAATTCCATACAATCACGTAGCAAGTCTGTGAACATGAACAACAAGTGTAGGTAAGGGTTGTAGGTAAACCAATGTTCGCCTGCAAGCAGATGACCTTGGAGCACCAATTTGAAGAGTCTGAGTGTCTCATCTCTGAGTGTGCCTCTCTCCTTGTGTAGAAGTGCCTCACTCCCACTCATTAGCTCCTCTGATGACTTGGCTGAGACGGGGACTTACCATTTGGAGCAAAATGTGCTGTCAATTATTTTTCCACTAAATTTAAATAATCTTTCAACGGTAGTGCTGAGGGCACCGCTGATAATCTAGTGGTTAACATCACCACCTGTTCCAGTACTAAGCCTTGCAGACCAGCAGAAGCTTGAGGATTTCAGGTCTGTGCTGAATTAACAGATCTTAGCTGGGCAGCAGCTGAGATGCTAAAATTAGGCCTCAAATGCCTTGGGGTTTGGGAGGCTAGTTTCCTGCAAATAATCGCTATCCAGCAAGCCCTGCTGAGAAGAATGCATGGGTGTGTGTGCGTGAGTGTTTGCGTGTGGAATCTGAGTGGGGTTAGGATTGAGCTCTAGGCTCACACACTTGGACTAGATAATGGTTGATACATAGAACCATATCCCCAACAAGGTGTTAACGCCTTCAGAAGGACACAGGATGGGAGGAAACTGGTGGACAAAAATACTCAAAGTTAAAAGAGAGTTAGAATAAATTGCATTTCTTTGATTTTTACTTCACGACACATAGGATTCACAGACAGGAATGTGGGTGCTGTGATTTTGGGAGGATGTGAATTTAAGCTGTGCAAGTTTGGTGCAGGGAAAGGGTTAGCTGAACATTATTTTCTAGGCTGGTTGTGGTTAGGAGAGGCGGAGGAGTAAGAGGAGGTGGAGAAGGAGGGCGGCTTGCTGGCATTTGCCAAGATGATGTACACAATAATCTGTTAATAACTTGCTCTAGATCTGTCATGTTCCATCAGAGTTTTATTATAAATTGTGTGCTTTCTTCCAGATCAAATTATTCCTGCAAGTTTGCTCTGTGTTTCTTTAAAGCATTCCATATGAGGTTTCTTTAATATGTTAATGAAACATTTTACCCAGTGGCATTAATAAAGGTGCAGGTACTAGAGCTAACTGAATAGATATTAGTATTTTGTAGATAAATGGTTGTATTCAGACCAGGGGCTTGAATTTCTTTTACAATTAAATATTGCTTTTGCTTGAATTCTCCCCTCCCCAATTTCTCCCTTTCTCCCCTGAAGGCATTGGCTTACAATGGTATGCAATTCCACAGGTATCGGCTGTCTTCCGTGTGAGTGGAGGCATTAAGCAGAGCTAGGAAGCACTGGCAATATGCAGAGCAGTGGGTAGATGGATTAAGCTGTGAGCAGAGGTAGCGAGTAATGGCAGTGGCAGTGAGCACTGTCAGTGTTCAGAGACAGTGAGTAGTGAGCAGAGACAATCAGTGGTAAGCAAGGTCAGAAAACAGAGACAGTGAGCAGAGGCACTGAGCAGAGCTAAATTAAGACTCAGCCACTGACGGTGGCACAAAAATGTGGAGAAAGTGTCAGCATTTCTGAGTTAGTTAGATGGAGGGATGAGCACAGGAGTGGGGTTGGGAGAAAATCAGAAAGATTGAAAGAAATCCTCAAGCAGAGAAGAGGCTCCCAGTAAGTTAAGAGTGAGAATGTAGGAGGGATATTGGGGGATGCTGAGAGATTCAGGATTCACTTGGTCTTTTCTCGATATACATAGTCAGCTTTGAAATCATACACAGTCATTACACTTTACGGTATATCCTGCAAATCACTTTGAGATGTCCCCCTGACATGAAAGCTGCTGTATCAAATCTGAGGATTGTAAGATTACTATTCAGTGCTGGTGTTCCTTGTGTTCCTTATTGCAAACTGGGAGCTTTCTTTTCCCCCAAAGTTAAATAAAATAATATTTTTCATATACAATTGCTTATATTACAAGCTTTCAAATTCATCTTATCCTTTGAGAGTAACCAAAAGTAAAAGGACATAAATAGTCTGCTACAGAGACAAAAAAAACTCTTTGCAAAGCCCCATTTCAGATTTCTGTCAAAATATTTCAATCTCCGGTGTATGATGCTTTGGATTACAATCACATGTATTTCACAGTCACAAGCTGGGATGCTATTTTAATTGTTCGGTGCTTATATTAGATTCAGCCATCCAACAGTCATTGTTCAGAAGCACATTGATTGAGTCAACAAAGCAAGCACATGTCCCACATACACTATATATATAGCATCAGGATTTATGCTAATAAAGTCTTGCTGCAGTGTGCAGCTTTTTTTTTGCACAATGCATGAAAACATAGACATTTTGAGCTCCTGCTACATCCTTTGACGTTGATTGCTTTGCTGTGTTGGTCAGTTTGGTACAATGTAAATGATGCCACCTAGTGGAGAAAGTGTCAGTAATTCTATGTCATTGCTCTGTGAGTTATTATAACAAGCAGGATGTGGGCAGGAGTGTGTCAAATGGATCCTCGCCTTCAGTCCGCATCTACCTGTAATGATATCTTCCAATGGAGGAAAGGATGGTGCTTGTTTAAAGCTTGTCTCATTTTGTATTCGGAGCTCTCGGTTTCTTATTCACGTTACACTGGGAACAAATACTATTTTAATAATAATATTCCTTCCATCTTGATATAGCTCCTTATCACGTCGTCAAGACGCCTCAAAGCGCTTCGCAGGATACACTGTAAAATGTGGTGACTGTGTGTTTTGTTTGAAAATTTGGCATTTTCCCGCAAACCCTCTCCCCCAATATTGTGTTTGTTCCTCTATTTTCATCCCTTTCTCTGCTGCAAGGATTGGGAGGCTGCTCCTGGGCACATAGGGGTTTAGGCGGGTGTTAAAAAAAGAAGCTGTAAGAAAGATAATTCTAGCCTAACAGCCTGGCTCGTAGACCTTTAAGTAGGTGAGACCTACTTTTATAGTGCGGCCAATCACTGTGCACCATTGTTTCTAAAACTTGTAAGAATTTTTTTTTGTCAGTGTGAGATATCAGCAGGCAATATTTTTCATTCATGTAATTCTATGTCATTTCTCTCTTCAACCATTGGAAGCTGAGCGTTCTGCCACCATGCTGAATCGTGCAGCTCAGTGGTTAGAGCACTCGCCTTGCAAGTGAGAGACCTGGGTTTGATTCCCAGCAGCGCGAAATGTTGGGCAAGTTTCCTTATCTCCACAGGCCTCTGTTTACCTAACAGTAAGTAGGAACCCTGTTGTTTGGCGATTGGCAAATCGCTTTTCCGGGGGTAATAATTCCTTCAAAAAAAAAAATTGGTCACTTCAATCCACGACTGTTTGTGGGACACTACTGTGCACATTTCGCCCACAAAATATACAGTTGATTCACTTTACAGAATATCCTGTGAAGCGCTTTGAGACAGCTCGAAGACATGATAAGACGCTATATCAAATGCAAGGATTATTATTATGCCGCTAAAAGTTTTCTTCAAAACCTCTTTGCCTTGCTACCTCAACCTTGTTTTCAAAAATCAATCAAATGTAATACCTTGTTGACAGTATCTAAATTCCCAAATCTGTGCTAATCACTTGGAAAGTTCTTTTACATAAAAGGCACAATGTATATCAAGTTGTTGTTGACATTCTTGTTGGATAAACTGGTTCCAGAGGTTAACAAATATGCAGAACCGTAACTTACACTATCGATGAACAGCAAAATATGGCTCTCAAGTTGCTTTCAAATCTGCTCAAAAATGCTCATCATCATTCGCTTCCTCTTATGTTATGTAATCTGAAATTAAGAGCATCCTCAGGAGAAAAGACTAATAGTTTGAGAATCCATGAATAGTGTACGGTTATGCTGCATTTCGCCCACAAATATACACTCAATTCACTTTACAGCATATTCTGTGAAGCTTTTGAGACGTCCAGAAGACATGAAAAGCGCTAAATCAAATGCAAGAATTATTATTTATTATTAATATTATACAAATCAAATAATCATTTCCAGATATTGATTTTTAGAAGCATTGTGTAATATTTCCATTTGCAGGTTTACAGACATATTCATATTCCAGACACAATCATATTCCAGGCTTCAGTTCTGGGGGGAAAAAAACTTCCTTTAATACTCAGCAGTAACATTGCAATTGGCTTGAGTTCAGTGAGCGGAAAGCCAACAATATATTCATCTATGTGTTTGAGAGGGTACAATGCACACATGAGGGAGAAGGGAATAAAGACATAATAGAGTGGAGTGGGAAGTTTGTGCGAAGGATAACCACTGGCACGGAATATTTGAACCAAATAACATGTTTCCTTCTTTCTAAGTAACTAATTAATGCAATAAGAAGATTTGTTCAAAAGTCTGCTTACACTTGCAGGAAACATTTAAACTGTTTTCAGTCGCTGAGGTGAGTTGCAGAAGGTTCTTCTTAAAAGAGCAAAGCCCATCTCCCTGGTGGCTCAGCAGGTTAATCCAGTAGCTGGTTCCTCTTCCCCTCCGTCTGCAACTTTTGCCTACAAATACAGACTCAATAGTCGCTTCACAGTACAGCTTTTGCTTTGAGACATTTTGACGACGTGATAAGGCACTAAATGCAAGGATTATTATTAATACAGTCTGTTTTAAAATGTTGCATTTTCGCCCCCAATGTTGTTTGAAAGACATTGTAGAGCATACAGAGTTTACAACAAAACTTGGTGGGAATTTCAGATGACTTGTAATGAGCTGCAAGGTGGTGGAGGCTGCTGAAACAATATATTTGGCTGCCACACATTGCAGACTACCACAGAACTATTTTGAAAGATCAAAGAGAAAAAGAAACAAACAATACGCAGAAAGAAACAAAAAGAGTCAAATTTGACAAAATTCGAACCATCGAGCAGATCCGAACTAAAACTAAACTAAATCCGAACTAAAAATCCGAACTTTCAGAAAACCATATTTCAGGTCATATATGCATCAGGGCACGAAATGTAAAGTAGAGAGACAGTTTAATATCACATTTGGCTGGTTCTGTCTATTACACAAGGCACCACAGAATAGTTACACAAATAACATTTCTGTGAAGGTACAGTATCATACCAGTAAAGCAGATTATCCTCTTATGGAATGTCTTAAAATGTCAGATAGATGGGAGGTATCTAATTATTAAAGTAACAAACCAAACATTCACACTCATTGCACTCACCTTTTGATGTTGCAAACACCTGCAGGCAAAACCAGCACCATCCAAAGTAGGCGGAAGCAGGAGGTGGAGAAAAAGTCCAGGCTTAGTGTAAATGATAAACATTTGCAGTCCCTTGTTATGGAATATAGATAAACTGTGCATAAGATTTTTTTTATTAGGAGTCCATAGATTCGCTCAAGGAAAAGCAGCACTACTGCTGGGTAACAGATTTAAACATTGAAAAGTATTACTGGGCTAGATACTACAGATTTGTAGATGAAGTGGTTTTAGAGTTTCTACTTGCTTATCCTGTACACTTTCAACTGGTCTGTTGTAATAATAATAAAATGAGCACTGTGCTCATTTTAGAAGCACTGAACTAAAGTGTAAAGTGAATACGCAAAGGAAAGGAAAGATTAAACCTGTTAGCATTTAATTTATTCTTTTCTCCTGAGTTTTTCTACTCCTCTCCCAAGAGGATCATACATGTGACCTACACAAGTGCTCTTATTTGTGAGACAGTCAGATACCACTGCAATATTGACAATTATGCTACTTTACGTGTCATGTATGCTAAAATGACAGGAAATACAATAAACTTCCCTCCGCCCACATAGGTTGAGTCACTGCATTACTCCATTAGCAAATTCAGAATATAACTCAGCAACACAGATAACTGGTAGATTCAAGAGGGAAACAGTGCTAGGAACCAATTTGTGAAAAAAATTGTAACATAATACATGTAGTCTTTAGAACAATAGCTTAATCTTCCCACCAGAAACCTTCCCCCTGAAGTATTAGAGTCACGCAGCTGGCATCTACATCAAAAGCAATGACAGCAACATTATTAGTAACCAGAGCATGAAAAAGATAACATTCCCAACGAAAATAGGTATTGGTCCAATTTGAAGTACCGTTGGATACATGATTTCACAAAGCATGAACCTAAAATGTTAATCTATCAAATAATCTCACGGAAACAAAAGAAATGTCATCCTTATCCTTTTGAGCTCCAGTCACAAATTGATGGGACCAAATAAGGTCCATAACTAAATAATAATAATAATAATCCTTGCATTTGATATAGCGCTTTTAACATCTTCTAGATGTCTCAAAGCGCTTCACAGAATATACTCTAAAGTGAATTGACTGTCTATTTGTGGGCGAAACATGGTAGCCAATCGCAGACAGTAGTGACCCACAAACAGTCATGGTTTGAAGTGGCTAATTTTATTATTGTTTTTTTTCTTGAGGGATTATTATCTGGCATGTGGAGTAAGGAAACTTGCCCAAGGTTTCACCCTGCCAGGAATCAAACTCAGGTCTCTCGCTTGCGAGGCGAGTGCTCTAACCACTGAGCTGCAGGACTCCATAACATCACCTTAATGTATGTTGCATTTTACAGCCAGAATGCTACATTGCTCAAAAATGTTTTTTTTCCTCAAAGTTACATCATATGTGTTCTATAAATAGAATTCATGTCAGAGACTGACAACTGCTGTGATGAATTAGACAGCATAAATTAGGCAGGTGATGGTTTACTTTCTGTGGACCATTAGATTCTAATGTGTATCATTTATAAATATTAGTTCTTGGGTGAACTATATTTTATAATAATAATAATCCTTGCATTTGATATAGCGCTATTCACATCTTCTAGACGTCTCAAAGCGCTTCACAGAATATACTGTAAAGTCATTTGACTGTGTAGCAGCCAATTGCACACAGCAGTGTCCCACAAACTGTCATGGATTGAGTGACCAAATTATTATTAGTGTGACCTCAGGAGCAGTGTGATAACACTACTTTGATACCACTTTTTTGTGACATTATTTTCAGTCATCCCAAGGGATCAGCTCCATTACCAGGTGGCACTAATGTTGTTCTTCTGCAGTCACACAGAAGCCCACAGTTAAGCTGGCCCTCCAGCACATTGCTGGGGAAGCACTGCAATGTCAGAGATGTCGTCCTTTAGTTGAGATGTTAATAATAATTCTTGCATTTGATACAGCATCTTAACATATCTTCGAGATGTCTCAAAGCACTTTGTAGATTATACTGTAAAGTGAGTTGACTGTATATTTTTGTGGGCGAAACGCAACAGCCAATTGCGCACAGTAGTGTCCCACAAACATTCATACATTGAGTGACCATATTTTTTTAAAAAGAACAGATTATTACCCTCAGAAAAGTGATCTGCCAATCAACTAACAACCGGGTTCCTACTTACTGCTAGGTAAACAGAGATGTGTGGAGTAAGGAAACTTGCCCAATGTTTTGTCCTTCCTGGGAATTGAACCCAGGTCTTCTCGTTTGCGAAGCAACTGCTCTAACCACTGAGCTACAGAACTCCACAAACGGAGGTCTTGTTCAATTAAAAAAAGAGAAGCAGTTTCTCCCAGTGTCCTGCCAATAATCCTCCAGATAAAATCAGGGATTCACTTCAAGGTGGTTGTGGGACATTGCCATGCACAATTTGGTTATCGCCTACAATGCAGACAGCAACGACCCACAAACATCCATGACATGAATGAACAGTTTTATTTTGGAAATTGTTTTCCTGGATATCAGGAGAAACTGCCTTCTCTTTTCAAATACTGCCACATTTGAACAGGCAGAAAGAACCTCGGTTTTACATCTCATCTTCCGTACAGCACGGAAACAGGCCGTTCAGCCATACCAGTGTTTATACTCTCCATGAAATTCCTACCATACTCTTCTATTGCCTGTCCCTCATGTTAAGGTCTAGATTCTTCTTGAATGTATCAACATTATTTCTCATTTGGCCTTTTATAGCATCGTGTCTGAAAGAACTCCATAATTTGTTACTGTCATGTCTATATTTGTAGAAAAGCCAGTGTAAGGCTGAGATTCCAAACTTATCTCAATATTTATTAAATCACTGACTTCATACATATGACCTCCACAAGTGCTGTTATATGTGAGCCATATAACAGCACTCAAGCACTCAACATATAGCAGCACCCTGTTTGTGCCTGTACTCTGTGTGAGCCCCAATTGAACCACAGGAGTGGCAGAAAAAGATTTGTCACAAATCATAGAATCATAGAAAGTTATAACACCAGGCCATTCAGACCATCACTTCTGCCTCTTTCACCATCTGCTCTAATCCCATTTTCCTGCTTATTTCCCCCATACCTTTTCATATTCTTTTTGAAACATTCAGTTAAGTCACACAATTTGGCACTGGATGAACCTCATGGTTGTTCCTTGTTGTCCACTTCCTTCCCAAGATATTCAAATGTCTCATTATCATATTATAAATCTTTGGATGGAATCCCAGAAATGAACATCATGACCTGACTATTCAAATTCATGAAGAGTAATGAGCTGTGTATATGCAACCTTAGAATAGTAGGCCAAGCTTTGCCAGCTTTTGGGATCTTATCATGGGCCATTACAATAATTCGGACGTAAAGTGGACAGAAATTACATCCACAATCGAGGGGTAGAAATACAAGCAGCGAGGTAATCAGTGTGTTTCCTAACACAATAGGGTCAAAACTATGGCATTTTCTAACAGATTGCTTGATAAGGTCTCTGAGTCTTCGTCCACTAACTGGAGTTAATAATAATAATAAACCTTGCATTTAGTATAAAGCCTTATCATGTCTGAAGGATGTCTCTGAGTACTTCAAAGGATTTACTGTGAAATGGAGTGACTTTGTAACTGTAGGCAAATGTGGCAGCACAATTGAGCACAGCAATATCCCACAAATAACCATGAAAAGAATTATCAATTTTATTCAGGGGATTGTTGGCCAAGTCAATGGGACACTGCTGTGCCCAATTGGCTGCCGCATTTTACCCACAAAATAGTCAATTCACTTTACAGCATATTCTGTGAAGCGCTTTGAGACGTCTAGAAGACGGGAAAAGCGCGATATAACAATCCTTGCATTTGATATAGCGCTTTTATATATATATATATAATATATATTTTATATTACAGCAATATCCCGACGTGAAAAGCGCTATATCAAATGCAAGGATTATTATTATTATTATTATTATTATTATTAATGGCAAGCCTCTGGTGTTTTAGGCTGGTTGGACTCCCAGCAGTTACCCTCAGCGCACGGTCTGGGGATTCTCCTCCCGCCCCCCCGACATCCAAGCCGCCCTGGGGAAGCGCTCGGGGACGCCGGCCCTCGTGAGGGGCGCTGTGTAAATGCAAATTGTCGTCGTCGTCTCCGGGATTGCCGTGTGTAGGTGGGAGGCGCGGAAACGTCCGCTTGGTTTGGATGCTGCTGAGCCTGGTGATGTCTCCTGCCCCCCCACCCCCCACACTCTCTCTCTCTCTCTCCATGTGTCTCAGTCTGACACGTGCTCTCCCCCCCACTCCTCTCCCCCCACTCTCTCTCTCTCTCTCTGTCTGACACGTGCTCTCCCCCCCCACTCCCCTCCCCCCCACTCTCTCTCTCTCTCTCTCTCTCAGTCTGACACGTGCTCTCCCCCCCACTCCTCTCCCCCCACACTCTCTCTCTCTGTGTCTGTCTGACATGTGCTCTCCCCCCCACTCCCCTCCCCCCACTCCTCTCTCTCTTCTGACACGTGCTCTCCCCCCACTCCCTCCCCCCACTCTCTCTCTCTCTGTCTGACATGTGCTCTCCCCCCACTCCCCTCCCCCCACTCCCCCTCTCTGTATCTGTCTGACACGTGCTCTCCCCCCCACTCCTCTCCCCCCACTCTCTCTCTCTCTGTCTGACACGTGCTCTCCCCCCCACTCCCCTCCCCCCACACTCTCTCTCTCTCTCTGTGTGTCTCAGTCTGACACGTGCTCTCCCCCCCACTCCCCTCCCCCCACTCCCCCTCTCTGTATCTGTCTGACACGTGCTCTCCCCCCACTCCTCTCCTCTCCCCCCACTCTCTCTCTCTCTGTCTGACACGTGCTCTCCCCCCCACTCCCCTCCCCCCACACTCTCTCTCTCTCTCTGTGTGTCTCAGTCTGACACGTGCTCTCCCCCTCCCCCATTCCCCTCCCCCCCCTCTCCCTCTCTCTCTCTGACACGTGCTCTCCCCCTCCCCCCCACTCCCCCACCACCATCTTTTTTTGTGTGTGTGTGTGTGTGCGCGCGCCGGTCGCCGTGACGCAGTCACGGGCGCGCCGCGCAGGCGCAGGGGCCGCGAGCGCGAGCGCCGAGCGATCGACAAGATGGAGGAGGCGCGGGTGGTTCCGAGCGACATCTACCCGCAGGTTTACAGCTTCCTCCTGGAGAACAAGCTGCAGAAAGCGGCCAAGGAGTTCCTCAAGCAAACCAGCGTGGTGAGGGGAGGGGAGGGGAGCGGCGCGGGGGAAACCCGGGGGCCTGAAGCGTGTGTGAGAGAGGGAGAGAGGGAGAGAGACACACACACGTGTGGGCCGCGGCCACAGAGTGGTCTCCGCGCCCCGCGTGTGGCCTCACTCCCCTCCCCCCCTCCCCCCGCGGGGACCGCGTGGAGCTGCTTTTGTAAAACACCCGCCACTCCGCTGCTCGTTGCCGAAAGCCGCCCCTCGCCGCCGCGTGAAGGGCGCTGCATTGTACTTGTTATATGTATTATATATGTTTTATATATAGATAGATAGACAGATATGTGCGTGTGTGTGCGTGTGTGTGTATATGGTTTAGCGTCGCCTGCAACAAAACCGTCACTTTCTCAGCAAATTCCTTTATCAGTACATTTCTTTTGTCAGTAAATTCCTGATTCGAGAAGGTCTTCCGGGGGGCGAGAGGCGCATTAGGTGCCCAATATTATTTTACGTCTCTCTCTCTCTCTCTCTCCCTCCCTCTCTCTCTCTCTCTCCCCCCCCTCTCTCTCTCTCTCTCTCTGGGTTGTGTTTGAATTATGTAGCCACCATTTCCGTATAAACGGTGTAAAACTGTAGAAGATCTACTTCTATATATGTGTTTGTGAACACGTGCTTTTTGGTCCAGGCCCAGGTGGCCTTCTGTGCAGCAACTTCCTATGGTACGAAAAAGTTTCTGGTTCCACCCTCGTGCATTTCGACCGCGCAGACTGGAGATTTTCATGTGGGGTTTACAGGTTTCAGTCGTCAAGAATGTCTCTGTAATGCTCTTTGAAATGCTATGGTATTTTTGCACGTTTGGTATTTCTATCATATATAAATTGATGGGAAAAATAAATTCTGAGAGATCTATGAGATAAAGTGGCAATCGTAAGCAGCTTATTGTCTATTAAATAATCTGACTTCTGTGATTTTGATTTTTTAAAATTACTGCTGCAAGTAAATTTACAATGTGTGGTGAACAATTTAATTGCCTAGAAGTCTGATTAGTTTTAAATATTTTACAATGGTGACTAACTTCAATAGTTTAATTATTGCTTATATTTTTTCCCTACTTCCCACCAGTTGCCTACTGCATAAATACCTATATAATGTTACAATGCTTCAATGAATCTCTTCACTGTGATTGAGTATTGATCACAGTATTTGAGGGCAAAGGGAGTGGGGTGGGAGGATGGTGATCGAAGGCATGGTCAAAGAGGAAGGTCTTGAGATGGACCTTGAAGGAGGCAAGGGATGGAGCAAGGCAAAGGAATTCAGGGATGGAGTTCCAGACGGTGGGGGCAGAAAGACTGGAAGGTCAGACTGAAGATGCTGGGGCAGGCAAAATCGGGTCACAGCAGGCCAGGGCCTGCCGAGCGGAGAGAGCAGGCATTGGTAAGGTTTTTGTAGGTAGCAGAGCTAGGGAGGAGCAAGACCGTGGGGAGCTTTAAAAGTGAGGATGAAGATTTTAAACTCAATCCTCTGGAGATTTTGGAGCCAATGAAGCCAGGCAAGGATGGGGGTGATCGACTCACAGAACTTTGAGCAGGAGATGCCATGAGCTGCATAGTTCTAAATAACCTGCAGCTTGTGGAGGGAATAGTTGAGAAGTCAGGTGAGCAGGGATTAAGCCTGAACATGAAACCATGGATGAGGGGAAAGGCAGTAACGGAGGTAAGGGAAGGCAGAACTGGTCATGGCACAGATGTGTAAATGTCATGAAGTATTAGCCACTTCTATTTAAAACAACTTTGCATTAACTTAAAATACAAACATACTAGTTTGTAATTCTACTGTACTAGATTAATTTATCTGAACTGTTGATTTAGTCAGTTGGATACCACAATAGGAGCTCAGTAAGTTGCTGAGGCGATGAATGTTAGCAGACAACTAGTCTCGTGTCTAGTTTGTTCATTAAATCTTTTCAGGTGTTCAACTGCGTCGTTTGTGAATATGGCAGTCATCTGTACTGAGATGTTAAGTTAGATATCTTGAAATTTAATATCTGTTTACATAAGATTAACTACTTTGTTTTATCTCTTTGTGTGTCAAGATGTTTTTACATCAGAGACTTGGTGATGAGATCAATTCACTATAGAGTTGAGCTATTAATTCAGAGTGGCAAGGAAATCTGCTTAAATTGGCAATATCCTTACAACTTTAATAATAAACTTTGCATTTTAAATAGCACTTTTCACGTCTTCTAGACATCTCAAAGTGCTTCACAAAATATACTGTAAAGTAGATTGACTGCATATTTTGTGGGGGGAAACATAGCAGCCAATTGCGCACAGCAGAGTCCCACAAACAGTCGTGGATTGAAGTGACCAATTTATTATTGATTTTTTTTCTTCAAGGATTATTATCAGGCTTGTGGAGTAAGGAAACTTGTCCCAAAGTTACACCCTGCCAGGAATCGAACCCGGGTCTCTCGCTTGCAAAGCAAGTGCTCTAACCACTGAACTTTGAAAATGCTAGTGGCAACTCCATTGCTCATTTTAGGCCTCTTTTCTATTTTCCTTTCTCTCCTCTCCCCACCCAATTATTTTGTTTACCCTCCTAAAATAATGCTTTGACACATGCACAATTCAAATAGGTATTTTGAAGGTGGAAGGTGGAAATTTTGGTGTTTCCAATACAACCTCATATACATGACTGCTTCAGCTGATGTCTAGTATAAGTTTGATTGTAATAGCAAATGCACTAAAGCGAGTTACTGAGGCAAAATCAGGAATAACATGGGATTTCTGGTCTGGAAATGAGAATTATAGTGATTTATTACCTAAGTGATTTAGTTTCCATAAAAATGACCATCCTAGATTTTCTTTTAGTAAATGTTGATTTTGGCAAAGACTTCCATTACTTACGAATTCAGTAATTGTACTTCACAGAATTTTTTTTAAAAATTTGAATTTAAAATGTTCATTAAGTGAAACCTTTCTTGTTTCTTTTTGCAGAAAGCCCCAGATCCTAAATCACCATCTCTTGTGGATTTCTATGATTTTTGGGTGAAGTAAGTTGTAAATTATAGATTCTGTATGGTTGCATCATTTAATTTATTATAACAAACGCAGAACACAATCTCTTTTTCTCTTGTGGGGTGCAGATCTACAGCAATTGGGTACCTCCAGTAACCCAAGTGGTCACTGTTCATATGTGTCTGAGCCTTGACAGGCTTCTTGACTGTAGGGGGAGTCACAGTAGAGGGGCCTGCCCTCTATCCAATTGTCACTCACGAGTAGAGGGTACTATAGAGGAACCGGGAACAGAACCCTGATTTCTCCTCCCCCTAACCCTGGGAAGACTGGGGCCAAGTTAGCCTCCACAGGCAGCCCTGGCTGACCCCAGCACAGATCAGGATTTGATTCAGCGAGCTCCTGCTTCATAAGCTGCACCATGAGGGGTGCCCCAATATGTATAGTGTTAACAGGAATATTCAGTTGTAAAGTTAGCAACAACGTTTAAAGCAGATTTTGTCTTTGAATTATCACAGATCACCTGAAGCATCAAATAAAAGGAAACAAGAGCTCAATGGTCCGCCTGCAAAAAAAGTGAAGAAAGAGGAGTCGTCCAGTAGCTCTGACAGCTCTGATGAAGAAGAGACACCAAAGAAACCTGGTATGTAAATGGTCTTTTCTGAAACTAAATAATATTGCGATCTTTAAAGTTTGTGATTTTTCTAAAGTGAATTCAGGTATTTGCTTTGACATTTACTTTGCAGTTGGTGGGGTATGGTGTATTTCAGTTGCGAGGAGGAAAGAGAAGCAGATGAGTTAGGACCAGCTATCGTGCCTCATTTTAATGCATTTGGTATTTAAAGTGAAGAAACTGAAGGCGAAAATGATGGAATAAAAACCTACAAATGCTAAAATGGCAGTGGGGGAGACAGGGAGCAGACTAAATACACACAATGGATTGATCGGTTTAAAAGAGAAAGATGAGTGTAAGTTGTAATGGTGGGGTGTGGGGTTGGTCTACACCTTTGGCACTATCTTTCTCTGAGATGCTGATAGTTTTATCAATTGCACTAAACTATGTGAGATGATTCCAAAATTGCTTCTTCCATCGTGTGCTGTCACTGCTCGTGAACAGAGTTCCATTGTGGCTGATGGCTGATCAACATTTATTAATTTTTCAGTGAGCAAGCCGGCATGTACTCCTAAAGTCACTAAAGCCGTGACTAAGAAAATTGCTGTAAAGAAGAAAAGCAGCAGCGATGACTCAAGTTCTTCGGATTTTGAAGAAGAGAAGAAACCTCCACAGGTAATTTTACAACTAGAACATCAAATTTGAAACCTATGTGTCTGGATTAATAGATTCTGAATCTTCTGTACTGTCAGTACATCTTGATCACTCACTTTTGATTCATTAAACAGTAAAGCTTCCAGTAAATCCTGTAGTCCTGTAGCTCAGTGGTTAGAGCACTCGCTTTGCAAGCAAGACGCCTGGGTTCAATTCCAGGCAGGGTGAAACCTTGGGCAAGTTTCCTTACTCCACACGCCTAATAATAATCCCTCCAAAACAATAATAAATTGGTCATTTTCAATCTACGACTGTTTGTCGGACATTCCTGTGCGCAATTGGCTGCCGCGTTCGCCCACAAATATATACATTCAATTCACTTTACAGTGTGTTCTGTGAAGCGCTTTGGGACGTCCTCCCGACGTGAAAAGGGCTATATCAAATGCAAGGATTATTATTATTATTATCATGTTTTTCTTAACTTGAACATTTTTGTACACCTTGTAACTTTTTTTGAGGTAAGCAAAGATTTGGCGCAGAGAACTATAGAATTTGCCAGATGGACTGAAGTGATTCTTAACCACAGTATCAAACCTTTTTTTTACCTTTCCTGTAGAAGAACAAAGGTGCAAAAACACCGGTTTCTGCAAAAACACCGGTTTCTGCAAAAACACCGGTTTCTGCAAAATCGACGGTTTCTGCAAAATCGACGGTTTCTGCAAAATCGACGGTTTCTGCAAAATCGACGGTTTCTGCAAAATCAACGGTTTCTGCAAAAACAACGGTTTCTGCAACAAAACCACTTCCAGTCACCAAGCCAGCTGTGCGAAAGAAGGATGAGAGTTCCAGTAGTGAAGATTCAGACAGCTCTGAGGATGAGAAGCCAGCTCCAAAAGTTGCTGCAAAAGCTACTGTAAAATCAGGTAAAAAACAAATCGTTGGAGAGGTAGGGGGATACTTCCAGGACACTGGTCAGTTCTAGCTGTAAATATCTCAGGAAGATTTCACAAAACAATTTGCATTATATAGCACCTTTCATCTCAAGAGGATGTAACAAAGTACTTAATGGTGCTGGATGGGCACCTGAGTTGAGTTTCAAGCGATGGAAGTGGGGAGGGGTCAGACATGCCTTGAAAGTAGGGAGCGAGGTTGCAGGAAGTCACAGAGATAGGGTGAGGTGAAATTGAATTCCCCTGATGTTGCTTGGAATGTTCTTGGCCGTTCTTCACGTGAGTGCAGTTATTTATACGAGTGTACGGTGTAGGTGTGTGAGTGCATTTTTGTGTCAGTTCTACATCGGTTGCTGTGTGAATGCTGTAACTTCAGTGTAACATTTTAAGGTCATACAGCTGTATCAAATGGGACAGACAATCATGTGACTTGTGTTACATGAATTTGAGGTTTATGTGAATATTTGATGACTGCCTCGTTGTGTTAACAGTTGCGAATAAATGAAGATTATTTTAGCTTATAGGTGGTATAATAACAATCTTATTAGTGTCTTACAATATTTTAGTCCAATTCCTATTTATTTATTTGCTCAGTTCCTCCAAAAGCTGCCACTCAAAAGAAGAAAGAGAGCAGCAGTGATGATTCCAGCGATGACTCCAGTGATTCAGACTCTGCAAAGAAGCCGCCTGTCCAGGTGAACAGTGCTGGTCTTGTTCAGCAGTATGGTATTGCTGTTCCTTCCCTGCACTTATTTGATTTTGGATTAAATGTTATTGTTGACATTTTGGATTGTAAGGCACAAACTGGAAGTCTGCCAGAATATGATTTCAGCACAGTCCCAGTCACTACTGAGTTAATCTCAGTTGGACATACCAGTAGGTGTGCTACAATGGGACTCAGAACTCTGGGCTACAGAGGGAAGAAAGTGTGCAGCTCCTGCTCCTAATTGCTATCAAGTGATTCCAACCCCCGACTCAAAAGTGCAAATGTGTGGTCTTTGGGTGATGAGAATATTGGATTCAGCGTTGTCTCTTTCCTCACCCCAACCCATTGCCAAGTGTTGATAGCTGCTGTCTGGCTCACTGAATCACCCTCACAGAATTGCCATTAATGAATAGAATTCCTACATGATTTTTTAAACAAAATATGGCTTTTAGGTGCTTAAAAACTAATGTATGTAAAGCTTAAGGTTGTCCACAGAATACATGCTGCATTCTAAAAGTAAGCCAACCTCATCTTAAATGGGATTTAAGATTCCAAAAGTACAAGTAAGTTTGATACAAGTGATTATTTAAAAAATCTGGAGTGTCTTCCCAACATGAAAGGCACTATATAAATGTTAAATAATTTCTCTGTTCTATAGAAACTAACTCTTGGTAAAGCTCCAACTGCACAATCCCTGGCTGCTGGAAAAGCTGTGACTCCAGCCAAAGCAAAAGCAGCAGTGGCCAGTAAGAAAGAAAGTTCAAGCAGCGAAGAGTCCGAGAGTTCAGAAGATGAGAAACCTGCTCCGAAAAGCAAATCAAAATCAGGTGAGGACCAACCTTCCAGGGCTACTGTCAGTTTAAGATTAGAACATAGACTGCTTGAAATGTCTGGGGCGTACTAACAAGAGTTGGTGGTGTAAATTGGCTTCTGTTTGTAGGTGTGAAACTGCACTTAAATCTGCAGAATGTAACGGTCTAAATAGAGTACAGAAATCCTCATCTGGTGTTGCTGCAGACACTGCATATTGCAAAAGTTTGGGCTGGAATGCCAGCCAAATCAGTGCCCGAGGGGGTGAAATTTGTACCATGTCTTCTCAACACACTAATACATCCAGGTGTTTCTCATTTTTGAACTTTGAATGTTGATGGTGTGTGTTAGTGTTTGAAAATAACCTGAAGATACCTGGTGTCTCTGCCCTGTCAGGTGCTTACAGTGCAGTACCTCCTCCCACGCAAGTGAAGAAAAAAGCAGCAGCAGCAGTCACAGTCAAGAAACCAGTAGCAGCTGCTGCTAAGAAGGAAAGCAGTGATTCGTCAGACAGCAGTTCAGACAGCAGTGATGATGAGGAGCCCAAGAAACCTGCCGGTGGGTGGTTAGATGAGTACAGCTTTACAGAATGACAGATTTAATGGTATCTGAGGTGTTGTGAAAGTAAGTACTTAATGGTAAATCCGTGATGCTTGTTGCTAGCCATCGTGCTGTAACTTAATTTTTAAATTATTACCTTTAGATGATAATAATAGTCCTTGCACTTGATACCATGCCTGATCATGTCTTCGAGACGTCTCAAAGCGCTTCACAGAAAATACTGTAAAGTGAATTGACTATTTGTGGGTGAATATTTTGTAGGTGCTAAGGAACTTCAGTGACTTGAGGTTTTCTGTCATACTATATAACTGCTGTTGTCTGTGGGGTTCCAGCTATCTTGACTATACTGTTTTTGTTTTCTGCAGTAAAAGTTGCACCAGTGAAACCTGCCAGTAAACCACCCACAAAACATGCCGCAGCTGCTCAGAATGCAGCAGGCAAGAAAGCCGATTCCAGCTCAGACAGCGAGTCAGGTGAGCGAGAAAGAAATTACTGTTCCAACGGGAAATTTAATGAGGGGAAATTTGTGCACTTAATACACTTCTGTTCAGTTGGGTCCAATTGGGTTGAGACGATTACCCCTTGAGGTTCCTTTTTCTTCCACACCACTTTACGCCCCCTCCCCCCCCAAAAAAACAAAGCCCCATCAAAATTAAATTCACAACAGCGAAGGCACAGAATGACAAACAACAACAACAACGGGATTAAATTTGTATAGCACTTTTCACATCGGGAGGATGTCCCAAGGAGCTGGACAGAGTACAGCATTTCAGACCCAAGCTGGGGTCGGGGGGAGGGAAGGGGGGTGGCCGATGGCATGGTCGAAGAGGAAAGTTTGAGGCGGGACTTGAAGGAGGCAGCGAGGCGGAGTGACTGGAGGATGGAATTCAGGAGGTTGGGGGCAGAGTGGCTTAAGGCTCTCCCGCCAATGGTGGGGCGGGGCCAGAGCTGGCTGAGCGGAGAGAATGGACGGGTTGGTAGGGGTAGGAGGTTGCATGTATGGAGGGCTTTGTATGTGAAGACCAGGATCTTAAACTGGATCCTCTGAAGGATAGGGAGCCAATGGAGTTGGGCGAGAGTGGGGGAGATGGGGTCATGGAGTTTGGTGCAGGAGAGGACATGGTGATTTTCTAGCCTGCAACTGGGCAACTTCATGTCTGCAAGTAATAAAGTAAGAGTGAGTGACTACAGCTTTACAAAACGCACAACATTGCAATGCTTCTCATCAGCTGACTTTACAGTATTCGCCATCCAGGACCATGAGAAACCTGATCGAATGTGCAGTTTATTTAACTAACTTAAAGTAATTTTACTTTGGACTTGCTTTTTAGGCTGCAGTTTAGGAGCTTTCCTTATGAGTTTGTTGTTAAAGCAATGGGAGCACTGAGCCTTGCAGATGAGAAGTTCATGGGTTGAATTCCTGTGCTGAATTAAGTGAACTCAGCCAAGCAGCAGTTTAAAAAGTAGAATGATTTAAGTTTACCTTGGTTCACCAGAATCTCCTTTTTATTTCTCTAAGTATTAGTTATTCACTATGCTTGAATCTTCTCAGCTGTGCTACAAGATAAGTGATGTTTCTTACCTGGTGTATATTGAAAACATCCACAAACTCAATTAGAGTACTTTTCAGTACTATTGCCAAAACATTGTGTAATATATAAAGGTTAATATAAATACAGAATGAATAAAGGTTGTATCAAGCAAACTTATTTTTTTGTATAGATTCCAGCTCTGAAGAGGAACAGCCTGCAAAGCCAGCAGTAAAATCAGTTAAATCCGTTCCAAAGGAGGAGTCCAGTTCATCTGATAGCTCAGGTAATGATTGAATGTAGTGTTTCCTATCAACCCTATAAAGTTCATAATAATAATATATAGCGTTTTGCATTTGATATAGCGCTTTTCACGTCGGGAGGACGTCCCAAAGCGCTTCACAGAACACACTGTAAAGTGAATTGACTGTATATTTGTGGGCGAACGCGGCAGCCAATTGCGCACAGCAATGTCCCACAAACAGTCGTAGATTGAAAATGACCAATTTTTATTATTGTTTTTGGTTTTTGGAGGGATTATTATTAGGCGTGTGGAGTAAGGAAACTTGCCTAAGGTTTCGCCCTGACCTGCCTGGAATTGAACTCAGGTCTCTCACTTGCAAAGCGAGTGCTCTAACCACTGAGCGACAGGACTCCACCTTAAACCAGCTTAAACCAGAGTGTTTATTATCTCTTGTGTTATTTAATGGTGTCTTTAACATTTATAGACTCTGAAAGCCCTAAAGAGAAAAAGGCAGCGATTGTGGCAAAACGAGTGGCTAAAGCTGCAGTGAAAGGAAAGAAAGCAGAGAGCAGCTCTGACTCTGATAGTTCCAGTGAGTCTGATGAAAAGACTAAGCCTTCTCCAGCTGTTAAACCACGTAAAGCAGCTACTACTGCACCTGCAAAACCAGCCGCAAAGCCAGGTGCTTCAGCAGCCAAAGCCAAGGCTGCTGCTGAAGAGAGCAGCTCAGATTCTGATAGCTCAAGCAGCGAGGAAGAGGCAAAGCCCACAGCAAAAGTGGTGAAACCAACTACTCCGGCCGCCAAAGCAAAATCTCTGGCCGTGGCCGCCAAAGCAAAATCTCAGGCCGCGGCCGCCAAAGCAAAATCTCCTGCCGTGGCCACCAAAGCTGCAGTAGCAAAACAAGCCGAAACTAGCAGTTCTGAAGATTCTTCAAGCGATGAAGAGCCCAAAGCAAAAACGACGGCCACCCGAATGAAAAAAGCAGCCACTCCAGCGAAGAAGGCCGCCACTCAATTAGGCGCAAAGCCTGCCACACAGAAAAGGGAAAGCAGCAGCTCAGACAGCTCGGACTCAGAAGAGGAGAAGCCAAAAGCAAAAGTAGGCACGACGAAAACAAAAGTAGGCGCGCCAAATGGTGTGAAAGCGTCTGCGAAAAAAGCAAAGGAGAGCAGTTCTGAAGACAGCTCCTCTGAGGAGGATGAGAAAAAAGCCACGCCAGCTGTAAACGGTGAGCTCTGCTGCATGTCGTGTCTCTGTCTCCAGAGTTAACGGCGGTTGTGCTTTTTGGTGTAGAAGTACTTGTTGACCCTTGTACCTAAATGGATGCAGCAGTTTTGGTCTGGGGACATGGTCTGATCTGCATCCCCCTACATGAGATGCCTTATTGGAGCACAGTCCACTTAAAATGTCGGTGTCCTGTGGACATGTACCTACCAGAAGTGGTCATCCCATTGTGGAACTGGTGATGACCCAAAAGCAGGACCAGCAGGCATTTTTTCACAGATGTTTTAGCACAAGATTTAATTTTGAATAGCATCCTCCTGTACTGTAGAATTCTGATTCTAGTATTCATACCTTCAGTTTGTACATCTTTATTTGTATAATTTAGTTGTACAATTGTTGTATGATTGTACCTATTTGTAATAACACTATCAAAGTTTACTATCAAATGTGGAAGTAGATTGTCTTTATAGCTAAATATCATCGTGACCCCATTATTTCAAATGATGTTCATCAACATCCTGCCAGCCCTCTAGTTCAGATTCAACTTTGCAATGTCTGACATGTGGTGTTTAACTCCAGGAACTGTGAATACCAAGAGGAAACAAGAAAGCTCCTCTTCGTCAGAAACTGAGGATGAAAAAGTTTGCTCAACACCAGCCAATCAGAATCTGGAACCAAAAACCCCAAACACATTTCCACAAGTTAAAAAGGTGGGACTGCTGAAAACCATTATTGAGTCATTATTGCTTGACAGTGTTAGAATTCTAGTTGTATCAGATTTTGAAGAACGGTAGTTTGAGCTATGAATGTTAAGATAATGCACAAACTTAATTCGCAAAACCTTTAATTCCTTAGATTTAAGCCATGAATAACTAAACTGTAATGTTTGATTCCTTTGCAGAAAAATAAATCAGCCAAGGTGACAACTGAATCCAAGGTAGTATTACTTTGATTATTAAATTCTCTCTTACTTCTTCTATTCAGAATTTGCATTTTGTTAATTTAGTGCTTAATATCTATAAAGCATGAAAAGGGCAAGGCAGGAGCAAACAACCTAATTTGTGCTAGATTTCTTACAAGTTCTGCTGCCACTTTAGTAAACTTGGGGTGGCAGGGGAGACTGCAGACAAGGATATTCTGAAGTTCAGATTGCAACATCAGGAAACTAGTCACTATCTCATAGACAGACTTTTGCTGTGCATTCCCAGCAGGGCCACAGGAACGTAAACATTAAATAACAGTGAGTGTTAGTATTCAAATGAAGATTTTAATTTTAGCTATTGCCCTTTCATGTAGAGTGTAGCTTTCTTATTGTCCTCTTTTTCCCTTGTGTATAAAGACCCCTCAACCTAATACTCCTTTCCGTAGAGTAAGAGAAGATGAAATTGAAATTGACCCGCGCCTTTCAAATAACTCATTTTCTGCAAAGGTAAGATTGAATTAAGTAATTCTCTCCATTTCAAAGCTGCTTTTGTTTTTATTGCCAATTGCCCAGCAAAGTCTTGTGTGAATTATTCTTCAATCTGTTGCACTTGTTTAAAATATTTTTAAGCAGGGTGACCTGAAATACACTGGGGGAGAAAGCTATAGACTGATGGGTGGTTTCATACTGTGATTGGTGGAATATTAAATAGCCTTTAATACAATGAGTTGTGTTTATTTCAACTGTTATTTAAAAAGTACCTCCCAAATCATTGGTGTGTCGTAGTTCTCGATGCTGAGCTATGAAAAACTTGGTGGTTGTGTACAGTTAGTTCATTGCCTCAGCTGGACAGGTAAAGCATGGATGAACCTGGACTTTGAACTTGAAATTTGATCTGACAAAGTGTTCCACTGAGTCTTAATTTCTGACGTGCAGTAACGTGTTTATATTTGATGTCTTTAGAGAACATATTAGAGCTGAGTTAATAAAATGCAATGCTTCTGACTTACTGTTAGTAAGCTAGTTCTGAAAGAGAACTAGCTCCAATTTTCATTGTGAGTAAAAGCATTGATGTTTTGTTATAGAAAGGAGCGCAAGGAGACTGGGGCGAAAAGGCCAATAACACCCTAAAGTTCACAAAAGGAAAATCCTTCAGACATGAAAAGACCAAGAAAAAGCGAGGCAGCTACTGTGGTGGCCAGATTGACATGGCTGTGAATTCAGTCAAATTTGACAGTGATTAAATAATTTCCATGCAATACTTAATTTAAGATAACATGTTTGGACTATGTAGTTTCAGTATTGTGCCCTTTTTTAAAAAAAGTAAATGGTTTAATCTTTTGAAACTGATTTGTTTCAGACGAAGCTTCAAAATCCTAATTTTAAACTGTTCTATTTTTTTGTTGAACTTTGTGCTTTCTGTATGAACAACTGGATTCAGCATTAATTTCAGAATATGGTATTTTAAACTGACTGTAGTTCCGTGTGAGTATTGGAATGATAATGTTTTGTTCAAATCGTTCATATAACAAGAAAATTATGGAAACTTTGTAAGTAACACCAGGTGTTGACATTCAATAAACCATGTCTTAAGCTAAAGTATTTTCAACTCTGTTGTTTACCTTGTGTGGTGATGATGATGATCCTTGCATTTGATACAGCGCCTTATCACATTGTGTGTGTGCACACATGAGCACACGTGAAACGTGGCAGCCAGTTGCACAGGGCAGTGTTCCACAAACCATGGCAGGGAGTGATTGTTATTGGGATGTGCACAAGGTACATTTCAGATACACTCCATCCTGTGTGCACCATCACAACTTAAACTAGTTAATTAAACTTGGAATTAAAGACTTGCCTTCAATTAGAACACATCCAGTCTCATCTGCCCATATAGCCTCCACTGGCTTCCCATCCCCGAGAGGATCGAATTCAAGATCCTCATCCTCACCTACAAGGCCATTCACGGCCTTGCTCCCTCCTACCTCTCTGACCTACTATCCCCCTACTTACCTGCACATACCCTCCGTTCCTCTGGCTCCGGTCTGCTCCACATCCCCCGCCCCAACCGCCCTACCATCGGTGGCCGGGCTTTCAGCCCCTAGGCTCTGGAACTCTAGCACCTTGGGACGTCCTCCCGACACGAAAGGCACTCTATAAATGAAATGTTGTAGTCAAGTATTCCATCAAAATATAGTATTTAGTTGAATCAAGGGCCTTTCCTGCTTCTGGTGAGCAGTTGAACTTGATAGCTATTAGTATATTATATGAGCCTCACTTGACGATGAAGCTAACATTTATCAGTTGACACATGAAACGTTCAACCTATACAATGTAGTTTCAACCAGAGTAAACCCAACACAAGTGTGAGGGTTACCTGCCATTGTTCCTCGCCAGTCCAGCATCCACTGTTTTAACTGGAACTCTAAATTCTCCCTTAATCGTACTTGTGCTTTTTTGTTATGTTGTGAATTCCAGTGGTTTACTTTCCCTCTCCCGTCCCGCACTCCCCCCACCAAAAAGTTGTAAAACGTTGTATTCTGTACACACTATTTGAAAATAGAAGGGGATTCCTCCCAGTGTACTGGCCAAAATACTGCTGCCCCTTCCTCCCCCCAAACACATGTCAGATCAAAAGGAATATTCATTTTGTGACTGTTTCAAAAATCGCAAAACATCCTTGAACCATCCATCAAGTAGACATGGGACTTTTTGTCTAATCTATTTTTCTAAAAATACAATTTCTGAAGGTTATCCTATTAGATCAGTTTCTACTGTTTTTTTACGTCTTGCGCAATAGCTGAAAACCAGACAATAACTAGAGCTTTACCAAAGATGGCAGCCATGAGATTTTACATGCCATCAGTCACCCCCTCCCTTCTCCCCCTTGACCCCAGCTCGAGTCTGAAATGCTGTACACTGTCCAGCACCTTGGGACGTCCTCCTGACGTGAAAGGCGCAATACAAATGTAATCTTGTTGTTGTTCGAGGACTTGCTTTGTGGACCGCATTCCATCGCCTGTGGACCGGCATCGCAGCATCCCTTGAACTGCACTGCAGCAGCTCGGAACCGTACCCCAGGACCCACAGCACTGTATCCCAGGTGAGTTGCCTCAGGAGAGGGAGACGATTGGGCAGGGAAAATGTTGAAAAAGTTTTTTCTGTCTTATTCCTCCTGTTCCAAATTACTTTAGTTATATTATAAAATTACTCCAAACATATAGTTCTTAGCCCAACTTCTAAAGTGAGACAAGTCCATCCTGACATTCCATAAGTCAGTCCATAATTATTTAATCATGCATACAGCCCCTCTAGGTGAGTTCCTAAACATTGCACCACTTTACACAGTTACTTTGGGAAATTGCTGCACCCAAATTGGCTGCTATGTTTGTTTGAAAGCGGACAGTCAACAAGATTACTAAATTCCACCTTACAGTATATCCTGTTAAGCGCTTTGGGATATCCTCCCAATGTGAAAAGTGCTACCTCAACTGTAAGGAATTATTATATATATTAGTGGCCAAGTACTCCAGTTTACACAGTCCTTCAACACCTCTATTGGGCACTCATATAAAAGGTTGGAGACCCCAGTTCCTCCCCACCGCAGACACAGGAGCCACTGTGGGTGGGACTGTTTTGCCGATGAGAATCTTACAGGTTCAGTCTCGCTGATCTCAGCTTTAGCCTAGCCCCTATTTGATGAAAGAATGAAACCGCAGGTTCAGTTGAAAACCAGTAGGACAGGTTTCCCTTCAGATGTGAAGAATCCGAAGATGCCAAAATTATTAATGAAGCTCCAGTGGGTGATTTGCTGAGATACAGGTTCATTGTTACTCAGCTAAGTGCTTGAAAGTAACCCAGAAACGTCTGCTGTAAAAGGGGTGGGGCCAACTGATCCTAAAGTTATGCTGGAATGTCCTTTGATAGTGTTTTTCCGGTATCAAAGGGCATTGGATTGGTTGTAACCTGGAGTTTAGGGCAGTCCAATCAGATAGGAAATGAGGTGTTACTCTAAGTACACACCCTCATGTTTAACAGGGCACAAGGTAGTACTGTAACCTGTGAGCACTTCAGATTCAACCAGCAACGACCAACTCACCTTCCCAACCTTCAGGTACGACCTTCACTGTAAGAAAGACAAAGAGTGGGAGTTAGCTTGTGTTGAGCTGATGTTCTTTCTTTTGGGTTTTAACTGTGTAGCGAAAGAGAAATGAAGTGCTAAGAAGTCAGAAATGGTGATTAGAAATGTTTGCAATTCAGTTAGTGTTTGCTAAACCAGTTGCTCTTGGTTCCCTGGGTGCTGCAGGCAGGGCCTCTAGAGAGTTGGTTTACTGATTAAGTGTTGCTTATAATCAGCCACCTGGTGCATGAAACAAAGCAGCTTTCCTTTCAGGTGAGTCGTGAGGTGCAAGTGAGCTTATTGAGAAAGCAAAAACTACGCTGTTTCGAATCGTATTCAATTTCTTGCTTAAATTCAGCCAGTGCAGCAAAATAATGTAAACTTTACATTCACTGTGGCAGGCTGAGGTATTGCTCAAGCAGAACTACTTGTGATACTGTACCGCCTGGTTTTGGTGATTCTATGAATATATAAAGCAGGGCTGAATAGGACCACTTACTAAACAAGTTACTGCACAGCAAATTGATCTTTAACTTCTATGTTTGAACTTCTATGAAAACGTAATATAGCAAAGGTGTATGTATAATTTAATAAATATCTTGAATTAAGGCCTTTATAATATCAACCACTTTTATAATTTTATACACTTCTATTAAGTCCCCTCTTAAATGTTTCTTCTCTAGTGGAAAAAATGGCCTAACCTATCTAGTCTATCCTGATAGCAATAACATGCCAGCCCTGGTATTAGCCTCGCACACCTACTCTTTCCATTGCTGCTACATCCTTCTTACAGTGTGGAGAACAAAACTAGACACAAAACTCCAAATGTGGTTCTGCATAAATTCCACATCTGACTTTCGGTTACTTCAATGTGAATGAGTTGAGCAAAGGAAACGTTTCTGCCCCAAACTTAAATTGGAAAAATATATTAAATCTAAGAACACATAGATCTCTGGAGGAGAGAATCAGACTTGTCCCTGGCACTGTTACAGTTCAAAGCTTGCCAGGACTCACAGGTGAAGAATAGTCAGTCATATTATTGAGGCAAGGTTCAGAACATATGGAACTGTACTTCAGCACGAGTTGATTTGCTATTTGCTATTTGCAAGGGCTGGAGAGAAATTGGGGAGTACAATTCATTGTTGTGCTGACAGCTACAGTATTTGCATTTACGCTACTGTGAGGAGGAGAAAGCAAACAAATACTGAATCTTTGAATGCAGAGCCTGTGAACTTTAGGAAAACGTTCATTCAAATTCATTCAAATGTTCATGTTCATTCTGTTCTTAAATAGCATTCCATGCCCTCTAGAATGACAAACACCATCCCCCACTCACCAAGGCTGCACTTTAACCTAATCTAATGCAGGAAGGCTAATACGCTGTTGATAAATTGAGTTTATTTTAAAGTTGGCCTATTTGCTGTGCAGTGAAAGGTGAAGTTCATTGACAGGAAGGGCGAATTTGAAGCTCCTAAAACTTATTGGGGCCTTTTGAAAGTCACCCTCATTATTTCATTATACTCTGCTATCACTAAATAGTTCACAAGAGATTCAGAATTTAATAACTCACATCAGCACTTGCATTTTGTTGGGTATTTTGTGACATTGAATCGCTATGCAAAACTATAGGAGGGTGTCTCAAAGTGCTTCACGGGTTAGATCTAATATTCTTCCTCTTACATGTAAGCGAGACCTGGGTTCGATTCCTGGCAGGGTGAAACCTTGGCAAGTTTCCTTACTCCACACGCCTGATAATAATCCCTCAAGAAAATAAAACAATAATAAATAGGTCCCTTCAAACCACGACTGTTTGTGGGACACTGCTGTGCGCAATTGGCTGCCGCATTTCGCCCACAAATATACAGCCAATTCACTTTACAGTATATTCTGTGAAGCGCTTTGAGACATCTAGAAGACGTGAAAAGCACTATATCAAATGCAAGGAGTATTATTATATTGTAAAGTTTGGTGACAGTCTGTTTTGCCGATGAACGCGGCAGCCATTTAGTGTACAGCAATGACTCATGAACAACCATTTGGGGGATTGTTGGCTAGGACACCGGGGGAAACTCTGTTCTCTTTTGGAATAATGCCATGAGGTCTTTAACATCCGCCTGAACAGGTAGATGGGACCTCAATTTAATGCAGGGTAGCAACAATGTAGCACACACTGACTCAGGTGAGAGGGCTACTAACTGAGCCTGGCTGACATTCTTGTTCCTTTTTTTAAAATACATTAATATTATTTACACCAGTGGAATTTAATGGTTATTCCTGCAACCAAATAACAAACAGACAGCACAGTGCATCAACCTCTGAAACATGTTATTCAGTCTTCAAAGCCAGATTAGATTCATCAACTAGATAATTGGCTATTGTGAGAACTGTTTAACATAGTATGATTTATTGAATGAATGCATAGTGCAATGGAGATCTGTATTCAAATGAATTACTAAAAATGTTCTATGGAACCTAGAACGGAAAAGGTTACTACTTTGATGGCAACTGAGAGTTGTGCTGGATGATAATAATAATAATCCTTGCATTTGATATAGCGCCTTGTCACATCTTCAAGATGTCTCAAAGTGCTTCACAGAATATATTGTAAAGTGAATTCACAACATATTTTATGGGCGAAAAGTGGCAGCCAATTGCGTATAGCAGTGTCCCCACAAACAGTCGTGGATTGAGTGACCAATTTATTAATATTATTTTTTTTGAAGGAATTATTACCCCTGGAAAAGCGATCCGCCAATCGACTAACAACTGGGTTCCTACTTACTGCTAGTTAAACAGAGGCGTGTGGAGTAAGGAAACTTGACCAACATTTCGTCCTGCTAGGAATTGGACCCAGGTCTCTCATGCTTGCAAGGCGAGTGCTCTAACCACTGAGCTACAATGGACATTTAATGATGATGGGATTGGGCTCAGCACTGTTACTCCTTGTGGTCAAGTAATCAGCTCAAACTAACCGTAAAGACCAATACACGCCAGCATTACACGAAGAACAACCACTTGGAAATGGTACTGGAGGGTAACTGGGGCGTTCAAACCATACACCCAGAAGATGGAAAGGGGAGAGTACTTGGACACTTTAATTAATTGTCCAGAATTTGTTTTTCAAAGGAAAATTGACGTTAAAATGTTTTACTGACGCATTCTATCTAACTGCAAGAATACTATCGAGAATGTCATTTGCTCGTTTGTTTCTTTTCAGAAATGAATCCATTATTCTTTGCCCTTCTACTCTTCACGTTGACTTTTGCCACCTTGAAATTTTCCATGGCTGCTAAAATGATGGTAATCCCCCCAAACATGTTTGAAAGCCATTTGTTCATATTTAAAACCCTGGCAAAGGCATTGCATGAACAGGGGCATGAGATGGTTATTGTGGTGTCAATTGGCAGAAAAATTGAGGAGTCACCATACTACAGAATTCAGCAGTACCCAGGACTATTTACCACACAAAGTGCGGATGACTTTCTTCAGGAGAAAATGAGGAATATCTTCGCGGGGAAGTTAACTTCGCTGGAACTCTTCACCATTTTGGACAGATACACTGCTAACTGTGACATCATGGTGAGAAATCAAGACTTGGCACATAGGCTGAAAGAAGAACAGTTTGATTTGTTGCTGGTTGACCCGAATGAAATGTGTGGCTTTGTCTACGCTCAAATCCTGGGTGTGAAGCACATCATGTTCTCCACTGGACTCTGGTTTCCAGCTGAGCTTGGGGCACCTTCGTCGCTCTCTTACGTTCCAGAGTTTAACTCCCTGATGACGGATCGGATGAATCTACTGGAGCGTGCTTGGAATGCTTTGATTTACACTGTCAGCAGAATAGGCACCAAATATGTTATCCTTCCCAAGTATGACGCGATTTTGAAGAAACATAGTAAAAACTCCAAATCCATGATGGAGCTAATCCAGGACACCAGCATGTTTCTTCTTGGTACTGATGTAGCTCTTGAGTTTCCGAGACCCAGTCTGCCCAACATCGCGTTTGTGGGAGGAGTCCTCACAAAAGCTGCAAATCCATTGCCGGAAGTAAGTTTTGTTTTTAATAGATGAACCTCCAAATAGCGAATAGAAAGCAAATGTAGAGTTACCAACAAATGTTGTTCAGTGCCACTTAAAACTTCATTCACTTCATGGCTACTTGTGGGCACGTTTCTGTACACAAATTAGCTGTTGCGTTTGCGTACAAACACATAGTCACTACACTCCACAGAAAATCCTGTGAAGCTCTTTGAGATGTTTTGACAATGAGATAAGGTGCTATATCAATTGCAAGGATTATTATTAAAAACATGTATTACCCAAGAGTGTCAGTAAGGAACAGAACTAAAAACTTTATAATATTAGAAAAGAGAATTGTGGTCCCTCTGGCCAATCTCAAAGAGGAAAATAATAAAAATACAAACTACACTATCCTATCGCACAAACCCCCCACTCAAAGTCTCCATCAAATAGTTCTATCTAATTCCCTTTGATTTTGCCTGCACAGTCTGCCTTCAATGTGCGGAGGCAGTCTATTGCACATAGCCACCACTTTCTGTGTAACATAATTAAATCTTGGCTGTCTGTTCACTTTTTCTTCTTCTGAGCTTGAATCTGGGGCCACTTGTTCCAGATTTTTGGACAATATTAAGCATGTTATTAGGATTCAGTTTATAGTTTTTAGTTTTGTTCCTTGTAAACGTCAATTAGATCACCTCTTTTTAAGTTGTGTACATTGTCCGCCACTGTAGTCCCTTCTCGTGGGTAGGTTGTTCTTATCTGAGGTAGGGAAGCCGAGTAAGATACACTTCTGTGTGAAGATGATTAAACAAAGCTTACACCTGAACCAAGGTTACACCATTTACTAATGATTCCAATAGCTTTACAACACTTTGTCATTTTAATGACTCATTGATTATTTATTTCACATGCTTCGTTGTGCAATAATTTAAAATGTGAGCAAATGTCTATCAACCTATCTATTAATTCCCAATCAAGGCCTTTATAATTTTGCATTTTTGCAATTTTCACGGTTACACCGAATTATATGGACTATTACAGGGTGGAAACGGGATGTACGGACCAATTAGTCAATGCTGGTGTTTATATTACACATGAGCCTTAACAGCTCCTAAACTCCTCTATTTCCTTCTCCCTGATTTATGCATCAAGTTTCCTCTTAAATACATTACTGCTTTCTTCTTCAACACCAGGTTCTGGCAGTGATTTCCACATTCTCACTTCCCTCTGTGTGAAGATGTTCCTCCTAAACTCCCTTTTTTAGCTATGCCTTAGTGACAACATTATTAGTATATAATAATAATATTACATAAACGTCTGTTTGTGGGACATTGCCATTTGCAATTAGGCTGCCGTGTTTCGCCCACAAAATATACAATCAATTCACTTCACAATATATTGTGTGAAGCACTTTGAGATATCTCGATGGCGTGAAAAGGAGCTAAATCAAATGCAAGGATTATTATTATTAGATTTCTGTAGCTGGTTCTGAGCAGCTAGTTTGCTGGTTCTACACTGTTCCTGAACAGAGAGCTTGGAGCAAATCTTTCTGACACTCACAGTTGTATAGAGATTCAAGTATTTCAGAGTGGCCCCCTTTCTATACAGCAGGTAAATTACAAATCACAGAAATATATTTCCGTGTTTTTGCTTTTAATTTGAATCAAATGATTGTTATTTATATCAGTTCAGTGACTCACTGGTGAGGTAAGTAGCGGTGGGTGGGAAGGTAACACAAATTCAAGGTACTACCCAGTTCACCTCTGCGGAGAGATGAGAAGCAATTTACAGAACTATGAAAATTTACCAGAACTCCATGCTCATTAAAGTGAAACCAAACTTAACAGTGATTCTCTACTAGTTTAATTATAAGACAACCATCCTCAATACTATAAATAGAATGTACTATATAGGGCAGGGAAGTATTGCAATTTCTTTTTAACTTTCCCTGTGATGTTAAGCCTTTTTCGCATGTGGTTAAAATGTACTGTCCTTAAAAGCATGACTCCATTTGTCTGGAAATCTTAAGAGAGCAATCTGGCAAAGATTCAATTTGTGCTTTGGTACGTGTGCAGATCTTTGTTCATGCAGAAAATGAGTAAGTAAAAGGAAGCTATTGTTTTATCTTGTCTTCCTCTCTGGACGTATACACTGTAAAATCAGTATGATCAGAAATTAAAGCCTAGTTGTTTGTTTGTGGTTGGAGGTTGCAGCCAGCTGCTTGATGTGAGACCTGTTGATATCTAGATGTCATCAAGCTGACTGTAGAGCAAGCGCAGATGCTGTAATCCTCTCGAGAGATGGTAATTGGCAAGACTTGGCTGTGCAGAATAATTCCCTTTGAAGAAGCCTCCCATGTCCTCAATGACTCTGGCTGTATATTCAGTGCAGGTTAGATTTCTGACGGACAAGTATCCTTTTTCTTAGCTTGTTTTGGCAATTTTTTGCAAAACAAAGCTGGAAAAGTATATAGTTTATTTTTAGTCAATCTCACTGGGTGGGGTATTTATCCAGTGAGCAAACCTGACTGGATACTGGCATGATAGGTAAAGGTATGAGTTTATTGTGACATTCACAGGAAAAATGTATGCCCAGGATTTGATAGAGTATTTGTACTGTAGTTCACAGTATCACTTTTTTAATAATGTAAAACATTATTAGTTGTGTCTATGGTTTGGCGTTGTGTGTATGGTCTGTTAGAGAAAAAGGCTCTATCTGAAGTTCTAGGGGGCTGTGAGCAACAGAGACCTTCAGCACATTTGAAACTAAATATATGACTGAATGGTCTCCTAGACATCCTCTGCTGACAAGTCTATGTGTATTTCACTGGCAGGCCAGCAGGAGCCTAATCCTGGTCATCTATTGAGATGAATGCATTAATTTTCCTGTTGGATGATAGATACATCGGTTGACTTGAGGAAAGGGAGGGTTCCTGTATTCAATCCCTAACCAAACTATCTTGTTACCATGCCTGCGCAGCACTTGATATACTATTTGTACTGTATCTCACAGTATCATATGGCAATTTAAAAAAATGGGCCCTTTGCATATACGTAATGTCTTGGCCTCTCCTGTGGAGTTTGCTCCTTTGCCGGTTTTGCTTACCTCCAGACATGGAAATTTTAGGTGAGGCAAGGCCACTGGTGCTTTATAGAATCAAGTAACAACATTTTGTGCATGTAAGTCTGTATGTAAGGACACCAATATTATTTGCCTGTTTGTTTTGAAGGATCTGGCTACCTGGGTGGAAAGTGCCCACAGTGGTGTGGCGGTGATATCCTTTGGTGCTGGAGTTAAACATCTTTCGGATGATTTAGCAGAAAAGCTAGCGGCAGCTTTTGCTCGCCTGCCTCAGAAAGTCCTTTGGAGGTAAGTATTCAGCCATTTTACTCAAACAAACTAAATTAAAATTCTGACTATCAAGTGTAAATGTGTCAATGTTGAAGGAAGAAATGTGTTGCCAAAGCAGCACAATGTGCACTAAGGAAGATAGCTCCATCCTGCTGTGAGGAGGACATTACCAGTGGTGTTGGGTTTTGGACATCAGTTGTCCATCCCCCCCTGTTGAACACTGGTAGACACGCAGCATGGGAACCCTTGGAAAGAAAAAAAATGATCCTAAAAAATTAATTGGACCCAGACACACACCTTGTGTTTTCCATGATGCTTTCGTTACTGTTTTACCTCCTCAAAGTTCAAAGCACTCATGTAATTTGGAGAGTAGGTGGTAATCATTAACTACATCAGTGAGAGATACTGCTTAGTTACATTCCCAATCTCAGCTGGGCCATCAGATGCCTCACCCAAAGTGAAGAGCCCAACTATATGCTACCAAATTAAGGCATCTCACACTAGGTAAATATTGTGAGAACTTTTAAAAGTAAGTACTTGTAAGTAGTTTACAAATCTACATTCAGTGCTGCCTCCCACAATTTCTTTCTATGTTCAATACATAGATTACATTGCATGTTGAACAACATCTTTTCTGTAATAGATGAAATAAGAAGAATGGCACCAAGGCTCCTGGCTGACATCAAACGTTTTCTTTTTATCCTTTCAACTCCCAGATATTTTGGAAAAAAACCAAGGTGCTTGGGAAACAACACAAAACTGATGGAGTGGATACCACAGAATGATTTATTAGGTATGTACCAACAACTTTGTAACCTTGATCCTGGATACATTCTTTCCTTTGGTAAATAATTATCAGCCAAATAAATGATCATACAGCGAGGAGATAAGACACACCACCTAAAATGCAGCATTATTTTGACAAAATTTAGGCTGAATTGCAAACAGCAGGGAATGATACCAAGTGAATTACAATACTGTTAAACTAAGGTATTTGGGTATTATTGTTAACAGTTATAAGTAATCTGTCAGATCAGTAATCTGACATGTTTTCACCTCCTGATTTCTACTTATGTCTTAATCATTACCTTCCCTCACTATGGCCACTGTATATGTAGCTCTGTGAACCAGTGACTGAAAGGTATCAATTTAAACTAATTAGCAAAGGGGGAGATGAGGAGGATTGTTGTTACACAAAACATTGTTTGGCTGTGGAATGCATTGCTAGGTGTGGTGATTGAGGTAGAATTAGTTTTCAAGAAGAAACTTAATAGATATCTACAAGAGAGTAATTTATATGGAAATGGGGAAAAGACAGACAAATAGGACTGATTACATTGTTCTTTCAATGAACCAACAAAGACATGATGGGTTGAATGGCCTTCTTCCCTGCTGTAAATTTCTATGGTTCTGGGTATTCTATCTGGGTACGCGGATGACACCCAACTCTACCTCTCTGCCTCCACCCTTGACTCCAGGACCACTGCTGTGCTGACAGAATGTCTGTCAGATATCAAGTCCTGGATGAGAGCTAACTTTCTTCAGTTGAACGTCAACAAGACCGAGGCTCTCCTGATTTGCTCCTGTCAGCGCCTCCTCACCTCAGGTGCTGATAGCATCACCATCCATGGTTGCACACTCCACCTTACTAAGCCAGTCCGGAACCTTGGAGTCTTGTTTGACTTTCAACTATCCTTTCTACCCCACATCTGCACCGTGACCTGCTCCGCCTTTCCCCACCTCCGCAACGTTGCCCGTCTCCGACACTGTCTCACACCTCAGGCCGCCAAAACCCTCATATATGCTTTCATTACATCGAGGCTCGACTATGCAAACTTATTGCTTGTTAGCTTCCCCAACTCCTCTCTCCACAGGCTGCAGATCATTCAGAACTCTGCAGCTTGTGTCCCCTCCTGCACTAGGATCCGCGACCCTATCACCCCCATCCTTATCCAACTCCACTGGCTTTCCATCACACAGAGAATACAGTTCAAGATCCTGGTCCTCACCTTCAAAGCCCTCCATGATCTTGCTCCCCCCTACATCTCCGACCTCCTAAATCCCTACCATCCTGTTCGCTCCCTCCGTTCAGCGGGCTCCGGCCTGCTTCACATCCCCCGCCTTGTTCGCCCCATTATTGGCGAGCGGGCCTTCCGCCACTCTGTACCCACCCTCTGGAACTCCATCCCGCAGTCCCTCCATCTCATCCCCTTCCTTGCCACCTTCAAGACCCACCTCTTCAACCATGCTTTCGATCTCCCTGTATGCCCGCCTGACCTCCACCCTGACCGCCCCAGCTCTGGTCCATAACTCTGTCTGTCCAGCGCCTTGGGACATCCTCCCGATGTGAAAGACGCTATACAAATGTAATTTTGTTGTTGTTGATGTACTAGACAGTCAATTTGTGCATGTGAGAGAGAGGAAGATTTTGATGAGTCAAATAGTTTTTTGTTTAATACTTTGTTACTAATAATCATTTGAGCCAATAGATTATATACATACTGTGTATATATCTGTGTATGTGTATATATCTATATACCAGTTTATTATATATACCTTATTAATAAGGTATGTGTGTATGTGTGTGTTTGTATATATATATATTTATGATATATACCTTATAACCTTCCCGATCAGATTATTTCAAATGGATTATTCAATCAGTGGATAGAATGAAATTACAATATATTTAGCGATTGTACTCTGTGTATTTTCAGTTTTTAATTTGTATTATCAGTTTAGCTCCCTCTATCTCAAGCAGGTTTATATTATTATTATGATTTTAGAATATGCTCTGGAGGGAAACTTTTGTTTTATTGCATTTAATTTTAAACCCGATGATTTATGCACTGTGGAATGCACTGCTTAGAGGACTTCATTTATTAGAGGATATAATCTATCATTTATTAGAGGATATAATCTATCAATCCTAAAATATGTTGTACATTAAATTTCCTTATTACGCATTGTAAAGGAAAAACATTTCAGGCACCAATTGGCTGATAATGCAGAGCTGAGCTTCCTCTCTGAAAACATTCCCTTTATTTAAGATGCAAACAGTGCAGAGTCTCTGGGCAATTAACAGTGCCTGTGAAAATGAATATTGCTATTAACGGCTGCGCAATGTTATAACTGATGTGCTTTACATATGGTAACAATTTGTTAAATGGGCAGGCTGTCCCAATTAACACAGGCTGTCCCGATTAGTGCTCATTAAATAAAATGAACAATTGTGTGTGGCCCACCTGCTGATTTGAGGCTGATGTGTGCACTTGTGTAAACTTGATCATTCAGCTCAATGTGTTGAATTGTTTTAGGTCACCCAAATGTAAAGGCATTTTTCAGCCATGGTGGGCTGAATGGCATCTTTGAATCCATTTATCACGGTGTCCCAGTGGTAGGCATTCCATTCTTTGGTGACCACTATGACATTATGACCAGAGTCCATGCGAAAGGAATGGGGATTTTTCTGTCTTGGAACAGCATGACAGAAGAGGATATTTACCAAGCCATGGTCAGAGTGACCACACATTCAAGGTAGGGCATGGACATTCGGCTTTCTATACGTTTGTACCACTGCGCTCAGTTTCATGGAACACAAATTCTTTATTTGCTTCTGTCCCTTAATCAGGGCTATAAGTCTGTAATTTGTGGACATGTTTTATAGTAACCAAAACACTTTAATTTTGGAGAAAGATACTTAATGATCCAGTNGGGGGGTGACAGCACCTTCACTGAGGTTCTGTGCAAACAGACAAATGTACCTATAATATGAAGAGATAGACAATATATAAATAAAAATAAGCATTGCATTTGATATAGCACCTTATCATGTCATTGAGACGTCTCAAAGTGCTTCACAGAATATATTGTAAAGTGAATTGAATGTATATTTTTGTGGGTCGAACATGGCAGCCAATTGTGCACAGCAGTGTCCCACAAATAGTCGTGGATTGAGTGACTAAATAATAATTATTATTTTTGATAGGATTATTATATAGCAACATGAGGGGTAGGGATGTTAATATTGATCTCTGGAGATTCACTAGATTAGTTTGGATGGTCCTTCAGCCCATTTGTTCTTTCCAGAATGCCCCACCTTACCATCTTCTTAGCACAGTATTAAACAATTTTTTTTAATGAATTCAGCTCCCTGGCTACAACCACCCTTCCTGGTGGCCTGCTCCAGTCATTAATTATCTTCTGGGTAAAGAAGTACTGTACTTCCTGGTGTCTGCCCTTTAGAATTCTAAACCTATGTCCTCTTCTCTTTCTTGGTACATCTGAAAATATTATTCCTTTTGTTCCTACATAATGAGTAGGAGTTGAGGTTCGTCAGCCATTAACAATTAAACACACTTGTACTATAAGATGCAAATACTCTTCTACGATATACGTGAAACGTTAAAGGAAGGAATAAAATAAGAATTATAACCATGTAGTCTGTATTTGTCACCAGGTACAAGAAACAGGCTTTGCATTTATCCAAACTGCACCGGGACCAACCGCTTCACCCTGTGAACCGCACCATTTACTGGATAGAGTATGTGCTCCGACACCACGGAGCGAATCATCTACGTCCTGCTCTGTATGACATTTCCTTCTATCAGTATTATCTGCTCGATGTGCTTGCTCTGGTCACACTTGGGGTAGCTTTAACTTGTTACTGTTCTTTAAAACTGGTAAGAAAGTTAAAGAGAAACATTTTACCACGTAAGGCTAAAAGCAGTCACAGTCGGAATGGTTTCAAAAATGGGAAGTTAGTATCAACCAACAAAAAACAGAAATAATGTATGGAATTGCACACAAACTGGTATTCAAATTAGTATTTTACAAGTACTGTAAAGAAAGAAACACTCTTAATGTTCATCTTGAACATTCACTGAGGTTCCAATATCCCACATATTCTTCTTTCTAGTTAGTTGTTGACTATTGCGTCCACCCAGCCCATTGTTAGTTACATCTCCATGTGTTTTTGTGAACTGTAAAAGTGAGAAACACAATATTATAGGAAAAACATACTTGGATTCCACATGTATTTATAAGGCAACTGAGAAACTCTAGACATTTTTGTTCTTCCCCCATTTATATATAGTCTTAAAATGAATAATGTGCTGCTACAGAAATTTGATACTCATTTTGCAAGGTAAACTCATTCAGCCTCTATGTAAATCAGCACTGATCAGCACATGGTAGTAATATATTTTGAATCGCTTTTGCTGTTATTACAACTATTGACATGATTATTGATCTCAGATTCATTGGAGCACCAGTGCTACAGCTGAAACAGCCATGTTAGCAAAGTTTAAAAAAAAATGTAAACCTGTTTCTATTACTTGAAATGCCTGGTTAAAGATTTGGTAGCCTTTGTCTAAAAGTATCTAATGTGAGTTTTTGAGCCTGATTGTTGGATCACTGATGTGAATGAATGTATGTAAATATTTTTATATAAAATTTGCCTTTAGTTTCCATTGTGTCTCTGATCCAATTACTGGTTCTAAAGCTGAGAAATATCTATTCACCTGACATGTAGGTGTAATTTTTCTCTTTGAGCGAGAGGAAATTGTACTTTTATGTGAGAGTTAAACAATGTATTGTTTAACTTGGAATTTAAGTGCCAAAATTGCAAGAATGACACCAACTACAGTATTTGGATGTGGATAAGTTGAACATGAATTATGGTTGCGTGGAATGCTAAGAATCAGCTCACACCTGAATAGAAGACTTGGGCAATGTAGTGAAATCCATTGTCACTAAACCATCATAACTCAGCAGCAATAGACTAGGCAGGAAGAGAAATGACTGAAACTGGGGAGGTGAAACTAATTGTTCTCTGTCAATGGGAAAAGTAAAGTAGGGCAGAAGTGTAGAGTTAGCCGAATGCAGCTGTATAGTATTAAAGAGCACTGCAGTTTTCCTCAGAGCTCTCTGTATCTATGAATTCTCATTGTGTATGTTGCAGAAAACAGTAATCAGAATGCAAAATACCCACAAGTTGTTTTTCAAAGATTGCCTTTATTTGCAGAAAAATACTCATACTGTAGTTACATGACAAGCATTTCCCAATTCACCCTTTAACACCCGTCTTCTTCTCTGTGACGTTTCTTGCAGCCAACTGTGGGCCAAAACCAAAATAAATGAAAATGTGTACATGCACGTTCCCAAAACGGTAACAATGCTGAATTATTTACTTGTCTATAGTGGAAATTTCAAATAACAATTTAAAATTCTAAATACAGCATTTGCTGCAGTAAAATAATCTAAAAGGTCCCCATTCAGCTGTTTAGTCTGCCCAGATCTTATCAGCAATAAATTACAATAGAACTCGTTAAGTCCATTTACCCACAATGAAACCATCAACCTCCACTGATCATCCTTAATAACTAACAGAGCACTTAAATGTATAAATATAATTTTAATGGGCAGTCTTGACTTTGGGAAATTTTTGACCATGTTTTCAAGCAACGCTTTTGACATTAAAACTTACTTTGACTGATGGAATTGTCATTAAATATATCCTTTTATCAGTTTCTTGTTGTATTTCCGTGGCACCCCTATATTGCATAACATCCTCTTTTAGAAAGTGCCCAGGTATACTCTGTATATCCAAACAAGCTCCAACAAACTCCACACACTTCTGTAGAATTCAAACATATCGCAAACTTCCATCAATCTAGTCAGTCAAAGAAAATTCAGTTGCTCAAGGCAAACCGTGCTCTTCCTGCTACGTGACTAATGGGATATGAAATTCACTATTGTCGAATATTAGAGGTCTTTTGGGTGGATCTGGATCCTTGTCAGCTTTGTGAAGTAGTTTGAAAAGGCCTGTTCCAATGTTCATAGGTATCCCCATGATGATGCACTCTGACACACCTTTAGAGACAAAGAGATGAATCTGTTACATAAAAAATATCCCTATAGGATTGAAATACTTCACAGCTTGGCTCACAAATATCACACCAGTTCCAATGGAAATTCATAGAACAAAGTTAGGATAAGTTTCAAGAATAGTACAATTGCACTCTATTTACCAACAATGAACCAATCAACCTCCACTGATAATCCTAGGAGAGCTAAAGTACACGCTGACATGGAGCCCTTGCAAAGGTTACGCAACAATTTTACAGCAACCAACATCTATCAACCAAGTATATACTCTGTTATCAGCATGAGGAGCAATTGCATTATGCACCCAATAAACTATCTGCTGATCTGATCAGACTTACCACAGACCGAGTCCTTTTGTCCAAAGTATGCTGCATCAAAGAGATGATCTGCAGTTTTCTCGAATGAGGCCAACATGAGAACACTTTCTTTCATTTTCGCCAAACCAAATCGGGTTATTCCCAACACTTCACCCTGCGGAGAAAAAGATCATACAATGAGAAGATTCCCCCCCTCATACTTGACAGAGAATGTTAAATATTAAGAACCTTAAATGGTGCATTCTTGAAAGGCTAAACAACATGCTTTTGGATGTTTTTTGGAGGTAGGATAATATCTCAAAGCATTTTAGCCACATGAATGAGGAAGTTAAGCATCTGCTTGAAACTGCTTTCAATGCTGTTATGAGCAATATGATTTGTGGGAAGTGGAGGGTGGTGGATAAAACAAGAATAGGCCACATGACTTTAGATGAATTTTATGCACTACATACTGATTGTATTCACCCTCCAAATGTGTGGCAACCTGCTCATGGGTTTAATCTGCGCAACATTTATTTGTAACAGATAGCTCGGACTGCTAAAGTACACACTGAGATGGATCCCTCTCAAAGGTTATGCAACAATTTTACAGATCTGAGAGCAGGCAGCTTACATCTATCAACCAAGGCAGGGATTCAAATCCATCACCTGGTTCATGGTCACTGCAAGGGTTTTACAGCCACTTTTTAACAAATCATTTGAGGTGAATGTTCACTGTTATGGACAATTGGTTTGTTATAACTGATTCTAACCTTGTAGGTCATCAGGTCTGATAAAAGCATAACATGTCTTCGGTCAATGCTCATGCCGTGGTTAACCATTGTGTACTGGATCTCATTGATGATGGTAGATCGAGCAGCTTCAATCCCCAATGTCTTTTCTACCTGTGGATAATTTCACAAACAAGTCATTAACACTAACTCATACTGATCAGGAGTTGATGTTTTATTCGGCCAACAAAAGGAAGTGTATGTCAATAAGACAGCGATATTTCAAAATGGAAAAAAAACAGGTACAAGAAAAAACATCTTATTCTATAAACTATTCACAACAAGAGCAGCTAACAATATCATCAAGCTGTAGGTTCCCACCCCTCATAGCATTAATGTTGAAAACTATTTAAAATTGCACATTAATGATGAAATCATTATATTTCATTCGTGAGAAAGTGGGGCAAGGTTTAATACATTATTATCTTAGCAAACTCTCTGCTGTTCAGTTGATACAATTGGAAGGCTATTTTGTTTCAATGCTGTAAAACATGTTTCACATCACATTCTCAGATCATTTTGATGCATCTTTCCTTAAGATTAAGGGAAAGTCCTCATAGGAACAAACATTTTTCTTGGTAACTTTTTCTTGATGCCCTGAGTTATTTCATGGAACAACGGGATATAAGTGTATTCCTGCAGTTCCTAGTTTATCGAACAATTTAGACACTGATTTGAGACCAGGTCCTTTCCCACTGGAAAGTAAATGGTGCTCAAGGAATGTTATCACTCAATCATCTTGTGGTAGTGAATTAAAGCAGCATTACCACAAGCTTCTATGAAGGGCATCATCTGCCTTCTCCTTAGGTATGTATGTGGAGTCCTGTAGCTCAGTGGTTAGAGCACTCGCTTTGCAAGTGAGAGACCTGAGTTCAATTCCAGGCAGAGGGCGAAACCTTGGGCAAGTTTCCTTACTGCACACAGAGCCTAATAATAATCTCTCCAAAACCAAAAACAAGAATTGGTCATTTTCAATCTACGACTGTTTGTGGGACATTGCTGTGCGCAATTGGCTGCTGCGTTCGCTCACAAATATACAGTCAATTCACTTTACAGTGTATTCTGTGAAGCGCTTTGGGACGTCCTCCTGACGTGAAAAGCGCTATATCAAATGCAAGGATTATTATTATTATTATATCAAATGCAAGGATTATTATTATTATGTGAGGGTAGAGGAAAAGAGTGGAGGAAAAAAGGAAGAAAAAGAGGACATATTTACAACATTTTAGACAGACAAGGGAAAAGCTGTTACCTCGTAAGTATTGTTTGAGGTTGTGCGTATTCCCTTCACGCCATGAGTTGCCATAACAGCACGCAAATTGTCACCTTCCACCAACAACTTGTATTTCTGCTTTCCACCTTGAGTGTCAATATGAATAACTGCTCTCGACACTTCTGGGATTCCTTGAACAACAATCTGAAAGATTTGACTCCGTTATACATATCGAAGCTAGGCTGACAGTGAAAAATATTTAGAGACAGACTGGGGGAGGGGGAAAGAGACCTGGAGAAGCTAGCCTATGTACAAACAGTCATTGTACATTATAAATCTCTTTCATTACTAAATTACAAAGAATAATCTGAGCTTGATCCAGAATATGTGAATTTCCTCTCTACTCCCGTAACCCTCATTGTATTTTATTTGCACAGTGTCATCCTGACAATTCAGTATTAAAGCTGCTCAAATATCAGAAGTTTTATTACTTTAATACTAAATTTAACTATGTCCTATGTAACTAAAACAACTTCAAGACAATTTTAAATGCATATTAATTAATTTGTCTCCAATCATTGATTCTCTTCCTTAACCATTCTATTTGTATCATTGTAACTTTGCTTTGATTTAAATTCTAATCAACTTTATTCTATCTTTACCTCACAGTCTATTTTGGAGATGGAATTCTCATTGGGCAAATTGGCTTCTGTATATGCTGAAAACCAGTTGCAAAGGGTAGTTTCTAAGCTGATCAAGACCCAGAAATCTAAAGATCAAAGAGATTGCTTAAATCATAATCACAAACATCTCTTTAATATGATTTGATACACCAAGTAGGAAGTTTGGTTATCTGTGGTTCTGGAGCTCTAATTGTACACATAAAAGACATATGGAAAGATGAAAAAAGACCCTCTCTCCCAATAGTTAAAACATGCAAATCTTTTTTTACTTACTTAGAAAAGTTTTTTTCCCCACTTTCTTAGAAAAACTAATTTAAAACTCTATTGAACCAATTTTTCCACCTGAAGGTGAAAGTGGTTCTGATTACACTGTAGTTAGATTAAATGCCTTCAAAGAGCTGTCTGCTGGCAAAACATATTGGAGTGCCAATCCATTATGACCAAGTAGCAACAGCAAATTGGCTTGTAACACGTATCAGAGGGCAATTTCCTGCTTATAGCTGGACAATTTGGAAGATGTGATGAGCAAAGTCTATATACTTTCCAAAATGGACATCGACTTATAAAATATTTTAATTCAGTTCGTGGTAAAGGTATGCTGCTTGGGGAAGGATAAAATACACAATAACACTAACATGCTAACAAAAATTGATATCAGGCATTCAGATACAGTATTTTCAGATTTAAGAAGGCTATTATTCAGATTTCCATCTAAAGCACTTTGTTGCAAATAGGAAACACAAAGTCTGTTAATGGAAAAACTCAGCCCTTTGAATTTCTTCAAGGATCCCCTACCTTAGGCAAGTCCTCTTTTAGATACTGGAGAACATAATACATTGAACTTTTACTGTTCTCTCGAGGTGTGACGCATACAACTGCTTCACCATGAACTGCAACATCTCCTGGCTTCACTCGTAGTTTTGATGTACAGATGGAGTATCTCACAGTCTCTGCATTTACCTAGAAATCAGAAAAGCATCAAAATACGAATTGGGGGGGAATTTTGGTGGGAAAAGACTAACACAAAACAATTGCTGACAGTTCACAACAACTAATTTTGAGATCAAGGTCTCAATAACCCAATCTTCAAGAGACTATTCACAACAGTCATTTTCAAACACAAAAAGAACCTTTATGGGATTGGGAGGGAAATCAAGATAACACATCTGATAGGATCTTCATTCTTTGAATCAAAGACTTCTTTCACTTAAGACTTGATCCAAGTCAATTCATGGCTTACCTCCAATCTTAGAAGTCTAATTCTTTCCAAGGAAAGCTTGATGAGAATGAAGCAGTCATCAGGCAGAAAAACTTCTTCAACATACTCTGAAATCTGAATCATATGGAAAAAATTCAATAGAAAAACAGCTTGCTTCAGTTATACAAATCAACTACATTGTTTATAATTTGCCTGCTGTCCCAATATTGATAAATATACAAAGCAATTATGTAAGTTGGGGGGGTGTTACATGTTTTTTTGATTCAGGACATAAAAGAGGAGTATTATGTTGTTTTTTTGACACAGGATGTAAGGGGGGGAGGTACGTGTTTTTTTGACTTGGAACGGAAGGGGGAGGTGTTACGTGTTATTTGATTCAAGACATAAGGGTGGAGGTGTTACGTTTTTTTTTGACTCAGGATGCAAGTGGAGGTTTTTAACGCGTTTTTTTGACTCAGGATGTAAGTGGGGCGTGTTATGTCCTTTTTTTGACTCAGGACAAAAGCAGGGGGTATTACGTGTTTTTTTGACTCAGGACGTAAGGGGGGGGGGGTGTTACGTGTTATTTTATGCAGGACATAAGGTGGGTGGGAGGGGGGGGGTGTTACGTGTTTTTTTGACTGAGAGCGAAAGAGGGGGGTATTACGTGTCAGGCATAAGGGGAAGGTGTTTGTGCTTTTTTGGCTCCTGACCTAAGGAGGTGGTGGGGTTGGCTCGGGATGTAAGGGGAGATGGTTCCGTTTTTTTGACTCAGGACATAAGTGGGGGGTGTTTTTTCGGCTTGGGACATAAGGGGTGGGTGTGCTACGTGGTTTGTGTTTTTTGAGTCAGGATGCAAGGGGGGATGTGGTGTTACGAGTTTTCTAGCCCCCTTTCCTCCCACTCCCACCGTTATGTGCCGAGTCAAAAAAACTCGTAACTCACCCCTACCTTACACCCGCTAAATCTGCAAATCTTCCTACAATTTGGGGCAAATATTTCCACATTTTTCTATTGGCCCAGGGCATGACTCAGTCAGTGGATGGACAGGTAAATCAGGATTTAATCAGAGCATTTTGCATTTTATGCAGAAAACAAAGTGAAATACCTCTCCAAGGAGGGTCTTTTCGATCCTTCCCTTTACCAGTCGGGCAAAGTCAGCATCATCATCTTGATCAAGATGTGCTGTAATTATTGGGGTGCTGCAAGCAAAGGGCATAATGAACACGTCAGTTACAGTGTTGGTCAACTCTTAAGGGTTCCAAACTTACTCCAGCACTCTCACTCCTTGATGCATGATGATGCATGATAAAAGCTGTGTAGCCAGACTTGTCTTGTTGGTCCTTTCCTACCCTCGCAAAGCTGAATGGTGTTTTGTTAGGATGAAAGGTACCGATTTAGTAGAAAACAGATAAAAGAAATAGAAATCTCTGCTCTATGCTCTTCTAGGAAGCAAGGGTTTTTTCTTCCTGGAGATGTGTAAGGTAATGACAGCTTTGAAGAATGTTTCGGTGCTTTTCCATAATTTGGGGAATAAAACAAGGGTGCAATTAGTTCCAAAGAAACACTTACTGCAATCAGATATGAGCAACAAAAGCCTAAGTTGGTTCACAGAAACAAATATTGTGATGACCACCACTCTTCTCTATCCCACACATTTTCACCTCATCTCATGTCTTCTTGGTAGGACCAAAAATAGCATCCAAAAATAGGAAAGCTCAAGTTGATAACTCGGATAGATTTTCCCCCAAACCATACCTGAATACATTAAAAGCAAAAGACACAAGCAGAAATGTAACTATATTTAGAAATTTTACCTTATAGATTTTGATGCATTAATAATTTCTTTTATCCTGGGTACACCAAGAGTAATGTTCATGGAGGCTACACCAGCAAAGTGGAACGTCTTCAAGGTCATCTGTGTGCCTGGTTCTCCTATACTCTGTGCACACAAAGCACCAACAGCAGAACCTGGCTCCATCTGGGCTCTGAATAAAGTGACACAAAATGCAGGAGATCAGCAAAACCACAAGATGACTGGACACTTAAGGTTTAGCTTATTTTTTCCTCCCGTTTCAACCAGGTCAGTCATTTGCAAGCACGCTGGGGTGGAAATGCAAAACCTGGAAATTTGCTGCGCACTGTGACCCCGTGTCAAACATGCATCTCTTCCACATCTATACAAAGCAAGTGTGATCATTACAGAAAGAATGGACCGCTGAAGGTTGATAATTACAGAATAAATACTGGAATTTGTTTACGTCAAGTGGGGAAAGTTTCATCCCACGCATTTTAATCTCACCTCATATATTTGTCTCTGCAGGTCTCGAGAAACTTTTCCACTTGGGTAGGAGTTATTCGATCCAGCTGATATAGCACTCGGGGCTACGGAAATAATTTGAAATTAATTAATGTTACCAAGTCCATTTATAATAACGGAATCCATTATGGAAATAGAGGATGATACATTGATCTCATTTTGTTAATGTCGAAAATAAACAACCTAATTTGAATGGAAGAAAAACACCCACTTCTAGAGGTGGTTAGATCATAAGGATCAAGCCTACCTAGGTGTACAAAAGCACTATAATGATATACTATAATAAAAATAAATGTATTAAATCGGTACCTCAGTAGTCCCATTGTCATTAATACCATATTTGTCTCTCATCTTCTTGATCTTTTCTGAAACAGCTTTCACAAAATTTCTGATTGCCTAAGGAAAATACAACAGTCAGATTCAGTATTGCTAACCTTTTCTGTATTAAATCAAATGATTAAGAAGTGATGCATTACTGAAATATATAAAACCATCACTCTCAAGATTTTGAATGCCTCAAATCAATTGCTTGGAAATTTATATTGATATTAACGCCAAAAGGATCTGCAGAAAATTGTGACGTTGTCTTCAACCACAGCATACAGTAACAAGACAAGATGGGTTCCCTCAGAATCTTTTCGTACTACAGTGAGCTTTGCATCAGTGCAATGTTTACTGCAGTCATTCTCATCTAAAAGTTTTTTTTTAAATCTACTTCTCTGTTATGCTTTGCTGCGGAAATGCACTTTGAACGGAGAGACTGTCCATGGTACTGTGTTTCCTGGTTGGTGCCAGCAATTCGATGGTATACAGAAAGGAATCTGCAAATTCTCTAGTGATCTGAGGGGAGTCGCAAGTAAATTTGCCAAAACTACTCTTAATTCATGCAACATAGCTCTTCATAGTTTCAACTATTTCTTTAGATAAAATAAACATTTATAGCAGCAGGTATATCAACATTGCTACAACAGTTTGAGGCAAACTTTCTATACAACACAGTGAAGTATTAAAGATACTTACACAGTCAAGTATCAAAGATACTTCACCATATCAACAACTCTTTAATAGCGTATTCAATGGATAGATTTTGAGGGTTAAGTTGGCAAGTACTTTTCAAGTCAGATTTAAAAGAATCCAGCATGCTAAGCCAATCTAACGAAAACTATAGATACAACTCTTCACACACTCGGTACTTCCATAGCAACATGCAAAAATAGAATTGGAGTTAGTTTTTAGAGGGATCTGCTTTCATAAACCATGCTCTACAACCCTTCTCTGAATCTGGGAAACACTGCAGTATAATGATGCGATTTGTGTCAAAGGCAGAACTGTGCATTGAAAACAGACATGTTCGCAACGTGACATCAGCACAATAAAGCAACAAAATGCTGTTTTCCCTTTCAGAGACTACAGTTAAAGAACACTAAATAAAATTTACAGTATGCCATAATGCACTTGGATTCTTAGGAGATATAAAAAAGGTTTAAAAAAAACTTCAAGAAAAGTAATTGTGAAGATTAGTGTTAGTGAGACAGTGCCACTCACTAACACTAAATATCACTCATATCAATTATGGCAGAATCAAAGAGAGTTAACAGTGCAAGTGGAGACTATTCAGCCCACGGTTTCTCTACTGATGCTACCTCCTCCAATGGAACGTACTGACCAAACCCTCTGCTTAGTCTCCTTACTTTAATATTTTTTCTCCTCAAATATTTAGCCAATTCCATCTTAAATGTGATTACTGACTTGCCTTCAACAGCATTTACATTAACAGCTATTTGTGATGAAAGCATTCCATATTCTAAAAATTCTTGGAAAAGAAATGCTTTCTTTCGTGTTAAAGTCCCAGCAAGAGAGAGAACGCCCTTCCACAGCCTTCTAGACTTGACAGCAGCAAAATAAACACTATCATCCATGCTATATTTTCATTTTGAAGTTGCAGATGATAGACAGTGAACAACAAACATACTCTACTCAAATCCAAGCCTTTGTTAACTAGTCATTTTTACATAAGGTATCACTTAACATTGTGAGTTACACAATTATTCAGAACAAAATAAAATTCCTAAATACTTCTACTTCTCTAACCATTTTCGCTTCTATATGTGACCTTCTTCAAAGCCAAAAAGCAATACGTCAATCAATCTAAGACAAATATTGTAATGCTTCCATCAATATCAAAGAGCATTTTACACATTCTGTTTTTTGACACCCAATTATCCAAACAGTTTCACCCAATCCAACATATCTCTCTCTTGTGGACAAAACGCAAAATACTGCAGATGCTGGAAATCTGAAACAAAAGCAGAAGTCGCTAGGAACACTCAGCAGGTCAGGCAGCATCTATGAAGAAAGGAAAGTGAGTCAACGTTCCGGGTCCGCGACCCTTCGTCAGAACTCCACAGGAGGGTTTCAGCTATAATTGCACAGCGTAATATTACCAATTCCTCAATATTATCTCCTGTGGAGCTTGGCTTCAAGTTATGTGAACTGATCAGTCATCTCTGGTGCAATCTGTATAATTAAACCTATAGTCCCTTTTTCTTTATGGAGAGAAGACATGACTAATGATCCTTCATTATGAAGTACTTTGCAATTCGTTTAAAAAAAGTGTCAGACCAAGACATTAACATGCAGTAAATAGTCAGTTTAGTGCCCCAATAGGGCAATCAAACAGCCCACACAGAACTTATCTATTGTTCCAATGTCCAAACACAGTTAACACAACTAATTTGAGTTAATATTTGCTCATTTCAGCTATAATTGCACAGCGTAATACTATCAATTCCTCAATATTATAATGAATCCTTTTTTCGACAGTTGTTAACTTGTTTTTTGGTCTGCAAGCAAATCTGCTTCATACGAAATTCTTAGGCATTCAATTTGGATTTGCAACATTACAGATGTATGTATGCCCAACACCAGAATAGGACAATAAACCTCTTGGTGTGTGACAACAAGAATGTCTGCCTGAATAACTACATATTGTGATCTGAAAGTTCTACCAAAATAGTGCGTGGTTAATAGAAAAATCAGCCACTGCATTAATAATGAGCACGCCTCTCTCCACAGGACAGAAATGCCCAACAGCCAATCTACACAAAGACCAAATGATTGGTAGCCATTACCTCACTGAAGTTCTCACAGCCTGTCCCAGTTAAAGTCTTCAGAGTTGGATTAAAGAAAGAGTGAATGAAAGCAAGAATGAGAAAGAATGGAAAAGTAAAGGAAAAATAAAGACCTCATTGTAATCTAAAACATAACGCGTGCCTTGATCTAAGATGGTAACTGGTGACATTGGGAATTCTACTGTTTAGCTGACCTGCAGGTACTCATCTTGGCAGCATAGAAAATCGTTTCTCTTCATCATGGCCTCGGCACTTAAAACCAAATCACTTTTACTCAGAGCTGGCTCCTTGCGGCATGGGAAAATGGCCTAGCAGAGAATAACAAAGGCAGCATATAAATTTTTGTATTTAAAAAAATAGCAAATAACACTTTTCCTGGGACAAAGGCATGCAGATTCAGACATATCCTATACAAATAGCGTACCTGGAGATTGCTAAACAATTATAATCACAGAATGCTGATAGCACAGTGCTGACATTTCCTCCTTCGCTGGAGCTAGTTACTAGGATAACAAGCTAGTTCTTTTGCTTCTCTCCCTCCTCGCCATGCTCAACATTTCTCCAAATGTTTCTCCAATTCCCTTTTGAATGCTGTTATTGACTCATCCTGAATTTCCATGTGTAAGGCATTATTTATTCAAATAACCCTCTGTATATATAAAACAAATCTAACCTGCCCGTTTTCTTCTGGTCTCAGTAGAAATTGTTTCTCCATTTTCTCCAATATTCATAATTTTGAAAACATCTTAAAAGATTTCCTCTAACTTTCTCTGTTCTAGTTAATATAATCCTAATTTGTCAAGTCTCATAACTGTAACATTCCTGTAATACCCAATACGAAAATGATCAACTAAAGATAATGATCATCGCAATGCATACAGAGCAAGTATTATTTAAGTACCATTAAGCGATGTGGCTTTCCAGAATTTTAGTCTGAAGGAGTCATCAATTCTGAGCTACCTTCAGGAAATTATTGCTATATATGGGCATGGATCCACACACAATCTGCTGCCAAGATATTCCATTTTTTCTAAAATAAAGTTGCAGATTCACTTATCAACTAAGCATTCTTGTGCTTTTAAGGAACTGTAAGGATGGGAGAACAGAGTCATTCACAATAAAACAGTAAAATTTTAAACACCTTCATCCGAAAAGCACATGCAAATGAGGAAAAATTGAGGGAGAGCAGATCTGTACAAGATTCTTCACAATTGAGCTTGTTGCCTAAGGGAACTGAAAGTATGCAGCACTTTATCACAACTTTAAGAAGAAATTCACATACTCGGATGTTATCCAGAACCCGCTTAAATTCTAAAGGTTCATCTTTGCCTTCCATGGCTGCTGGATCTAAGCCATCTCCCCCATAGATAAACTGGATGATGTCACCAGTTGAGCTGCGGACAGTTAAATCATATTGTGTACACAGATCCTCCAGCGATTTTACTAGACGTCTCTGGAAAAAGACAGAAGAAACAAAATTATCTCCAGAACACACTGCTGGCTGAGCAAGTGTGTTCTAAATGTTAAAGATTAATTTCCAAGCCCCGGGGTGCTAAATGTCCACAGACAGAATTTTTTTTTTTAACAATCCAAAAGGAGAAAGACTGCGTGAGAGGATCCAGATAGCTAGACGTAGACCTTAACCTTACAGGATCATGGTCCAAAACCAAAGACAACAGAAATCACAAGCTAAAGTATGACATTCGGTTTGCAAAACAGAAAACTGTTGTATCTATGAGCAGACGTTCACGTTATATTTTTATATACTGTAATCTTTAAGCATTTCTAGACCATATCTGGAAAATACATATTAAAATTGCAAACCATCCAATAGATTTAAGGAAAGTATACAACAAAAACAAAATTAAATTTGTATAGAGCCTTTCACGTTGGGAGGACGTCCCAAGATCCTGGACAGTCAGTGTTTTAGCACCTCCGACACATACCAATGCATCCTAGCTAGATCAACCTTTTAATAGCTAAAAACCTTCAGTCACAGTGTATATCTACACAACACAGACAAACAGAGACTGTGTGTTTATAAAGCTATTGAAGATATATCAGCAATCCAATAGAGAATCTGTTCATTTGTGAAAGGCTGAAGAACCTAGAGCTCAAGACTACAGGCTGTTTTTTCAAGCAGTGCAACCCCACGTCTCAGACCGCCGGGTGAGGGGGAAAGAATGACATTCTAGTTTTCAATTAATATATACAACTTTCCTAGCTTTATAGACGGCCATTATTCTGACCTAGCAACATCTTCTTTGTTCAACAGACTAATAATAATTATCCTTGCATTTGATATAGTTCCTTATCGTGTTGTTGAGATGTCTCAAAGCGCTTCACAGTATATATTGTAAAGTGGATTGACTGTGTATTTACAATTTATAAATTCAGAGAAGAAAGGCTACGAGTGTATCTGATCCTTGCTGCTGGCGACCCTGGAGCACTGGAGTATCAAGCAATGGCGAGAAGGAGACGATGCAAACAACAAAAAGTCTTCTCTACAATTCTGGATGGCAGCCAAGAGGCAACAGTCTGCTGAATTTCCCAATCAGTAGTATTATATGATTCAACCAGAAATGACTTTCTTGCGTAGCAGAGGTCATTTGGCTATTAGGGAGAGAGGGGGGAAGAGAGATAAAGAAGAAAAGAAAGAGAGGAAAAGAGAAAAAGATAGAAAGAAGCAAAGAAAGGAAGAAAGAGACAGTCAGTCAGTAAAGTGAGTAAGTAAAGGTAATTGCAGCAAACTAAGCCAGATTGTGTAGATGAAGGCACGGTCACCCAAGCTAAATTCAACAGAGACCCAGGAGTGCTTATCACCATGTCCAGGGTTTTATTGCAATTAAGATACCTTGGCATAAAAATACCACCAATGAATATGGAACAGCTGTTTCTAAAATGATGACTATAAAGGAAGATAGCATTGCTAAATCCTCTGATGCCACCTGCTGGGCTTTTCTTCATGCCCTACATGGAAGTGATCAAACTGAATAGACAATCGTGAAATTTGACCTGCAGGAATAAATCAATACTTCCAATATCACCTATTGATTGCTAGGTTTAAAACTTGTGGGAAATTCCACCATTACCTGCATGTATCCAGTTTCTGCTGTCTTTACAGCTGTATCGACCAAGCCCTCACGACCAGCCATGGTGTGAAAGATGAACTCAGTTGGAGTCAACCCAGAATAGAAACTGTCTGCGACAAAGCCCTTTGCTGCTGGGAGCTGCACAGAAGAAAATGAAAACAATTCAAGTTGGAACTTGCCAATTAACTTACAGAGCCAAACAATCAAATAATTTTCAACTTTGTTTAAGTTCTTTCAATGATTTGGCTGCTCACCTTGGAATGTTTTTTGAAATGGGGTAAAGATCTGTTCTCAAAACCATCAGGAACCCGGGATCCACTGATGGCCTGCTGTCCTACACAGGCAATCATCTGGGAGATGTTGATAAAGGAACCTGGCCAATGATTGGATTAGTGGGTTGGGAGTGACTAAAGAGGAAGCAATAGCACTTATTCTCAGTAACATTAAGTGGATATTAAAATAACTACAAATATACAAATGTTGTACAAATGTCCTGCACTGTCAGCCCTGAGGAAAGGCAAAATACTTTCCAACACGAAAAGGAGTAGGGAAGCAGACAAGTTTCACAATGCTTCACTCTCCAACTGCAGTTCATCAATAACAGAGACCCAAGAACATCCTCGTACCAGAGAATGTCACTGAAAAGAGTGAAAGGGCAGTTTTATGAATACCTATCCATGTATCTTTGCTGAACAACTTTATGAAAACCTATCCATGTACTAATATTTGAAACTACTCCCCCCCCCCATTACCTTTTGACCCACAGAGGGCCATCGTGAGAGGGCTGTTGCTCTTGTCCAGTTCCCTGAGGCACGCGCTGCCAGCATGGTCTCTAATTACAGATAGCTCTTTAAGGATCAAGGCCTGAAAGCAGTAAGAGCACCACATCAAACCTACACAAATTCCTTAATCTCCATGCAGACATATTTAGCTTTATTCAATTTACTGAAAGCGCCATAGTATTAAAAGCTAACAAAGGATGGAAGAATCTTTTTCAACCTAGAACTTATGATCACCGAAAGATTTGTTTTCCAGGGCAGCAAATACATTGTTTCAAAACATTTTTTGCAGTGCCAAAAACAGTCAGTCTGTCTTAAAACAAGAGGGACAAAACATTTAGCTTTAGGAGAAAGAAAAGGACAAGCATGGGTAGTAAGTTGGTATAAAACAGACAATATGATGATAATTATAAGAAATGCAAGTACATGATTTATTTGCCTTGAAACGGATAAACCAGCCCTTACCTCCAGTGTTTCCTCTGCTGTACATCCAGGCTGTTGCTGGAGTTTACCAGTTTTGAGTGCTTCAATGTATTCATCACACTTTTTATAGCCAGCATCCAATAGTTCTTGTTTGGCCTTCAGCAATCCCTGGCCTGGCGTTACGTCACCAATCCCAATGGAGAATCCTCGATTGGCTAGTTTTGATACATGGACAATTAAATCTTATAATAAGTCAACATAAAATGAACACCAATAGCCATTACTGTAAAAGCTCATCTTCTGGACATCTCAGCAATAGGGAAAAAAGGGCCAGGCTATTGATAGTGAGTTTCTACTGTACTATTTTATATAGAAAGTGATGCTTTGATATAACTTTCAATAGCGCAATGCAATATTTGATTGAAATATTATTAATTTAGACAAAAGCAGTTCATGACACAGTGGCTACTTGCTAATACATACAGAGGTAGACAGGAGCCAGTCGAGCCAGGCGTGACATTGCATCTGCAGCCGCCATCTGCCCCCAGTCTCTCAACAGGATATAGAAGATGTTGTTCTTGGAGCCGGAGCCCAGTGTTCCTTTATCCAAGCACCCACACATCAGCTCACTGTTCTGGATTACAACAACTGTAAGATGATAGAAATAATTTATTTGTGTGTGGGGGGGCTGGCGGGGTGTCATCAGTAAGTGCTGCTCGGTATACAAATGTACACTCTCAGTGCATTCTCTCATCTAAAACTTACACTAAAAAGTTCAACCCTGTTCCAGTCATTCATTTTAACTACTTTCTCCATCCGAGCATATAAAAAGAAATATTCTACATACCATGGAATTTCTACTCAAGACAAAATGAGATATGAAAATCTAAATACACATCAGTAAAATGTCATATTGATCATCTGTTAGAATTTCCTCCTTTATTTACTCATTAAGAAAATATCCATTTTTTTTTGCAGCTCCTACTTTTCCCGTGTGGAGGGATGACACAATGTGGAATTATCTGCCATTATAGAACACTGGTATGAAAATTCAGCGTACATGTACGGACATTTAGAAAAATGCAGAATGAGAATCTGTATTTTCAATGAAAAAATATCAAAAAGAATACTTTTCCTTCAGCAACATTTTTTTTCTATAGCTCGAGAAGTTTCAAGTCTTAAAACTTGCCTTTGTGTAGCTTGTTACCTGTCAAGCTTACACAAGACGGGCATTATATGGTCATGAGACTGCAAAAGGATTGCTGTTTTCCAATTAAAAAATGTCATTGTGTTCCAACATTTCAAACATTACTTTCAAGTAAGGGTATTACTTACAGGAGTCATTGTGGCACAGATCCTCTCCTTTCCCACAGTACTGCTTTCCCTTTGTGCGAAGGTTTGCATTAATAGGACACTCTTTGTTGGGTTTGAGAATGACGCTAAAAATCTGCTTTCCTGTCCACAGTGTGACAGGCTTTTAAAAAATACAGAGAAATTTCTGAGATTACTTTGTACATATCACTGCAGCACGGAAAATCAATTTGAAAGATCAGTCAATAAATATGAACAACTCAGTCCAAATCTGAAGACGTTTTAGAAATGACAACTATACATAATAAAATTTAAAGAATCAGGTTTGATCCCAAAATGATGCGAAAAGTACCAGATTCACATAATCCCCAAAAGGGGATGAATAACACAGTGAAACCACAAGTATGAATGAATTGTGTAGGACCATCTTAAGTGTGAGCAACCTCTTGAATAGTAAAGCATTCTGGTTCATCCAATAAGTATAATATCTACAATGATTAAAGGCATTTGTTCCAGCCCTACAAAGTGTGTGAGAGCACCGTTCTTACCTTTAAGATTGCAGGATGTGGAAGAGTAATTTTGAGTCTCTCATCTTCTCCTGAAAGAATGGACGCAACAATCTGACAAGTCTTTGCTCTGTCAAAGAAAGTGTCTTTCAGGGTAAGCAGATAGGCACCTGTGCAAAGAAAAACAAATATATCCAGTGAATGACATAACTTCCTAACAGAGAGACACATGGTTTTGTGGTAGATCTAATATAAAAATAGTCTACACTTTGCCTCTTGAATTTGAACGTGCTCACAGTAGAAAGTTCAAAATATTTTTCTCTTCAAACACATTCAAGTACAAGCACGTGTTCAAACTCAATCAAAGACCCACATGACCTTTGTGCACAGAATCTTCACGATTCCAGCAAATAATGTTTTCAAAGTTCAAATGTTAGTAGAAAGTGCTAATGTCTGCCTCACCTGTGAGAAAGTCCTGGATAGCAGCTATTAAGGGCTCCCCATTTCTAGGGGTTACCAAGTTGGCTTTTGTCTACAAAGGAAAAGGACAAAATGTATTAATTAAACAGCCATTTTAATATTAATTTATTTTGTATGTTCCCACTGTTCACCAGAATTCAGAGTTATTTTATCTCCCATTTCTTGAAGCGTCGGATTCCAAGTACTTATAAATGTTTAATTCTTCAAAATCGCTTTACAGATTCTAACATCTCATCAAATATAGGAAAATGGCATGGGAGCAAAAAGCTTACAAATTACCATTACACCAGGTACAATTATTAAACTGCTAACAATATTTCAATTGATTTTTTACACTACAAGTGAAGATGTGCTAACGTAGGCAAACAGCACTCACCCCCATCAGAACAAGTGCTTCAGCCTTGGCCTCCTCAGTTTGAGGAAGGTGAAGATTCATTTCATCACCATCAAAATCTGCATTGTATGGGGTGCAAACACATTCATTGAACCTGAATGTTCGGTGAGGTTTTACTTTGGCCTAAAATTTAATTAAAACAAACACAATCAAAGAGGTTCAAGTGGAATTCCTGATTTCCTCTCCCGCCCATCTCTATACTAGGCTTCTTTACAGTGTGTGGTCCCAATCAGCTGAACTGAATCTGGAGTCGGATGGAATTGTTCAGATGAGTATTCAGATTAGGACTGAGATAAGGAATATCAAGTCAGTTAGACCAATGCAATACAACAAACAAACAAACACACATTGCTGAAGTTATATTTAAATCACGTATATATTTCAATTAGGAAATTCTTAAATATGTTATTAAGCAACCAATTCAATGTTGCTGTCTGATGGATTTGAAAGACTACGTTCATCAGCTGGGACATATTGATAGTCAAAAGCAGGTAGAGAGTAAATTGATTTATTGCATTAAAGTCTGATGCAAAGTTTTCTCGATATATATTTTTATATATTGTATAATATAAAGTTTTATGCAATTCAAGCACCAGTTCTGGCCAGACTCCACTGGCTCCCCATCACCGAACGGATTGACTTCAAGATACTCACACTCCTGTTCAAATCCATTCACTCCCTGGTACCTCCCTACATCCTCAACCTCCTCACTCTCCAATCTGCCACCCGGTGCCTCCACTCTACTGGCATTGGCCTCCTGCTTGTCCTTCGCCCCCTCCGCTCCACCATTGAAGGTCGTGCTTTCAGCCACTACGTCCCGAAACTCTGTCACACTCTCCCTCAATCCCACCACGTTGCCCTCTCTTTCCCCTTTTTCAAGTCCCGCCTGAAAACCTTCCTTTTCTGCCGTGCTCACGGTCACCCAAACCCCACCATCGCACCCGCGCAGCTTGGAGTCAGGCTCCGCCACTGTTAAGCGCTCTGAGACACTACCCTGCATGGAGGGCGCTATATAAGTGTAAGTTGTTGTTTATGGAACACTTACTATATGTGCCATGATACTCAGTTTGTGTAAGGATGGCTGTCTGTTGAACAATACTATATCTCCATCAATCAGGTGCCGCTCCACAATGTCGCCATACTTCAGTTCCTGAGCCATCTTTTCCCTATTTCCGTATCTTAGAAACCTTAATTTTCAATAGGCAAAGAAATCAGTGCATGAATGTAAAAAATTACAACAAAGTAAACTACATACACACGTTCTCTTTTGAGAGTATTCTGCTACCAACTGTCTGCTGCATTTTGCCCACACTTTCTAGACACAAAGTCAATCCACTTTATAATATATTCTGTGAAGTGCTTTGAGATGTCTCAATGACGTGGTAAGGCGCTAAATTGAATTCAAGCATTATTATTATCATTATTACCAGGCCTCTTGTTAATGTTACTCTAAAAGTCGGTTAACTCTCATTCCTATTTCGCATCCTGTTGTAAAACATTGAACAGGGTTCTCTTGACGACAATGGAGAAGGATGTCTTGTTTATTACACCTGAGAATCCATTCCTTAGCACTCTGTGGTTGACCTGCATTGCACCATTGTTCCACTTTTCCTTCACAGAACTAAAGCTGAATAGAAAGTCAAAAGTACCCATTTCAACACTTGGCTCTAATCTCACCGGATGTATTTTGTGCCACAAATGAGTTAACAGTGATTCTTATTTTGAATAGGAAAGAAAGAAAATAGAGAAACGTCCATCTATTAAACAAAACTCAAATGGAATCAGGTACCTCTTCAGGTTTGTGTGTCGCTGTTGGATGAAATTGGCTCCTGGGTGCACTTCAGGCCCATTACGGACAAGTTTGCGCATAAAATCCAGGTTGGCTTTGGTAACCTGTGGCAATAATATTTAAGTAAATTCAGAGACAGGCACTTTCTAATAAAGTAATGGATGTCCTTAAAATGTAACTCACCCTCTCTGGGTATGTAAGGATCTTTCCCACATGGACCGGAACTGCAACTTCATCAATCCGTAGATTGGGGTCAGGAGAGATGACAGTTCTGCTGGAAAAGTCTACTCTTTTTCCAGACAGGTTTCCTCGAAATCGACCTATTAAAAAAAGGCTGCTTATAAAATTATGCATGCTTTTACAAAGCGCCCATAAGATGCATTTATTTTTTGCTTGTACTCAATGAACACCTTTTTGCAAAGATGGGAGAGAAGAACCAATGCAAGAGTTAGCAAGAAATTAGAAGTTTTTAAACTTCTGCTGCTGAGCAAGTAAAGTAAGTATCCAGAAAATTCACAAACTGATTGAAGTTCGATCCTCATAGACAAGACCAGTAATTTGAAAGATTCATTGCTAATTTCAGCTGCAAAGAAAATTTCTGAAAACCTGGACGGGTCTATTAAGATAGTCAAATCCCCACACAAAAAAATAAAAAAATAAACTATATAAAAAAACTGTTTTAAATTAAAAAAAAGGTTTTTAATCAAATAGGCTAACATAGAACAGTCAATCAAAAATTGTCCAAGAAACCTTAAAATTAAGTGGGCAGAAATTTACTCTGAAAGATGGAGCCTTTAAGAGGTTAATTGAACTTAACTATTAATTATAAATCCCTAATTGTCCACTGCCTTGTGATGTTCTTCGGACATGAAAGGCGCTACACAAATATAATTTGCCATAGTTGTAATTTCTACATGACTCACCCTGTTTTCCCTTTAACCTCTGTACAAAGCCCCTGGTCCACTTCTTGGGTGCCATGTTGAGAGGAATGCCAGAAAGCTCACTGTTGATGTAAAGTGCGCACTGTAATTGCAGGAAGTCCCAGTCCTCCATGATCATTTGAGTCTTTGCCCCAGACATTCTATGCTGAGAAAAAAAGGTTAATAATACAATTCTAAAACTCAAAACTGCTGACAGTCTTTGAAGGTATTTAATGTTTAAATAAGCCAATTATTTTTTAAAAAAAACGCTTCTCTTTATCCTTTCAAATTTTCTTTTGTATAGCTGAATCAAGATAAATTAATGTGACTGAATTTCATTTAGCAAACCACATCAAGTGGTTAAAATCAAGTACTTAAAAAAATTCAACACTCAAATCTTAAACACATTATCATTATTTGGGAACGTGAGTAACAATTTATTAGACTAGTAATACTGGTACTCTCTGCAGTGCCCATTTCATCTATACATAATACCAATTACCATACATGACATTGAAATAACACACAACATAGAAAGCGGCTTCAGAGAACGTAGCCCAACCTTTTTAATGACATCATTCAGGAAGATTATTTCAGTCAGTTTCATGGTCAGATCATCTTCGTTGGTCCCAGACTTTAGGTCGCTGACTACTGAAGGTCTGATACAGAGAGGAGGAACTAATAACCGCGTAAGGATCAGATCTGCAGGTTTCCCTGCGTCAAGGTTCATCAGAAGTAGGGGGACATCTTCCGAAGGAATTCTTTTAAATATGTTCAACACTATCAGAGGACTGAGATTTTCCTGAAAGAGAAATGGGTGACACTTTGTGTGAGACTTCAGTACTTTGCAATCAAAATTATTCTTAACAATGCATACTCAATAGAACAGACTACACCAGGCTTCCAAAACATATGTTAAGAGGGTGCTGATTCAAATAGGCACAAGATGAAAGATTCAAGTGCGCAACAGACACACAAAGAAACTGAAAACCATAAAATAAAATGTAAGCTTCATTATTGTTTATGAAATGTCAAATTAAGTTAATAATGGAAAACTTGTTAATTTCTAAGAAGTGATGACAGGGTCCATTATTAAGATTAGAATAATAAAACAGTTTAAAATTCTCTTGCATTCAGTTACACGACATGCCGGTTGGCAATGAACACTTTTGTTTTACTAAGTTCAAGGGCAGATTGGTTGCTAGGCTCCTCACAGGCTCTGTTTGAGCCACTGGCATTATTCAGTGAAAACAACAACTTGCACTTATATAGTACCCTCCATGCAGGGTAGTGTCTCAGAGCGCTTGTTGTTGAAAGCAAATGAAAGAAGTAAATAAGTCGACTCTGTTGAGAAAATGGGGATTGTATACTGAAGTATTGAATACGACCCTAACCTGGGCTCTTCCAAGCAATGCCTCCACTTCCTTGTTGTGTTCTATTGCTATATCAAAAGACTGCAGAAAATCTGACACCACAGGGTCCATCACTTTCTTATTCGTCTTGTATTTTTCATGAATAATCTTCAGCAAGCCACATTTTTTCACAGGACCTGTTGGAAATAAATGTGCCAACATTTTAAAACAGGTGACAAATCTCAGCTACAGGAGAAAGAACGTGAATTTTAATCGCACCTTATGTTGAAACATGTCAAAGCACTTCACAAGTAATTATTGCCGTGCAGTTTCTTCACAGAAAGCTCCTTCTTTCCCCAGTGAAGAACTCCTCCACATCGTTCATTCCATCTCCCTCCTCCCCCTATTTCTACGATCTCACCGACCTGGCCGTTCCCTTTGCAGAGCAAGCACCAGCTTGCTTTATGTTCCCCCCACCCACCTGCCCCACCATGGGCATTTTGCCCCGCTCTCTGGAGTTCCATTCCTGGAGTCCCTCTAACTGCCTTCCTACCCTCTTGCAAGCACATCAAGACCTAACTGTTTGACCACGCTTTCGCTCATCTTTTCCCCTCCCCATCCCACTTCTTTTGGCTCCGTCCCGCAGATGACAGCGTCAAGATGTTTCTCCAACATGAAAAATATGCTGTGTAAATGCTGTTTTGTGCCTGAAAGGGGAACATGAAATACTGCTTATGTGGCATGCGGATCTTTCTCAAATAAGGAATCCAGCCTAGGGCAGTAAAAAGGTTGGACCTCCCTGGTCTAGACTATGAATTGAAGTCCCAACATTTGGCTTTAACCTACAAGCTTCTGACCCGAGGTGAGAGGACAACTAACTGACACAGTGTGAGTTTCATCATTAGTCAATCACAGTTTCAGACTAGACAGGAATATTTTAATTCAGTTCTGGCATTGCAAATACTCATTTTCTGGGAATGTTCTATTTAAGATTCAATGCTTTATAACAATTAGACCATTTTTCTTGCAATAACAGAAGCAATAGTTTTAGATTTCCTACCATTAAATGTTCCACAGAACAGACAGATGGTTCGTTTCCTACATTTCTCAGAGATTTTCTTTTTCAGGCTTCGTTTCTGAAGGTAGGTTAAGCCAGGCCTTTTCAAAGCATCAAAAAACTGCTTCTTTTCCTCCTGGGACAACATGATGTGGGAACACGTTTTACAGATCATCTGGGGAAAAGGAACATTAGAATAAGAACACACAGTGAGATACAGGAGCAGTAATACATTTTGCAAGATTAGCAAACTTCAGGATACTAGTTGGGTAGTGTTGTTCACATTAATTTAGCATGGTTTCAAATTAAAATTGTTGGAATACCTATTAAAAGTGATAACTTTATGTGGCTTGATTACCCTGCATTCAGAGAAAGAATGTTTGGAAAGTTCTTAAAACTCCTCATTTTAATCAGCTTATTTTTAAACTGAAACTTTTGCTGGCATCAAAGTCTTGCTTGACTCTTCATGGCTAAGTATTAAGGAATATCATTTTTCACATGTGTTGGTGGCTTCCATAACTTGCTCCTCTTTACCTGTAAGATTCCAATAATGGCTTTAAAATAGCCAACATGGAAACAAGGCAGCTCCAAATCAATGTAACCATAATGTCCAATGCAGTCAGCCAGATTCTTCCCACATGTTTCACATGGACGATCTTTCTCACTGGTTCCCTGTTTGAACCAAAAGCAACAAAGTTCATCTTCAAAACAAAACTTAAAACTGTTTATTTATAAGCCATTAAATTGCAAAAATGTATTGGATTGTTTGCAGATTTTACAAAAATGATCTAACGTATATACAATATTTAGATGTTTGGGTAGAGCACAAAACAGAGATTGATCGCCTTGTTCCCTCAATGAAATCTTGATTATCCCGGTCATCCCTGGAAAAGCAGATAATAATAGTCTCCCTGATTCAGTGCTTGACTCTACATTAAGACCGAATTCCAAGTTAGACAGAACAAAAAGAATCTTGTTCCTAGCACAAACTTTACATGTTCTCCTAAAATATTGCATCACAGTGTTACCAGATTAAGCCGTATAGTTTGACTCTGTTGGCAAACTGCATTAATAAACAAAAATGATTAGTCAGTTGTTTTACCAAACAATAAGATAGCAAAGAATAAAGCTAGCAAGTATATAGAGTTATCCTATGTACAAGCAGCCATTTATTACGATGAGATTTTTTTGGGACTATGAACTTACCATGCGATGGTCCAATACACCAAAGGATAAAGGGGTATGACTATTATCCTGACTGTAGAGGTTCTTGCTTACTACTTGGATGTGTGCTTGCTGCCTCATCTGCTCTGCAGACTTCATCCCAAAACAGATGTGGCTTCTATAAGAAGAAACAAAACAGTGTGGCAGATTAGTTTGTCTGAAAAGTTGATAGCAGGCGTTAAAAAAAATAATGTGTTACAAGATCTACATGCCCTCAAGAAGTGTAAGCTAGAATTATATTTAAAAATGCTAGCATTATAATATTCTACTTGTTTGCTTGAAGGACATCAAAAACTTCATTAATAAGACTGTTTTCTTAGTTGATCTTGGTTAGATTCATAAGGCAAATATTAGTATTCCATTTTTTTTACACATCATTATTTGAACTGATTTAGTCACAATTCCAGATACTGTTTTTTATATCATTTGAACCTCTAGCAGATCTTAGATATGTTTTGGAAGCCTTGCACAAGAGTTCAGTGCAATGAACACAGGTTATTGTTTGGAATAGTCACTGGATGACCTGATCATACTCTTTTCTCCCCCACCTTTCTACTCAGCACTATTTGTCCTCTAGGATTCCACTATTTATTGCTGATCATTGGTAGCTTTTGTTGGCAGGCTATTTTACCATAGGGAGTAGAGGCAACATTAATAATGAAGCTTGATCCTCTCTTTACCTGACATTGACCTTCCATCAAAGGGCAGTGAATAATGATGAGGCGGTTGGAAACCCCTGTCTTAATTTCTCCTCTCTAACTTAGCAGAGTTGTGGCCAAATGTTAGTACCCCAATTGCTGCCCTGAATGAGATCCGCTAACCCAGGACACACAATTATTCAAACCAGCCTCACTCTCACCAGACAAACATAAAGGTATTGTGAAATGATGCATTTGGGTAAAATATTTTTAAGCTTGAACAGAACGGACGGACAATATATATGGAATACATATAAGCGCTCTGGGACGATGCCTGGTGTGGAGGGTGCTATATAAAGTGCAACTTGTTGTTGCTACATATTCACATTCAGATTGCACTACCAATTTGGCAACAGTTTCCTATGAATGATAAATATCCCAATCTCAATAGAAACAAAAATAAATTGCTGAATTGTTACAAAAACAAAAATATCAAACAGACTGTGATACTATCAAAACAATCTCCTTCTTAACAAGGAGCCATCTTAAAGCAAGGATGTTTTTCAGTTGTCAAATTAGTGAGAAAGCTGGATTATAAACAATGTGAACGTGTAGCCGAGCTGCGGGCAAGAAGATGGTGGCAATGCTCTCAGGCATTTAATGTTGGGACGTATTGCCCACCAGGAGGCTCACATGGAGTTCCTGGTACCTACCATCCACCGAGTGAGAACTCAAGCCCACCCTTGTTGGATGTCGTATGATCAACTCATGACCATCCTCCTTGGGGGGGAGGGGGGGGGGGGGTGAGGCCGTGGAGGTAAGCGGGTTCTCTTTAGAACTGAATTGGCTGCAAGGTGACATGCTTGGCAGTGGAATATCAGAATCGAGCCAGCCCTCTGTGGCGATCTTGGTAGTCCGGTTCCCGAACCAGGCGGGTCCGTAGCATTCTTGGCACCGCTCATGACAGTACAGTGGCAAGACCTGATTGGGCAGACCAGTCACTGGGAGTAGGGAATCATCTCACTCAGCTCCTGTTAACCCTCTAAGCCAAAGCCCCAACAGGTAAGCTGGTTCTAGCTGGACAAGCAGCAGGAAAGCTTGCCAGACAGTAATACGAATGGCAAGCTATGTGGTTTTGGTTGGTTAGACTCCAGCAGTTACCCCAACACACACTCCGGTGTCCATACTCCTTGGCTCTTGCCAACCTGCGCCTGATACTTTCCGGAATTAGGTAAGTGGGATGTGTCCCTCCAGGGAGAGAGAGGGCATTCCATTCCAACAGTCTATCTCTGGGATCTCCATGTGGAGGTGGGATGTGTGGTGAATTCTCAAGTTTGGTTTGGATACGGTTAGCGTGGAGATCCCATGGCCTTCCACATGCGTCAAAAACAGATCAATGCCATATTAAACAAGATGTCAATGAATCACTGCACCGCACCCCCCCACCACCACCCCCCCACCCATCATCAGATACCCTGCCCCATCCCCCCTCCCCAGCCCCTCCACACCCCCTCACCCCATCCCTACCCCAGCCCCCCCAGCCCCTCCACCACCCCATCACCCCCCACCCCCCCCAGCCCCCTCCCCACCCCAGCCCTCCAGTCCCCCCACCCCCTCCCCTCCCCCCATCCCCACCCACATCCCCCCCCTCCCCTACACCAGCCACCCCTCCCAGTCTCTCCCACAAGCCTCCCCATCCCCCACCCATCCTCAGCCCCTCCCCAATCCCCAGCCCCTCCCTCTCCCCCCACCACTATCCCCCACTCCCAGGATTACAGCGTTTCCCGAACTTACATTTTTTTGGCCACATCCGTCTCCCTGAACTGCTCCTTCACCATCTTCGCGGCTGTGAGTCTTCGGTGTGTTCGTAGCAGCTCCGATCCCCGACCTCCCGGTCCCCCCCACCCCCACCCTCCCCGCCTGACCCCGGCCTCCGCTCCCCTCCCGCCTGACCCCGGCCTCCCGCTCCTCCCCCCCCCCGCCTGACCCCGGCCTCCCGCTCCCCCGCCTGACCCGGGCCTCCCGCTCCCCCCTCCCCGCCTGACCCCGGCCTCCCGCTCCCCCCCTGACCCCGGCCTCCCGCCCTCCCGGCCTCCCCTGACCCCGGTATCCCGCTCCCCCCTCCCCGCCTGACCCCGGTCTCCCGGCCTCTACGCCACCCGCCCCTGGCCGGGCCTCTCCTGTCCTCCTCTCCCTGGCCACGCGTTGTCGCTCCCCCTCCGGCCACAGCGCCACCTGCCGGCCCTCGGCTGCGGTGCCGAGGCTGAGCGTCCCCCACACTCTGCACAGTGGCTGCTGTCGGCTCTGATCTGAACCCCACACTGTGATTTCCCGCCATCTGTTCAAATCACCGGTTCCGCTCCCAGGGTTCGCCCAAACGCCATACTTCGTGCCAAAGCCGAGAGGGAAGTCGCGTTGAGTTGCGCGAAGTAGCTAACGATGCAATGATGACCAAATAATAATCCTCGTGTTTGGTGTCCGCCTTTCGCGTCAGAGACGCGCGTCTCGAAGATGTCACTGTGAAGTGGAGTGACTGTGTGTTTTGCGGGTAAACCCCAGAAATAACATGCAGCGACAACTGGCACTTGTGTGGCGCAGGGAAGCGTCTCAGAGCGCTTAGACTCCACCTTATATATAAACGTATACGGTGCATTTAAACGTGCAAACACGTCTCTTGTGTCTCATCGCTACGTGAAAGCCCACACGTCCAGCCGTGCAAGCTGCACTGGTGCTGAGTAACAGACAACACCTCATAATTTGTAGGAGCACCGAAAGAGCACTGCTGATTTACTCAGACCCACACAGCGCTAAATCTCATGGTCTGTAACTGCTGTTGAGAAGCAGTCTAAAGAATGTGGTTAGACTCCAGCAGTACCCCCAATGCACATTGTGGGGGTCCCCAAGCCTTAGCTCTTGCTACCTGCACCTAATACTCTCCGGAATTAGGTGAACAAGGCACATTTTTCCAGGGAGTGAGTGTGCATTTAATTCCAGATATGGAAATGTCCATTTATAGGTAGCATACAAGGAACTCTTAGTTTGGGTTGATATGCTTCAGCATAGTGAAGGGTTTCTCCATTTATCAATCGCCCAGTTGATCACAAAAATGCCACTCCTCCTTACCCAATCGCTTTAGCAGCGAACCGGGTGTCAATCTGTCAAATGTTCCCCATCTGTAACCTGGATCCTTACAGTGTGAAGCTTATTGACCAAATCAGTGATGAGCAGTTAAAGAGCTTGACATACAGTGGCAATTACAGGCACTGTGAAAAAACTGTTCCTCTTGCAACTACTTCACATTCACATGGATTGGAGTGGTTGGGGGGAATAGTATATGCAGTACTGTTGCTGCAACTTTGAGCAATGGAACCAGTAGAAATGCCAGCAGCTTGATCGAGCAGCAGCAATATTTAGACGCCACCTTTGCAGATGGAAAAAAAACCTTCATTACATTAATTGAAAGCACCTTTCACAAACTCAGAAGAATGCCTACCATTTGTTTAATGATTCAGTACAGTTAATTATCATTACTCCTCAAGTAATAAGAAATACATAGTAGATATGAAGTTAATCGTCTAACAACAGTATATTTTGTGCGGACGTAGACACAGAGTGAAGCTTAGCATCTATATAAAATATACTTTCATTTCCTGTCAGCATTAGCGCAGTTCAATGTCATGGGAACGTAGACCAGTATTAGTGAGGTCCCATAAAAGCTGCTTTCAGTCTTCTGTGTTACTTCTGCCAGCTTCATTTGACAGCATGGTTAAGGTCAGGTTCAGTCCGCAGGGCGATAGGTTTAGAGTAAAAAATTTTTTATATTGATAAAAAAATGAAAGGTTTAAATGATGCCAAAAGATGTATGTGGGGAACAAAGGATACATCTAAACGTGGTAATACTTAGGGAAAATGTCTATCTTCCAGCATCAGCCTTATTCTGCATTTTTATTTGAAAATAACACTGCACTGCAGAGAATGGAAATAGCTCTTCTGTGGATGGTGAAACTTAACCTAACTGGGTAGTGTAGTACTGCATAAAAATTTCCAAGAGAGAAACAGAAGGAAAATATAAAGCCAGACACAAAGCAAATATTTTACACATTTTGTTCCTGCAACTCAATAAGTGAGTAAAGAACCAATTTGCTAGATTCCTTTTTTTAAAAATTGATTTTTAAAATATGGAGTTGCTCAGGAGTGTATCAATATTATGTTCAGAATATGTATGAAAGCTAAGAACATTTAAGACTGTATGCTTCCAATAAGAATAGTAAAACAAGCCTATTATGTCAGGACAACCCAAGGCGCTTCACAAGGTATACTGTAAAGTTCAGTAACCATGTTTTGTGGGCAAATGCTGCAGCCAAAATGCATACAGCAGTCCCACAAACACCCATCAAGTGAATGGCCAATCTTATTTAGGGGATTGTTGGCTAGGACACCGGGAGAACTCCCTTCTCTTTTAAAAGTGCAATGGGATCTTTAATGTCCACCTGAACAGACAGGCACGACCTCAGTTTAACATCTCATCTGAAGGATGGCATCTCCGACAATGCAACACACCCCTAATTGGAGTGTCAGCTTTGACTATGAGTTCCAAGAACCAACATGGGATTTGAACCCACAGCCTCCGATTCAGAAGCGAGAGAGCTACCAAATGAAGAAGGCTGACACAAGACTGCAGGGACCATTTTAGCTAAAGGCAAAGTAGGCAGCTGCCTAGGGCAGCAGAATTCTGGGAGAAGCAATTTCTTTTAATGCTCCACTTGTGAAATTGAGATGGGCAGCTCTACAGCAAGTGCTGCATGCTACTGTCAGCTGCGGTCTGTAGGTGCTTTAAGCTAAATTTATCTCTCCTTAAGTTAAAGCTAAAGCTATTGAACTTCTATGGAGGTAGGAGGGTGGGTACACTGAAGTTTTGCCAAGGGGAGCAGATTGTCTTGAGTGGCTTTTGCACAACTGTGAAGTGTAAAGTCTTTGTATTTTGTAGGTAAATACAGCAGCCAATTTGTGCACAGCAATGCTCCACAACCAGCCATGAAGTGAAAAGAAAGTGGACAGACAAATATAGAGATAAATAAGTAAGAAATAGTTTAGGTTTTAAAATTTTATAGCAAACTTGAGATCAAACAGTACAATAATATAGAGGTTTTGTAAGTTTTATTTTTATTCTTTGAACAATTTTAGTACAATACCCTTATTCTTCTTCCTTCATAAGCTCTCACCTCATAAGCAGGAGTTTGAGGCTGTAAACGATTGCTACACCTCTACAATGCATTCAGCCACCAATAAACCTGCCAGATATGGAGTCAGATGGCCTAAGATACCTCATATTCACTACCAGTTGTGCAACATGGCAACTGCCAGGCACCTAATCCGCTCCTTTTCCGATTGCTTCAGATAAAACCCAGCAGAATAAGGGTCACTCATGGGATTCTTTGGTCAGGAAGTCGAATCTTAAATGCACTCTAGTAAAGAAATATTGTAATTGGCACCTAAATCTATGCTATCGCTGCGGGTGAGCATTGAAAGGATATTCCTGATGTGAGCACAACCCCATTCTGAAACCAGCAACCCAATGAAGACTTATTTTAAAATAAAATCTTTCAGATTCATTTCCACGTTTGCATTGGAATGTAAAAGAAATTCTGCAAACATTTCTTTTTCATTGAATGCGAACAACGTCACAGGTTATATTGGATCTCTTCACAAGACAAAGTGGCCACAAACAATTTTACTGTAACGGTGTCATTTGCTTTGAAAACCAAGCAAACATCAGCCTCTTGCTCATCGGACTTTCAGCTCCCCTAAATTGAGCATTTTGCCATTTGGCATCTAAGCTACTGAATCATCTGCATACGTTTGCTTTACGCTGGGTAGATTTTTTTTAATACTCAGAAATACCAATGCAATATTATTGGGTGGAGAGATGAAACTTTTTCTTTGGCAGGCAAAAAGGCAAAAAGGAAAAATATCTGATTAAAAACAATGAATTGCAATAGGCAGATAAACAGAATTACATTTACAAGCAGATACAAAACTGATAAAAGAACACAAAATGCTTTGATGGAACAAGCTGTTCTTGCAAAGGCGTTTTGGACTCTCCGTCTCCTTAGTCATTGCCCCCGCACAGCTGCAGCAGGAGCTTCTTGTAATCTCCGGAGGTGTCACCCTGGCAACAAAGGCACAAAAAGATTATTAACCACAAGGTACATCAGTTTGGTTCTCCACAGGCTGCACAGTTAAAGCACTAATGCAGGCAACCCCCCCTGTGCCCTCCCCGCAAAAAAGAATATACACCAACATTTACGACACAATAAGTCATCGGGAAGCTTGGGATTACAAGACAAGCTTCGGCGCGTGGGTGCAATTTTACATTTGGAAGTTTTTTTGGGGAAAAAAAACACAGGCACGAAGATGCACAACATTTATTGCTACCTTTAAAAACAGATTAAGACATTAGCAAGTAAAACCATTGCCTGATGCAAACTGAGCAGTAGACCAGAAAGATCCAAGATTTTGAAGAAACAACCATATCATATTGGAAGGTGAGAAGTAGTTCTAATCACAACGTTGGGGATGGGGCGGGGGAGGTTGACGAAACGGGTGGACTCGGACCTAATTTCTCTGCCCCGGCATGTTGCTGAGCTCCCAATTTCAGGTGCTCTACTGGAGACAATTGCCAGAAAGCTGCCTCAAATCTCTTAGTGTGGCTACCCCAAAGGGGCTTTGGTGAAGGTTCGTGAAAAGGGGTTGGAGGAGAAATAAGAGTTAACTTCGGTAACAAAAATAGTTCCAGCAAACAGAAGATTGTGAGACATGGTGTGGGGGAGACATGGTTGAATTGCTCTGGACTTTTCACCCAGCCATACATCAGACAGCGCTGCAGTGCGATAGTTACCGAGATGAAGGTGTACAGTGACTTCCCGTAAAGCTTCTTGAATTCAGCTCTGATATCCAGCATGTCAACCTCACAGCGAGACACCATGATTCTAACCAAAGTTCTGTCATCCGTGCCCATACCCTAGAGAGGAAAGAAAGCTTTACATTTGAGTAGGTCCTTTAATAAAAACTTTTAACCTTTCTTTCCCATTATCTTCAACAAATACTTGAGCTCATTTTCCAAACCCTACTCCGATTTCTTTTCTTAGCTGTGCTTTGTCCTTTTGCAAGCTACTATTACCGGGCTTCTTCTAAAAGGCACAATGGTATGTCCTTAGCCTCGAAGACGCTGAATGCTTGTGTTATAGTTGCATAATTAATCCAGAACAGACGGTTCTTTCCTGCAATATTTCATGCACAATTAATGCCTTGTTTATACACAATACAAATTAAATTTATATAGTATCCCAAGGCCCTTACAAGTCCAGGCTTGGCACCTGAGTAGGGTTGGCAATCAAGTGGGTGGTGAAGGGAAAGATCCTTGTAGATGCAGACTAAAAAATACATTTTTGCATAAAGGCACAGCAGTTTTCCACTCCTTGTGTGCCCATACATCGTAGCTGAAAGGAACTGAATCAGTGTCTCTAGGACTTTTCTGAATCCCTGACTGTTCAGCACCTTGAGAAGTCTTCCCGAGGTGAAAGGTGCTTTACAAATGTTGTTGAGGTGAGCACCACTAAGGATGATATTATTGACTTATAGCGTCAAGGAATTTTCAGTTTCAAAGGAGTTTACTGTATTCACAGAGGTGCAGTACAATGGGTCAGTGCTCATCACAGGGATAAAAATATATACATTTTATAAAAATAACCAAATTATATGCTTCTTTGTAAAAAATAATCTGTTTTAACATTTTATGGTTCTTTCACAGTTTAGTTACTGTATTTTAAAGGTTGACATTTTAAATCCCTGGCACATTAACATGCAGTGCATACAGACAAAGTAAAGTCTCTGCACTATGTCCTAATAGCAATCGTTCTTTTTTTGAAACAGAATAGATGTGAAGAAAAAGGCTTTCGGCCTCTCTGCCCCCACTCTCTGGAACTCCATCCCAGAGTTTCTCTGACTCCCTCCCTCCCTCACCTCATTCAAGGTCTGTCTCAAGACCTACCTCTTTCACCGCATCTTTGGTCATTGTTCCCCTCCCCATCCTCAGCTTGGATACCAAGCCAGGATTAGGATGTCCTCCTGACATAAAAGCCACTATGTAAATGTATATTGTATTTCAGTCTCGGATGGGGTTCAAGCTTGGATCAGATACTTACTGGTCACACCCCACATCTGACCAAAAAGAGTAACAGAACACACTGCACCAAGTCAGCTTTTACCTTCATGGACTTGTAGAGTCTCTCAGCAAAGAAGGCAGGAGTATTCCGGAGACATTTCACTGTGAATAGAACATATCATATTATTTGTTGCCAGCAAACAAATTATGCACAGGACATTCACAAATGGTTCCTTTTTAACCAATACAAGAAGAGACTTGTATGTGAGGGGTGTCTCATATGGAATTAATGCTGATCTTATGGACCATTTATAAACAGTAATGGAATATATAACAAGAGATTGAGTTTAACACTGGGAAGAAGTGAAGAATTGTCAAACACATCAAAACACTTCACGAATGATTTTGCACACAGTTGAGGAGAACAAAATGGTTAAACTGAACTGGTGCTCAAGGGCAGATAGATATAAAGATGGAGCACAACACCATGGAATAGTAGAACATGGGTAAATATATATATATGATATGTATATATCTTGTGTATATATACATATATCTCCGCCAATTCAGTTCACAATCATCTCAAACAACTGAATAGAAATGTTTCACTTAACCTTATATCCAAACCGGATTTAAATTACAAGTATCAACAATTCTAGTTTTCCTGCAGATGCCAGGACAAAATGTGAAAGGAAATACTACATCCTTCCCATTCAGATTTCAATAATCAAACAGGATCCCAGCGATACAATTTCAAATTCTCCAAGTTTGGCTCCCTGCTGAAAAATACTTTATCATGTACAACACATGTGGATTATGTTGATAATTATCAGTGTCACCCCCAGCTGAATATGTCCTTCTCAAGAAATAATCACACCACATGGCATCTCACAGTACATCTTCACATCCGCCGTCCCACCTTCGGTAGATAAATTTTCAGCCACTTTGTGCTCACCAATTATATTCTCTTCCTATACAACTCTCTGCCCTGCACAATCGCTTTCTTCTATCAAAACCTTGACTGCAACTTTAAGCTAGCCTGCTTGGAAAAGACAAAAACCTTAAATGGCAATGATGTACATTATAAAAAGACCCATTGAAGACTGCATCTTATTTATTAAAATCTGAAGAGCCGGCCTGGATTATTTGACTGGCTTCCAAGACAGTCATTTCCTTCCAATCATATTTTGGAGAAATTTACATGTCCTCTCTTGTTCAGTGCTAATAGGGAGCTTGTGGTTTTATTTTTTTTACTGGCAATCTAGTGCTCAATCAAACTAGTCACGGATCCTAATTCACCCCATAGGATGATGCAGTCTGGTGACAAATAATGCTTATGGAGCCCCTCGTTCTTCCACGAGAAGGAAAAAGAAATATTCCCTTCTGTTCTGGTTTACAGTGTCTTCTCTTTAATGACTAATTAAGTGAAGTCACTTCCCATCGCCATCTTTTTTTAAATCATATAAAATTGCAAGTGTTGTAAAAATTGGGATTTCATTTTTGTGTGTTATTTTACCTAAAACTGGTTGCCTGCATTCTGTGTTTTCAAAGTTCAAGAACACATGTGCATGGTGGCAGCTATTTGCTGATATATGGACACAGATTGGAAAAACGGACACACGATTCACTTCAAATGCTCATCCCAACCGAGATCTGCTAACGTTGCATAGAACAGGAAACAAGCCTGGGATCTCATTTGTCTGAACAACCGATTACAGTTCAAAATCAAGATCACTCCAGCTAGAAGCAAATCCAGTCTCAAGCCACTAGATGGAGCTGGGGACTAGCAATTCACCCATCGGCTCGTGGGATTCAGACTTTAAAAAAATTGCTAAAAAAACATATTCCTGGAGTTTTCCAAATTTTCTCCAGATCGGGGTAAATAATATAAAAACCCTATTATTTTGAACAACGAGTGGCTGACTCCTGGGTGGTAAAGATTATCCTGGAGAGGATGTCTGCCCGCTCCACACGCATGATGTACTCATGTGTACGTGTGCAGGGTAACAGGTGGCGACCGTATGACCCATGTGATGTGCTGCATGTTCCATTGTTTCTTTTGGGTGAGGGGATGGTTGTCTACCAATGAGCCATCTAGTCAATCTGAGCACAGGGACTGGTCACAAGTGCACACTGATGAGCAGAGCCTTCTGCAGGCCTGGGGTACAGAAAGCTCAATGCTATGAGCTTACTTTCATCCATTTAAAACTGGCCAAGTTGAGGGGAAACAGACACATTATGTTCCAATGCACAGAGATGGAGGACACTGACAACTCTGAGTTTCTTCCGTGAATAGCTGAGCCAGCCAGAGCATAAGATTCCAGGTCCAGTTTCAGTCTCTGGTCTACGCTGAGTTTACAAAAGACATCATCATTTCCATCAATCTGAACCTGTAAAATCATTTTGCCTCAGAATTTAAGAATGTGAGAGTGAAAGGGAGCTCTTTACAAAACTTCTCTGGCCCTGGGGAAAAAGCAGGCAGGTTATCACTCCCGATTGCTAACTTGCTGCCCCTGCTGGGAGTAGACATATGTGGACAAGCTCAGACTTAGCTGTGCTGCCACAGTGATGGGATTGCCAGCTAAGCATCACATAAGAGGTACAGTGGGTGGTCTGACAACTGTGCCACAGCAGCAGGAGAAAACATAATTCCAGGAAAGCAGAAAAGTAGTAAGAGGGGTAAAGAAATACTGTATATGAAAAAGATTTTTTTTTTAAAAAACTACAAACACAGATTTCAAAATCTAGCCACAGGTTAACTAAGGACATGTTCTGTTAAAAACATTTGATGGAGATAATTAAATTCAGACGTGGAATGACAATTCATGAGTCGCATCATAATAATAATAATCCTTGAATTTGATATAGCGCTTTTCACGTCTTCTCGACATCTCAAAGCGCTTCACAGAATAGACTGTAAAGTGAATTGACTGTATATTTGTGGGCGAAACGCGGCAGCCAATTGCGCACAGCAGTGTCCCACAAACAGTCGTGGATTGAAAATGACCAATTTATTATTGTTTTGTTTTGCAGGGATTATTATTATTATTGTGGTGGAGCAGCACACTGGATAACCATGCGGCTCTGAGCAGATAAACTGGAGTACACCATGAATCCACTTCAAACAATAAATCAAAAGGGTTGAAAACCACACTAGGCACACCTACTGGAATATTAAAGGGCTACTGTTTCATGGAAAAGCATTTGAACATAGGAACAGGCAGAGCCCGTTCAGCCCTTTGAGCCTGTTCTGCAATTTAATTAAATTCCAATTTCCCGCTTTCTCCCCATATCCCTTAATACTCCGACCTACCAAAAATCTATCAATCTCTTTCTTGACTGTGTGGATGGATCCAGCATCCATGGCCTTTCGGGGGAGAGAATTCCAGATTTCTACCACCCTTTGAGTGAAAAAATGCTTCTTGATTTCACTCTTAAATGGCCAGGTTCAAATTTTTAACACTACACCCTCTTGTTCTGGATTCCCCCAGCAGAGGAAATAGCTTCTCCATATCTATCCTATCAAATCCCTTTATCATTTTAAATACCTGAATCAAATCACCCCTCAACCTTCTAAACTCAAGGGAATACAATCCAAGTTTACGCAGTCTTTCCTTGTAAGTTGTCCCATTTTAGATCTAGTAACATTCTGGTGAGCCTGTGCTGCACCCCTTCTGGGCCAATATATCTTTCCTGAGGTGTGGTACCAAAACTGAACGCAGTCTCCAGATGGGGTCTGACTAACGCTATATGCAGCTGAAGCATCATTTCGTCCCCTTTGTTTTGAAGATGGACAGGGAGATGAATGCCACCTGCAAGTGAAGCCAACGGCTGATCATGTACTTTTCCATGAAGACAATATGCCTTTTAAAGTTGCCAGGCACACAGACACAAAATAAACACACAAGCGACGACAATTAGAAAGACAACTGTACCCAACTCTACCGGATCACGACTGAAAATCCAGACAGCATCAGAAAAGGAAACACGAGGAAACACCATTACCCGGGGTCTACACATGACATGCCAACATATTTCTGTCAGCTTTCTGTATACATCCATCTGTGGCCCTCCCTTGGTCTCTCTCTCTCTCTTTCTCACACACACATTCATATTCTAAAATTATGTCAAATGGATCAATTTTGATTTTAAAGAAGACTTCAGTCGCAAGTAAAAATCAAATACTCTTCCTGGGCTCCAGCTCATGAGATTCCTGCAAAGACTGAGATTCAATCAAAATTACACAAGTGAGAGCATTCAATAGGAACACTCCTCAAAGTATGAGAAACGTTAAGAAGCATATCTCACCCACTGCCACCATGCCCCTCTCCAGGTTTCCAGACATCTCACGGCAGATGCTTTTCTCAATGTCATGTTTACAGATCTGACGATACTCCTCAAACACTGAAACAGAAATGAGAACATTTACTCACAGCTAAAAAGAAATTATATGCTCACGGTTTATGAAGCGCAATTAACTGTCTAAAGACTGGTACTGGCTGGATTTCCAGAGAAGAGGTCTCAATCAATCATTTGCCCTCCTTCTGGGTGTCTCCTCAAGGCTACTTCCTCAAGCCATCAGGCAGGCAGGTAAGCCATTGGCAAGTTCTACCAGTGCTAGGCTTGAACTGTCTGCTGAGAGTTGTGCAGGAGTCACAGTTTAATAAATCAATAGGTAGTGCTGCTGATCGGGCTCTCCCTTCATGCTTTTCAGCCCCATTGGCTTTGCCAAGCAAAGTCCAGGATTCAAAATGAAGGTTGCGCAAATAAGCTTCAGGATATACAGCTGACATTTCCACAACAGAAACAGGGGAAAAAAAATTCTCCTGAAAATAGCAACTTGTACTGGGGTAAGTTTCCACAAGTGCCAGCAGTTCTCACAGCATCATTGCCCAAGTGACCATTCTTCATATGAACTGCGAGTGTCTGTGTGTTATGTAACTTTGGAAGTCACCAGATTGAGCTAATTACTGTTCTCTCTCGGCTTCCAAATCAAAATCCAAATTGGGAATTTTCCACAATTGTGTTTTGTATTTTAAGTTCAGTGAAACTCCAACTTTAGCAGCGATTTCACAGCAGCAATGAACAACATTGTCAGGTTGCTTTACCTGCTTTCAGGTGAGGTCTACTCCTGGCACACAGGATGGCATTAAAGCGAGATTCGTCTGTTCCCATGCGGCCCTCTCCAGCGGTGTACAAATCCTGAGTGTTAGCAAAGAAAATACAAGTCAGTCATGTTCAGAGAGAAAAAGTCGATCACTGAATGCCGAGACTTGCTTCATTTAAAAGTCCTATTATCTTAAAAAGATCTATCGATCTTGAATATTCGAATTTAAATGGGAGTATGCAAATGTGGGGTTGTGGGGGAATTCAAAATGTTTTCAACTTGTTTTCTTGTGTGAGACAGAGGGACAGAACAGCTGCGTATTAAGCTCATCACGATAACGTCACACGCAAATAGTAAAAGTACATGCCTCAGTGCTATTTTCGTCATTGCGTTCTGTGCTTGCAAACAAAGCAAGACTTTGTCAAACCACTTCTTCCCAAACATTGCGTGTCTCAGCTGAACTATTTCATATCCGTAATAAAAGATACATGGAGTAAAATTCCACCTGGCTTTATGTGTGCCCTATTAACTTAGTATTTTCTGGTGTCTAGAATCTGGCAAATTGTTGAATTTCAGCCTCAAATTTAAAGCTGTTTTTCTTAAAAGACCTTAAAGAAAAATGGTTTCAAAATTAAGTTTGGATTTAAGAATTTGCCGAATTCTAGATGCTATGACATGTTACTTTAATGGGCGTTAAATTCTACCATTAGCCAGGAGGAATTTTCTAAAATAAAGTTAGGTGAAAATAAGCAAGTATATCCGAATATGTGCGTGTCAGGTTTCAGGCATTGCATGGAAAGCTCTGGCTGCACACACAATGGGAGTAACTAGGGAGTGTCTGACTGCAGGTCTCTGAGGCAACTTAATTAACAAGACTTCCTGCGTATCACGCCACTCTGTAACAGACTGCTCTTTGGATTAACTTTTTGATTCCTCCATTTCAGATTCTTTTATTTACAGTACAGATTGCTCTCAAGTATCAAACAAAAATAGTTATTATTACAAAGCTCATAAATTATTCTCAAATGCAGCATTGCAACGAGACAGATTTAAAGCAGATCTGAAGTTGCTAAGCACTATGCTGCCAATTAACAGTATGTCACTTGGCAGGGTTTCAAGTGGTTCCACCCTATCAGTGATTCGAAAGCATCTTTACTGCAGCACCATAAGGTTTCATTTCAAAACAGCTTCTCTTAAGCAAGGCCATCCACGATCAGGCCTTAACTTTACAGTATATTCTGTGAAGCTCTTTGAGATCTCTCAAAGATGTGATAATGCGCTATATCAAACGCAAGGATTATTATTAACTTTTATCTTGGGACACCAGCTGCTTAAAGGTGTTACCAAGAGTCTCAAAAAGTTCTTGCTTTAAGCTCAGCGTGCAAACTTGCACAATCATTTTGCTACATAGTAAGACAAAGGAAAGCAAGTACACAATGGCAGCTTATTTTTTTTACTAACCTGTGCATCCTTTTTAACAAGAGTTATATCCACATTTTGGCTTTCATCTCGGTTACCCTAAAGAAATAAAACAATTTACAACCACGACTTATTTGTCCACATGACGTCCATTTCTCTAGTGCCCTATCCCTACTCTTCCCAGGTTTAATAACACTTGTCCATCAGACCACCTCAGAAGATCATAGGATAAAGTAAGCATATTAAAGGATATGGAGAAAAGGCAGAGAATTAGAATTACAGGCTCAAAGTTCATGGACATAATGACTCAACAGGCGAATAATCCTCGGTGGGAGTGAATAATCCAGTTAGGATAATGTAGCAAGATAAGGATGAAGGGGACAATCTGGCCCTTCCCAGGCCCCTCATAAACACCTTCAAGAGCCTGGTTCAGACAGATAAGAAGGTCATTTGAATGTACTGCTCTGTTCCTCTACTGGTTTAAAGCGCCCAGTGGAGCGCCGAGCCATACCCTCTAGAAGGTTTTAGGTTCAATTCCCAGAGTGTGCTGAATTAGCTAATCTCAGGCGGGGTAAACAAGGGTAGAAAGAGGAATGTCAACTATGATTCCCAGATACAATTACCATCCAGTGACTCCCAGCGCTGATGCTGAAGTGTGGGCGGTTAGGTAAGATCAGACTCAGGATTGATGCTCCCCATAATCATACAACCTCCTGACCCTCAATGTTCAGACTTATACATAAAGGATAGCTCATTGGGAAAGCACTAAGCGCTGCTGGTGCTAACCATACTCGGCATAAGAGCCAATTTCAACCACAACAAGTTCTGAGCGAGGTGTACACGAGCACAAGGACTCTAGATACAATTGGATTGAACCAATTAGCTTCAGCACACTTCACTATTACTGTACTTGTGTAAGGGAGACAAGCAGCCTCTCAAAGTGGCCTGACGTGTCGCTCTTGATATCTTCCTCCAATGTCTTCTTGAACTCTGCAAACCAAAGGACCTGATAAGTGTCACATCACATAACCACTTACATACGGTATTCCAGACATATATAGTTAGCCACAATGCTTCATGCAGACACAATCAGCTGGATCCCAGTATTGATCACTATCCAGATACAGACATCGTGAGATGCAGGGAGAAGATGGGGTTGGGTTCAGCTATGACCACCTCTACAGTAGGGTGAGGCCCTACTGAAACTCTCTGTCTCGACTCAAATATGAATGAGTCACATAAGACAAGGTTTCCACTGTACCACAAGACTATTCACCATGTTCAATAGAGGATGGAATAAACAACAGCAAAATTACATTTGTATAGGGCCTTTCACATCGGGAGGATGTCCCAAGGTGCTGGACAGTCAGAGTTTTGGACCCGAGCTGGGAGTCGGGATTGGGGAGGGTGGAGGACAGTAGGGTGATCGATAGCACAGGCAAAGAGGAAGATCTTGAGATAGGTCTTGAAGGAGACAAGGGGTGAGGCGGAGGGACTGCGGGATAGAGTTCCAGAGGGTGGGGGCACAGTGGGGCAAGCGAGGTGGGGGACGTGAAGCAGGCTGGAGCCCACTGAGTGGAGGAAGCAAGCAGGATTGTGAGGCGTTAGGAGGTCACAGAGGTAGGGGGGAGCAAGACCATGCAGGGCTTAAAGGTGAGGACCAAGATCTTGAACTGTATCCTCTGTGTAATGGGAAGCCAGTGGAGTGGGTGAGGATGGGGATGATAGGGTCATGGAGCCTGGTGCAGGAGAGGATATGGGCTGCAGAGTTCTGGTTGATCTGCAGCCTATGGAAGGAGGAGTTGGTGAAGCCGACAAGCCAGTAGTTTGCAAAGTCAAGCCTCGATGTAATGAAAGCCTGTATGAGGGTTTCGGCAGCCTGCGGTGTGAGACAGTGGTGGAGTCGGGTGATGTTGTGGAGGTGGGGAAAGGCAGAGTGGGTCATGGCACAGATGTGGGTTAGAAAGGATAGTTGAGGGTCAAACAAGACGCCAAGATTCCAGACTGGCTTAGTAAGGTGGAGTGTGCAACCATGGATGGTGATGCTATCAGCGCCTGATGTGAGGAGTCGCTGATGGGAGCCAATCAGGAGAGCCTCGGTCTTGTTGACATTCAACTGAAGAAAATTAGCTCTCATCCAGGACTTGATGTCTGACAGACATTCTATCAGGACAGCAGTGGTCCTGGAGTCAAGGGTGGAGGCAAAGAGGCACAGTTGGGTGTCATCTGCATACATATGGAAGTTGACCCCATGTCTGTGGATGATGTCACCAAGGGGGAGCATATAGGTATTGAAGAGGAGGGGACCAAGGACAGAGCCCTGAGGAACGCTGCATGAGATGGTGCGGGGGCTAGAGGAGAAACAGTTTGTGGAGGTGAAGTTGAGGCTATGTGAGAGGTATGATTTGAACTAGTCAGGGAAAGAGCCGTGAAGGTTGAGCTGAGAGAAGAGACAGTGGATGAGGTTAGAGTAGTCGACGGTATCGAAGGCATCAGAGAGGTCAAGGAGAACGAGGAGGCAGAGGGAGCTCTGGTCACAGATGAACAGAACGTCATCTGTCACTTTGACCAGGGCTGTTTCTGTGCTGTGAGCGCCACAGAAACCCGATTGGAGGGATTGGCGGGAGAGGAAGGAGCAAAGCTGGGAAGCAACAACTCATTCCAGCACCTTGGAGAGGAAAGGGAGGTTGGAGATGGGGCAGTAGTTTGAGAGCAGAGAGAGGTCCAGGGAGGGTTTCTTAAGTACAGGAGTGATGACAGCCATTTTTAATGCAGTGGGAACAGTACCAGTGGACAGATGTCTGTGAGTAAAGGGCCAAGGAGGTGGAGCTGGGAGGTAAGGAGAGGGATTGGGATGGGATCGAAGGAGCAGATGGTCAGTTTCATGCAGGTTAGAGTGGTGTTGAGAGACAGGTTCGAAGGTGTGGAACGAGGTATGGGTAGGGTATGGGGTGGGAGGGGGTGACAGGGAGGGAGCAGACGGATGTCCAGCATCTCCTCGCAGTTGGCATTGGAAACCTTTGCTCACAACATAATCTAATCTGATCACCGGATGAATATCCGACCTATAAGGTTTGGCACCAAAGTGACGAGACTGGAAGACCATTATGGTCCCATCTCTTTGGCCCTAAATAGGTCACAGCCTAAAAATAAAATTAGTTTTCTAAACCTCTGATCAGGAGCCTCTTTGTGATCACAAATTCAGCTGCTGACGATATAGTTTCACTTGGAGATCAGGAAGTGGAAGTGAACAAGACATCGCTGTTGTCATTGGAAACAGTCTGGTTTTAGCGATTGAGCAAACACGAGTGGGAGGACAGCAGACTGTTTCGCTGAAGACAGTTTGTGTACACACATCAATGTGTGCATTGGAAGCCAGTTACACAGATGCCACTCAATGGATTTCTGTACCATCATTGAAAGTATTCCAAAGTAAGTATATCTAAAAGAATGCAACCCCCAGCTGAAGCTCAATGGTATTACTGAAGCACTGGATTACAGTGGTCAGAGAATCCATCAGGAAACCAGAGTTTCAAACCTCTTCATGTAAACAAAATTGATTCCTCAAAGGTTCATGTATTACGGAGTAGTCAGGCAGGAAGGAGGAAATAACCTCAGACTCCCATACCACATACGGTACATATTAAAAATGGTTTGTTCCCTCTCCAATTTCCTCCCTTCCTCTTCTGAGTTCAAGTTCACTTGGGTGGGGGGGGGGGAAGATAAGAGAATTTTACAGCCAAGCTCTATGCAATATCAACCGTTGTCCATACTTCCCAGGACTGATTCATCAGATCGTATATCTGAAAGTATAGCAACATTTTTTATTTCCTAACCTAGGGTAACTCTACCTCCACCCCACCACTCAGTATACACCAGGGACTTCCTAACCAAGAAAGGTTTAACAGCAAGAGAGGCTGCTGTACAAACTTTGCCACTTTGCTTTTATACTGAATTTGTCACAAATCTGATAAATGCAAATACAGCAAACTGCCTGTGCTAATGCTGTCCCTCTAAAATAAGCTTATCTGAAGAAATGTGAGTGAATGCTAACCACCCCTGCAGAAAAATAGGGATAGTCTGAAACCTTGCCAGAAAATACAGGTGGACACTACCAATCTATAGGAACATCGGCGAGATAAGAGAGGTTAGTCTGGAAATGGGGAAGTATTTCACCTGCTTTGTATATCCGGTTGATCTCATGGATTTCTGCATTGGAACGGGATGCAAGGATCTCAATGAGACACTGTTCATCAGTGCCAGCACCCTGCAGGAAACACAAAAAAAAGTAACACACCAGCAATTCCTGGGTTTTTTTCAGAAAAAATACTTTATAGAGATAAGAGGAAACTTGTTAAGAGATTTTAAATTGGTCAAACTGTTATATGTGGAGCCTAGGCCCTCTGTCAGAATTTCTTGGTCTGGGACTTCTCAATTTAACATGGCTTTTCTCCAGTGAAACTGGAGACGTACAGAGCCAGTTCGGAGATCTAAACTATGATCGTTTTTCTATCAGCTAGAGATACAAAGATATGAAGGAGGGATAGATCAATGACGGGTACTGACACCAAGTCCATCAATAAATCTAAAACCAGCACAAAATCAAACTCATGGGAAATGGAGAGAGAAAGACAGAGAAAAATGCTTAGAAACCCAAAATGTGCATAAAAAACGTACTATTATCCTGAAGAATTTTTTATACATTGTCGAAAATATTTTAAAGTCAGGTGTGACTGACATTACCAGTTACTTCCTTTAGAAACTAGCTATGCATGGAACTGGAAGCACTAAATCTATCCCTTTGGCTGTGGTCATAAAATGTTCAGAGGGTTTCCAGTCAATCAAACATAGGTCTAACTTATTCCACAGGAACATGAGCAACTCCAGAAGTAAAGCAGATTTACAGTCCCTGCAGTAGATCTGTGTTTTGATGCCAGCACTCAGCCCATTACTCACCTTTATTGCATCTTTCAATTCAGTTGCATCATAAAGTAGTGATGGCTTAATCAGGGACAGAACGGCTTTCTCAAAGTTACCCGATAGTTCAGACTTCAGCTCTTTCACCAAGTCCTGTGGCAGGAAGAAAGAATCACACGATTGGTTCCGATGAAAGAGGGCCCTTTGGCCCATTAAATCTCACCCATCCACAATTAAAAAAAAACAAATCCCAAATATTCAGCAACAAATATGGTGGTGACTGCAACAGATTTTTATGATATAATGATACAGCAACTGTATACCATACTGACACTATAATCACTCCAAGCCAAGCAATAGAAGCAAGACTTAATTTCTTAGGGCTTTATCAGGTGACCAAATCTTTCTCCTTTGCCTGTTGTTGTAGAAGCAGAAAACGGGTAAAGAAATGAGCAGCCTTGCCTTCAGATTGCCACACATTTAAGAATTTCCCCAGGAATCTGAGTGTCGACCCATCCAATAACACAAAGTAGGTCAGGACAACCCATGGGAACTCTGCTTCAACGAGAGTCCGCCCACAAAATACACAATCATACCATTTTACAGTAAATACTGCAAAGCACTTTGAGAGGTCTTCCTGATGTGAGAGGTACTCTACCAAATGTAATTATTATTTTTGTGTCAGACTGGACATGCTACAAGTCAGCATGATGTTCTTCCTGTGTTCTTGGTAAATAATCCTGTTAAAAGTGTTGCATATTGTAGCCCAGCACATCAGCTGTTTAGCGTAAAAAGATTTGTTGTTCATAAGGGATATGGTTTGCTTGCGCCAATTGTGTGCATTGTTTAAATCTAAGGAAAGTTCCCAATTGTAACAGACCCTTAAATGGGAGGTTAACCCATGGAAGCGCCTCATGAGATCATCCTGACGAGAAAGGGATTGATTATAAATGTAAATTGTTATTTTTTTTAAATGGATGTTGTCAATTAAAAGAGAATTGATAATCACTTGAATAAAGGGGAAAGAAGGCAAGGAAAGAGGATTGAGGCAGATAACTCCATGGAGGAGCTTCCAGGTATGACTGTATCTCTGCTAGAATGCAACGCTCACCTTTCCATAAGCTGTTTTGAAGGACAACGTAATCTGCTGTCTTTGCTTATTTGATCGATTTGCAAGAACATCAGTGATAGCTTGCTCATCGGTACCTATACATAGGAGAGAGACACACACAGATCAGAACAATTACTTTAATATTTTACGAGACTCAATTTCAAGGGACAGGAGGATCAAATCAATCAGAAATAACCTGACAATTCCACAGATCCTACATTACAGAACTGGCTTTGCTTCAAGTCAAAACAGCAACTGAAATAATAACATCCCTGAAAATATAGCTAACCAATCTGCATTCTGTAATAAAATGTCACTGCAATATTGTGAGATCTGTGGGGTATTATTCACAACAACTACATTCAACCCAAGACCATAATTCTGTCTTAAGTATCTTGAGTACCTTTCACTATTTATACTGAAGGAACTCAAAATCGAAGAAGATAAATCTAAATCTGCAATTAAAGAGGAAAAGCAGACGACAAGTTGTATGCAAATGCTTGCAAGTGTTGGGATTATGACTTTATTTGGTTTATTTTGAAATGTTATAAAACACACAGACTGCTCTCCTGATAGCTCAGTGCAAGAGATTGCCTGAAGTGAAACTGAACCACGACACCCGTAGGTATCTACACCCATGCTGTGAGCTAGTTATCTACACGGGCACTGCTAAAATTGGCCTCAGCAACATCAGGCTGGGCCAGGAAAGGAAAGTTACTAAGTGTATTACATTTCGGATCCTATCCAATGACTGGAAATGCACAACTGCAGGTGTTGGACGGGAACAAGAATAGGCTCGCCTGCAATGCCCGCAGCAGAACAGTCTTACAAAACAGTATAATTATGGTTTATAATTGTGCAAACAGGACCCACAGACCATTCAACCCGTGTTCATTTGAAATGTCACCAGCTGTGAACAGGGCAAGTGCTTTTACATTACATCCCAATGTAAAGAAACACATGCAGTGATAAATCCAATTTTGGAGAAGTTAGATCTGCTAATATTTGAGATTTTTTAAAAAGTTTTTTTAAAGTTCGTCATTATTTTTGTTGCATCACACCCTAGAAAGAATGAAGTAGCAAAACTTACTGTGAATTTGTTTTAATTGCCTTATCTGTATGTGCTCTTGCAATATGTTGCAGCTTTTGTGTATTGGACCTTGAAATTTAGTTTGGGGACCGATGCAAAGATAGTATTAGGGTTCTCAGTTATCTGCTTGGAAATGTCCCAGTAGTGAATTGTTTTTCAGGGCTCTTATGTTCCCAAATGACTCCAGAAGAATGAGATGCCACCCCATCATGTTTCCTTATGCATCTCCACTATAGTTCACAGATGGGCCGAGGAACAGACAAGACAGACAGCAGTGAAAAAACCCGTCACCCCCTCCCCTCCCACTCAATCCACTAATTAAGTTAAATTCACTCACCAAAACCCTTCATAGCTTTCCTCAGGGCTTCAGCATCTCTCAGCGCATCAAATCCTGCAGCCTCCCTCACACTGCCTCTGTTCACAGGCTGAACAACAGAAAATATTAAAGATCTTGGGTCTGTCGGGCATGGAGTTCAAAGCACAAGAAACTTACCTCTTCACCAGACCTTTACATTTACCCAGAATATCATTAACTTCATGTGATATTCAAAAGAACCTCGGTTTGTTCAATCAACACTGTGTTGAACTTGGAACCCATTTTGTGAATTAATTCAGTTTCCTTTATTAATTTGCATTTTCCTCCCAATGCATTTGAATGGGAGGCCTATAAAGATTTTGAATGGGCACGATGTAAAGCTTTGTGGGTATAGTGGTATTCGAGCAGCTGTCAATCAGTTATTTCTGTAACCAACATACAGTCACATAGACTGTTACAACACAGAAACAGGCCATTTACCCAAACTAGTCTGTGACGGTGTTTATACTTTACATGTTCAAATGCCCTCTCCCATATCCCTCTATACCCTTGTCTCTCTTTCATGTATACATCGACAAATAACTAAAACCAAACCATGCCACAAATAACAACAGATAGTAACGCAAGTTAATTCATTTTCTCTCATACATCAGTGCCTTCCTGCCAGCCACCATTCACTCCCACCACTGAGAGGTAGGTATTCAGACAATTATATCTTAGAATCATACAGCACAGAAGGAGGACATTCAGCCCATCGGGTCTATGCCAGCTCGTTTAAAAGAGGTATCCAAATCGATCCCACTCTCCCGCTCTCTTCCCACAGCCCTGCAAACTTGTCCTCCCCAATGATGTGAAATGATGATGACACTGAGTGCTGATGTCTCCACAGCATGTTGCTGATTAAAGCACTAAATCTCAAACTTGCCCAGTCATTACTTTGTCTTACCATCAATCATGAACACACATTATTACAGCATAAGGATGTGCAACTCCAGTTTGGTGCATGAGATCTTCTGTTGATCAAAGCTACTAACCAGGCCAGGACCTTTGTGATCAGCAAGGCAGCCACAGACACTCCCATTTCTGACACAACTTGTGGGGTTTTAAAATGAAATATTGTATTGAGAAACACAGACCCTAAAGATGAAAACCCTGCCCAGCATTTGTGAACCACGGCTTGTATATGTGTAAGGAATGCAAAAACTGAAAGAGAAACAGAAGTGCTATGTTTATACAAATACAAAAGTGCCCACAGCACTAATTATGCAGAGGCATCAAAATGTCATGTTCGTTGTTGACTGCTTTAAATATAGGCAACAAATGGGTCAACAAACAATGCTCTAGTTCACATGTAGTCGAAGGATTAATTGACTAGGTCGGTTAATTCTGGAATATCTTGACATCTGCGGCACAGCTTCACTTGTCACAAACCCAAGCCAGAAACAACAAACTAATCCTGATTATGAATTCACTGAGCTGATTCCACCACACAGCTCACACTGCATGCTCATTCAATTTTGTTCAAATTTTGCATAGCGTTAATAAGTTCACAATCATACTGTTCACCTGTAATCACAGCCAGTAGCTTTCTGTACTCGAGATTAAAGGGAGCCTTTCTGTAGAATTCTTGTGATAACATGTTCGTTCATAGCACAAGATTTACAGTCAATTAATTGAAGTTGCAGAGAGTTTGCCAATTTTATAGAGACTCTGATTCTTTGAGTATTAGACTACAACAGGAAACGGATCAGAATGCAGACTCTTGAGCTTAGATTAACATTCCATTGTTCACTGAACAATATCTTTGGAAACAGACCCGATTAATTATTTTTTAAAAAAAACTTTTTAATTGCCTTGCCAATTTTGTCTCCTTCCTCTGTAAACTTCTTTGTTTTTACTTATTCTGATTGCAAGCTTTTGAACATTTCAACAAGAATCATAGATAAGCTCATTAGATGCCATCAATCAACATCCAGTTTTTTTACTGGAATCCCCCACAATCCATGCAGAGGAACAGCATTATACACAGTGAATTCAGCAATAAGATGAAATGATGCTTTTAAAAAAAAAATTGGCCCCAAAACCAAAGTCGCACATAGGAACACCACAGGAAGCCAAGATATAGTAGTACAACAGGGAACCAAATGGCAAATTGCGCTACAATAACAAGCAATATCAACTCATCACCCTGCGTTTTCCAATAAAAGTAATGTCCAGCAATGGGGAATGTGGAGCAAAAAGAAAAGAGAGAAAGCCAGGAAGAAGCAGTTCTGAACTGATCTAATACCTGCACACATTATTGTTTTCCCCCCTTACCGCCCCCAACCCAAAAAAATTCTCTCCTAAAAGTCAAGTGGCTCATCTTCTGTCGCAACAGGGATAAGCTCTGAAGGCATTTGTTGAATGCAGTTTTGATGATTTGAACTATGAATTCAGAGATCCTGCCCCCACCCCACTCGCTAACCACCCAAATGAAATGAAAATCAAATTGAAGACAAGGATTTTAGGCCAATGGAATCCAAATCCATTTCAGCTGCAAATTCAATGTTCCTTGCACACAAACACCCTTCAATAATGTGCAGCAGAACATTCTCTCCTGGATTAGGGGGTTTGAAAATTACAAGGTTTATTTAGATTGAACTTTGATTCTCACACAGACTGCTCACCTCCATGCCTTTCACTCTGGGTGGCACTGTGGTGAACCAGTGTTATGCTATTGTCTAAAGGGTAGAGAATCCCTTCCACCACAAAACCTAACTCCAGAAACTCATTGCTATGGGCTTCCCACCTGTCAATTTGATGAGAAAAAATGGAACTAGCATGGATTTGCTTTACTGATACGCCCATAGGAATAAATCAGGGCATCCTCTTCAATGGGGCATTCCCTCAGCACGTCACAAACCACACTCTCATGCAGTTACCTGAAAAATCTCAGAAAGCATGTCACTAAAGCTCTCTTCAAATCCTGTGCCAACTTGGTCATAATATTCTGAGCCAACTTGGTCATAATATTCTGAGTCAACCTGGGCATAAAACATCCAAAGAAATTTTTTTAACAGGCCAAAATGAATGCTTCCCACACTCAAACCTCCGCTGTTCATGTAGCATGTTAGTGATTTACAGTACAATATTTAGCAATGATCCTCATTAAGCAAATCACTACGATAGTCTCTCTCCTTGTTATTTCACGTAGTTTGTAGGTAGCAAGTCAGTTCATTTACAGTTTAGTGCATTGAGAAAGAAAGATAGGTGCGAAGTATTTTTTGAAAAGTTGGACGATAATAGTTGTTGTAAGGTCACAGATTAATCAATAATCAAATCATATTATTGAGCAATAATATATTTTCCCTTTAATGCTTCAAAGACTTAAAAAGCAGTGACTTTATCCCTCTCTACAATCACGGTAGGAGGAACAAATAGACAGAGCAAATCTCAGTTCTGAGACACAGGTTTTTTTCTGAACCTACACACCAGCCAGTGATTACCGTCATCATGTTGACACAAGACAATTCCCGCACACATGTGCGCAAATGCTTGCTCCCCTAATTGTTTACCACCCAACAGTCCCCAAACCTACACTACCCAACAGCTTCCAAACTTCCAAACCCATCTATGCACCAAACCCATCTTTCTGCTCAATTAGTTGTGATGTGTGTGGATCATTTCTGGAGTCTAAGTCTATTAGTTGCTGTTTATATGTAAACTATTTTTGACATTTTACTTTTGAGCAGTAAGTAGTTGACGCATATTTGCTAAAAGATTACTCTAATTCGTACATCGAGCTATCTTCCTTACCTTTGATGGAACTTGGGAACGGGTAACAGTTGAGCCCGTGTTTGTTGGGTAACTTGGAGAAGGGCCTGATGAGTAAGATTGAGTGGGGCCTGTTGGGTAACCTTGAGCGGGACCCGATGAGTAACCTTGCGTGGGGCCGGATGGGTAACCTTGAGCGGGACCCGATTGGTAACCTTGAGCGGGACCCGATGGGTAACCTTGAGCGGAACCCGATGGGTAACCTTGAGTGGGGCCCGATGGGTAACCTTGAGTGGGGCCCGATGGGTAACCTTGAGGGGGCCCTGATGGGTAACCTTGAGGGGGCCCTGATGGGTAACCTTGAGGGGGCCCTGATGGGTAACCTTGAGGGGGGCCTGATGGGTAACCTGGGGTTGAGCCAGGGTAGCCTTGATGGTTTGCAGGTACACCAGGCTGACTTCCTGGAGCTTGTGGATAAGTCCCATATGGAGGTGCCCCAAATCCTCCAGGAGGGTACATGCCGGGAAATGAGTTAGTCAAGTCGTGAACCTGCATCAATGACAGAATATAAACATCAACATTCAGGCTATTTGATTTGATGAAAGAGTATTTTGATTTTCTTGTACTTTAAAAATTTAACAGAGTTAATCGAAAAAATAATTAGATACGTTTAAATTTCTCACATTTATAACTGTACATTTGATTATGCGGCTGTTCTAAATCACAAGAGGTTTAGATGGAAAAAAAAAGCTATTTTGCTCATTTGTTTTTATCCTTTCAAAACACCAATCTACCTTCCTGCCCCCTAACCCCAGTTACAACATCAAGTTGTTCTTAAACACCACCACCACCAAATTGCATTTATATAGCGCATTTCACCTCGGGAGGACATCCCAAGGTGCTGAACGGATCCAGAGTCAGAGCTTCAACCAACCCGATCACTCATTCCAACTACTCTGCAAAAATAAATATTTTCTGGTAACTGGCCTAATATTGCCCTTCACAAAGTAAACATGATCTCCCTCGGCTCTGTGGTCTACTCCACTTGCCCCACGCTGCCCACCCCATCATCAGCAGTTGGACCTTTAGCATTTCTGTGCCACCTTTCGAACTGCAACCCACAGTCCCTTCACCTCACTTCCTTGCCTCCTTCAAGGCCCATCTCAAGACCATTCCCTTAGACGGCACCTTTGGTCACACTCCTACCCCCACTATCCCTGCTCTCCACCCCTCCTGATCCCAACTCCCAGCTCAGGGGCACATTCTTGACTGTCTAGCACTTTGGACATCCTGACAACGTGAAAGGCGCTATACAAATGTAATTTATTCTTGTTGAACTGCTGCCTTGCTATATCTGAAAGTATGTTTCTGGTTTATTTTCTCTATCTGTTTAAGCATCTAGACGTTGCGCATTGTTTCCAGGGTAGGACTTTCAATAAGGCTTGTGCAGATAAGCTTTTTTTTTAAAAAAACAAAAGAATCAACGTAGAACCAATCTTGCCACTTCCTACTCCTGACCCAAGGTAGCAGGCGGGTGACCCATTTCACAGACACATTCGGAGACAGGTGAGAAAAAAAGAGTTGACTTGTCCTATACTCCCTTACTCCTGCTGAAAGAAGTATCCAATCAGCCAACTCACTGAGTGTACAGAACCAAAGGACCCCAAATAATATTCACTAAAGCTGCACACTCTTGCAAGGAAGAAGATTGGAACTGATGCATTGGTTTATCAGGGTCACAAAATGTTGCTGTTACTGTAGCTTTAAAAGGTATTTGTTCAGCCACTATCAGAATTCCAGCAAGAGACACCCCACAAGTTAGCTTCACAGCGGCTGCTTACCATTCCTGTTATCAAATTGGGGTTAAACTGTTGATGTGCATTTGCAAAGGCTTCCAATCCAAGGGTTTGAGGGATTGCAGGATTTCCTGTAGGATAGCCACCCCAGGCATTGCCACCTGAAAATGAGCAAAAAGCAAAAAAAAAATTCTTGGATCCAGAGAAAACTTGTACAGGTACTGAAAGATTAAAAAAAAATACAAAATGCCAACATGGCAGAATTCTAAATATGCATCCCAGTTTGAGAATAAAACCCAAATCTTTAATTCCGATAAAGAAACAAATGCAAACTCAACAATGAAGGGCACCTCTCAATTTGATTTGTCTGTTGGTACAATCAGTGTGTGTATCAGATCATTAAATGAAAAGCATTAAGTAAAATAGTCACAGTACCTGGGGCTTGAGGGTATCCTCCTGGTGCTGAGGGGTAGCCGGGGTAGCTCATGTTTTTTTAAAATCTGAAAGAGAACAAAAATACCCTTTGTAATTAATACAAATCTGCTCTAAGATGCAGTGATATTCAGCAACCAGAAGAAACCAAAACTTGAAAGAACCAGATGAAAACATCTCAGAGGACTATTACGTGTGAGGAAACGATTAGATAGGAGGCTCTGGTGGCCCACCTTTTTGGTCAGACAACCAAATACATTTTTCTTTATTGAATTCTTCTTCCTTTATGCCTACACTGTGGGTATCGTAGCTCGGTAGCTACTGCAAACAAGGTATTGATTTGGTGTAGACTGGCCTGGTGCGAGTGTCCAGTGGGCCATTTCTTGCCATCTCAATCGACCAGTTGGAGACCCCCCTACTCTAGATAAGTCACTCAACAGCACAGGGTCAGCATTAGGTCAGATATACTGAAAACCACAAGCGACCCTCGATATATGTAAATATAGCACACTCTTATACACACAAACACATGTACACATGTATATATTATATATGCGTACGGTCGCATGCACATATATGGACGTACACGTGCCCACACAGGGGTAATTTCACGCTTGATATGGTTGGAAAACATTTGACATTCACAAAAGAGTTACTGTAGCTTTCTTTGATAATTCAGAATCAATGTCAGGCTGGTGACCAGGACCCTGAATATTCCAGTGTGAACTGGAATAGAGTTTAAAAATTCAAAGCCCCAAGGCTTACCTTATACCCAGAGAAACTGGAACATTGCCAGAATTAACCTTATTGCAGCCTTTGCACCAGGTAGTTTTGCACCAAACTAACATATAACAAAGGGACTTCTGGTAAACAAGCAATGAATGGACTGCTGCCATAACAATTTTATGCTAAATACAATGCATTGGAAATTCATGTGGTTGTCAATTGAGTCAGAGACCAGATGACACGGGTTAACAGGAAACACAAGACATCAGCATGAACAAACAAGAATATCAAAATATCAAAAATGCCACAGAATAAGAAAAACACCATTTAGGCGATCAAAGCCTTCCGCAGACAACAAAAATGTCTACGTCATTCACGGGGGACAGGAGGGGACATTTCGGCATCAATAATCCCTAATGCCCAAAAGATAATTAAGCAAAAGAACTTCAGGAAATTAATCAATCCTCACTGTTCAAATAAAAACAGATCCGCTCTGCAGTCTTCATAGCTCAGCCTCATACTTAGCGTTGTGCATTCATCTACCTCTCCAACAATTCAATGTCCTTGTGAAGGAAACTCCTTCAAAGGTGTCAGCAATCCAAATCTGTCCTCACCGAGCAATAGAAATTTGGAGTAAACATCAACTTTTAATTAGTTACGTTTGAGATGAAGTCTAGCATTGACCTAGCTTTTGCTTTACTGTGAACCTGCAAACCCCCAGGAAAGGATCAAATGCTCTCCCTTCCGCACCTAGTCCAACAAACGCCGCTTCATTGTGCACACATTTGCAGCTTCTTGTTATAATATGCATTAATTTACATGAATCTGCTTACCACAAGCAATTACTCACAGCAACTGATGAAAACACATGACATTAGAATTGAGGGTGCTTTCATTTTTTAAAAGATTTGTACAATAAGGTTACGTTAGCATTTTATTATTCTCTGAGCACTAAGTGCGTTTCTCTCCAGGCCTGAATCTGTTACTTGCTCCCCTCCCTCATACAGCTGTAAGCCCTGCTATGCTTGGAGTCAGTCAGTCAATCATTAATACAAAACAGATGCAACTGAGTTTAATGTTCTGTCCAGTCTCAAGGGATACTAACAATGAATATGAAATGCTCAGATCAACCAACATTCAGCCTATCAGCAATGCAGTCAGATGAACTGAAAAGCAACTCAAACTGTGCCAAAATGAATGTAAGCAGTTTAGAGATCATGGAGCTGATAAGCTCTCTTTTTCCTGCATTACGTTTCCAAGACACGTTTGCTCCCAGCAAATATTCCTTGGCAGCAAGAAACCAAAAACATTTTGGTTTTCCACATTAAAGAAACTGGCTTTTAGTAACAATATTTTGTTAATACACACACACACACAGTGATACACAGCAAAGGTAAAGAAAGAAACCAGTTCAAATGAAATTTTCAGTAATAATAATAATAATCCTTGTATTTGATATAGCGCCTTATCACAAAGTTGAGAGGTCTGAAAGTAAAGTAGATTTCAAACCTGGGTCCTCTCACAAAGTAGATCCGCAAAATGCCAAATCTGAACTTTCACATCTGGAAACTGTTTAACTTCTGCCTTTCCTCTGACTTCCTGGGTCTGTCATGTGCTCATCACTACTTCAGTACGAGTCAGCAGGGAGTTCCTCCCAGTGTCATGGCTGACAATCGTCTGCTATATTAGTCTCATTATTATTATTATTACTACTCGTGATCAGTACATGTAATCCTCAGCACCTCTTTATTGTTCCTTTCACTAAACGTATCTTCTATAATGATCAGCTGTTGCTAAATTAATGGATTACTCACGCACTCATTAAAAATATATTTTCACCCCCCCCTCCCCCCATTATCTCCAAGTGCCAGTTAGTCTCACACACGAGAAAGGATTATCGGTGCAAAGCCTTCAGTAAGTTGTGTGCCTGCACCTAGGACTCAATGCTTCACAATGCTTATGTGCTAAAAACTCTTCCTGTTCATACTAGAGAGGGGGAGATCAGTTCAGAAACAATGGTTTAAAGTTAAAACAGAAATGTAGCAATGGCCAATTCCAGTGCTACAGCTGTATTATGTTTGGAGTTTGTGGTCAAATCATGAAGGAATGCAGGGTTAGTGAGATCTTCTCAGCGAAGCGCTCAGTGAGGCCCCTTTGCACTGGGATCCAAAAGGGAATATGTTGTCACAATGCTGCAGACAGTCTGCACTGTACATTTCTCAAGTGCCAACTATAGGCACAAGCTTCCCTCAGTACCAGTATTGCAGCATTGAGTATACAGTATTAATACATCAGTTCTACAATCCCACCTGCTACTGAGCAAGCACTAATTCCACAGGAGGAAACATAAGCTATTTTTAATCTTAAAAGAAAAAGTCTAGTTTACTGTTAAAAACAGATAATTTGTTTAAGCTTAGAAAGTAAGCCTTGTAAAGTCTCTCACATAGTCATATAGACATCCAGCCCCTGCGATTACTTAGCAGGAGTTAGTTTGCCAACTGAATGCGGAATTGTCCAACATTTCCACTTCCATCAATGACTCAATCTGTTAAGAGTTTCCACTCGTTGCGGAGTTGTGTGGAATGGAATGGAAAATTGTTCAGCAATTTTGGCATCAATTACAGTGGTTCATTTTTGCTTAGTTTNAAAAAAAGTGATCCTTTTAATCAGCTCAAGACGCTCAGTTAATGCAGTGAACTTAATGCATGAGTTTCATTTATTGCAACATCTGAAAGGAGACGAGAGAAGTGTAGCCCCAGTTTTCTACACATGTTCAGTCTGAAATCTGTCAAATTAGTTTGGAGATAGATAATTTCCTTAGTAAACAGCTTGCAAACGATTTTCACAGCAGCCTGGGAACAATTCTCCCAGGCTGCAGTGAAAAAGAAAGTTCCAAGGTCATATTTATATTCTGGAGTAACTGACAATGGGCTAGATATGTAAATTGCACTAACTGTATGTGCCGTTTCAATGTCAACCCAATAATTTAATACTCCAAGTTACGCAGATCATGATCCGGGGATCTCATTCTCTGTCCACACAGGAAGTAATCCAAATAATACATCAGTTTTGCAATTGGTGAGTGAGCTTTCAGGCATTTTGTCCATGCTCTTTGGAACTCGCTTTCAAAATCCCTCCTCCCGGCTTCCAAAACTCATCTAAAAACCTTTTTGACCGTGTTTGACCCTAACCTTAACCCATTTCTCTCTCCTCCTCCACTTTCTATCCACTTCTATTTCTCACCTCTTCCCTGTAAATCACTTTGAAATGTTCTACAGTATTTGAAAGGGGTTATATAAGGACAGTTTGTTGCTGCTGAGCAGCTAGATTCAGTATCTGAATTGTGCAACACCCAGAAGATTAAGAGGAAATTAAGGGCTGTTGCAAATAAACCAACCCTCTTCCCCACAATGTAAAGGGTGACCAAAAAGTCATGATGCCATTACAATGTCTAATCAGTCTTAAAGAAATTATGATTTTTGGGGGATAATACGGTATATATGACTTTTTAGTCACCCTCTATATTCAAGGAGTAAAACAGCAAATTGCATAAACTAAGGGAGAATTTTCAGTTAAATTCAGTGAACTTTCTGCATTTTTTTCTCGCCCTTCCACCCTATGGTGGGTCAGATTCACTTCCAACCCAGTTAAGCTAAACCTAGCACTAGGGCAGAAGTCTGGGGCTTTCCTGACCCACGTGTCTCACTATTTATAGGATAACGTCGCTAAAACGAACACAAGCTGGACGCAATAAAAGCCATTGGTGGGTGAGCTTTCAAACACTTTGTACATAATCTCTGGCGCTCCCTTCCAAAATCTGTCCTCCTTGCTCCCTCCTACTTTCAAAACCCATCCAAACTGTGAAGCAATAGATTCATTTCAAACAATCATTTGTATAAATTAAAGAAAAAGGCAGCAAAAACTTATGATGAACTGAGCTATTATTATAGAACTATATATATATGGGCTAATCTGGTACTGAACACAAACAGTTTCTTTCATCACCAAGAAGTCCCAAAACTCTGTATAAACTGTACAATACAGAGGATCAATAGAAACTAATTCAATAATATCGATCATTATTGTTCTTTTTTCCCTTTTCAATGCTGATTTTTTGAACTTGGAAGTCACAAAACAGAGACAAATAACAATTGTATTAATTTATCCACATTCGTACAAAAGCATGTGCTTCAGATATCTGTCATTGAGTCAGAGTCATGAGAAAAGCCTTTCTCCATAGATGCTGCCTGACCTGCTGAGTTTTCCCAGCTCTCTCTGTTTTTGTTTCAGATTCCAGCATCTGCAGTATTTTGTGTTTTGTTCATGAGAAAAGCCTATGTTTTTAGCTTCTCTTCCTTGCCCACCTTGACCACACACCATGTAGTCTCAAAGTTTTCAGCCATGTTTAAATTCTATTTTTCTCCTCAGTTCCTTGCCTTCTTTCTTGAATTGTCGAGTCCTACCCGCTTATGTTGATATTGCAGGGACCGAGCAAAACAAGTTTTATAGACAGAAGATAAGAGGGTAGCACTCCAATAAGATTTTAAAAAATGGATTAACTGCAAAGCAAAAAACAAATGTTAATATTTATCTTTTTCATCTAGTCCAGGCAAGTCTAGTCATGTAGTCCTCCTGACGTGAAAGGCGCTATACAAATGTCATCTTGTTGTTGTAGTACTGCTTAGAATGGTGCTAGTTTTCTAGCATAAAAATTACCCCTCGCCCAGGAAAAACAGTGTATTAAATGTTGGATTTGAGTATGACAGAGCGGACATGTGTTTATACTTCTTGTGCTGAATACAATGACAGGAGTAAAATGAAAATACAATGTCACAGTGCCCTCGGTTAGAGCATTTTTTCTCGCCTCCATTGTTTCTTAATGAAAGCGTGGGTAGGTTTTTGGTAGTAAATGACTTAATGCCTGCCTGGGGAGTCTGACTCTTATATGCACAGCTGTAGTTTCACGTTTTCAACAGAGGAACAATATTAACCGCAGACTTTGTTCAATTGCTACGCACACAAATAACCCCCAAAACAATGCATAACAATGGGAAGGAAGAAAAGAATAAAAAAGAGATAAGGATATTCAGGGATGGTGTCAATGTGCATCATTTTATTGGTGTAAAGGTCACCAATATTTCTGGATCTGTCTCAGTGAACAAGTTTTACAAAGCAGTCAAAGAAACAAACTTGAAACAAAAAGCCCCATACTGCACTCATAAACAAGGAAAAACAACAAAAAACAACTTGCATTTATAAAACACATCACCCTGCAGGGGAGCATCTCAGAGCACTTCACAGTGGCAGAGCCTGATGCCGAGCCAGGGGTGGGTGGAAGGGGGGCCGTGAAAATAAACACGGTCGAAGAGGAAGATGGGCAAGGAAGGGGCAAGGCGGAGGGATTGAAGGGGAGTGTTCTGAAAGCAGTTCTGATAGTGGCTGAAAGCACAGTCGCTGATAGTGGAATGGAGGGCACGAAGGACAAGACGCATCAACAAGGGCAATAAGCTTGTATTGATTTGGAGTTTATGGATATTCATTGGCCGTTCACCATGAATAGGCTTCCTATTTTCACCAAAGTAGGAAAACTACGAACAGAGTCATGTATGTGGCTTTGAGACACAGTTACTGGCTATCACAGCCAGCCGTCTCTGAAAATAGTCCAGCACTTGCAGCCTTATTGTGGGATTATCTATCTATCTATATATATGACGGCTATAACCATGCATCAGTTCAAAACACTCAAAGGTGTGTATGGACTTTGTGAATGAAAATAAGACTTGTGATGCCACTGCAAAGTCATACTTTCCAGGACTCACCCTTTCCCACAAATAACAACAATCGTGCAAGAGCTTTGACATCAGGGAGGGTGGAGAGATGTTGAATCACTTAAAGGTTGGGATCAGGAAGTGAAACAGATTCCCGTAGAGTTATGGTTAATGGTTAGTGAAAGCTTAGGCAAGTTTCCGTACTGCACATGGCCGCTTACCTAGCAGCAAGTAGGAACCCAGTTGTTAAGCGATTGGCAGATCACTTTCCAGGGTTAATAATCCCTCCAAAATCGACAAACAGTTGTGGTCACCTAATCCACAACTGGTGGGGACACTGTGGTGCACAATCAACTGCCAGGTATCTCCCACAAAATACACAGTCAATCTACTTTACAATTATTGTGTGAAGTGGTTTGAGATGTTTCAACAATGTAATACTGCGCTATATCAAATGCAAGGATTATTATTATTACTATGATTATGGCTATCTCATTGCTCATTTTCCCAATACCCAATTCAAGATCACATCATTTTAAAATTTAAGGACGGACAAAAATGGTGCAACATTATTTAATCTACTTTGCCTTTAATTAATCTTCATTCGCAAGCCTGTGGAAAGTCAGCTTCCAAATTAAGACTACTGTATTCACAATTCTCTGTGATCTTCCATTTTAATAATAATAATCTTAGCATCTGATATAGTGCTTTTCACGTACAGTATATACTCTAAAGTGAATTGACTGTATATTTGGGGGCAAAACGCGGCATCCAATTGCACACAGCAGTGTCCTACAAACAGTCATGGATTGAAGTGACCAATTTTATTATTTTTTTCTTGAGGGATTATCAGACGTGTGGAGTAACGAAGCTTGCCCAAGGTTTCGCTCTACCAGGAATCAATCCCAAGTCTCTCGCTTGCAAGGCGAGTGGTCTAACCACGAAGCTACAGACTTCTCCACAAAATGACTACAGGAAAGTCAGGAGGTTTCTGAACCATTACACAAAATTATACTGCACAGAAATAGGCCATTTGGCCCAACTAGCCCATGATGGTTTTGTAAGTTCTCACCCTTTTTTGGTTGAACCAGAGCTTCTACAGTGAATCACAGCTTCCGCATTCTTACCACTCTGTGCAAAGAAGTCCCACCTAAACTCTCCTTTAGACCTGCTAAAGTCAAATTTATACTCCTTTACAAACAATATTTTTTCATCTACTCCAGGCAAGTCTAGTCATGTAGTACTGCTTGGAATGGTGCTAGTTTTCTAGCATAAAAATTACCCCTCGCCGAGGAAAAACAGTGTATTAAATGTTGGATTTGAGTATGACAGAGCGGACATGTGTTTATACTTCTCGTGCTGAATACAATGACACGAGTAGAGTGAAAATACAATGTCACAGTGCCCTCGGCAAGAGCATTTTTTCTCGCCTCCATTATTTCTCAAAGAAAGCGGGGTAGGTTTTTGGTAGTAAATGACTTCATGCCTGCCTGGGGAGTCTGACTCTTATATGCACAGCTGTAGTTTCATGTTTTCAACAGAGTTACAATATCAACCGCACACTTTGTTCAATTGCTATGCACACAAATAACACCCACAACAATGAGTAACAATGGGAAGGAAAAAAAGAATAAAAAAGAGATAGGGATATTCAGGGTGGTACCAATGTGCATCATTTTATTGGTGTAAAGGTCACCAATATTTCTGGATCTGTCTCAGTGAACAAGTTTTACAAAGCAGTCAAAGAAGCAAACTAAACAAAAAGCCCCATACTGCACTCATAAACAAGGAAAAACAACAAAAACAACTTGCATTTATAAAACACATCACCCTGCAGGGGAGCATCTCAGAGCACTTCACAGTGGCAGAGCCTGATGCTGAGCCAATGGTGGGTTGAAGGGGGGGGGCGTGAAAATAAACACGGTCGAAGAGGAGGATGGGCAAGGAAGGGGCAAGGCGGAGGGATTGTAGGGGAGTGTTCCAGAGATGCGGGTGTAGTGGCTGAAAGCACAGTCGCTGATAGTGGAACGGAGGGCACAAAGGACAAGACGCATCAACAAGGGCAATAAGCTTGTATTGATTTGGAGTGTATGGATATTCATTGGCCGTTCACCATGAATAGGCTTCCTGTTTTCACCAAGGTGTCACAATCAACAAGAGACTGCATTGTGACACAAAACATTTCACGGTGACATCTGTAATCCACGCTAATAAGGGTTTGCACTTAAAAAATAATATTTAAATCGTTTTACCTCCTTACCTAATATTTTCAGATACCAGGCTGTGGGATACAATATAGGTTTCCATTGCTGTAGCACAGCTCATTCACAGCTATGAATGCAGTGAGTTATCAAACCAGCCTGCTAATGGGTTATACAATTGCACATGGTTCTAGTAATCAACTTACTATGCTATATCTACCGTGGGAATATCACCAACAAGCTCAATGTAAGGGGCCACTGTGGGCCCATGAGGCAGGCGTAAGAGTTTCAATCAGATAAACCATTGTTTTTCATTCCTGCGTAACAAGACACCTTAACAGTTTTGTGTCGTCAGTGTGGTGAGCAAAACAGAAACCACCAGGAATAATCCTGAAATGGATTGAAATTCTGATGCCTTATTTAGCTGGACATTTGCTAGGATGCCTTGACCATGATGATGCTTTTGTGAAAACTGGAGCATAAACTGTGAAACAAGAAATAGGACTGAGAGAAGGGACTTCCTTCCGGATATTTAGTCACTTCACTTTCTTACACACAATCTGTTAGAACAAAAATAGGATGCTTAAGACTTTTTTTCCCCCCCTCAACATCCTTTGAACTTGCACATGCTTTAAAGAGCGTCACTCGAATTGGCGATCGACAATTAGTTTTTTTGGGGGAAAAAAATTCAAATATGTGTTACAGTTTGCAACTCATGTTGCAAAAAACTGTGCAGCGATTGAAATACTGGATTACTACTTGGCCTTGAACTAGTTCCAGCCGGTTTGGCACACAAGAACCATTCTTGCCAGGTCCTTAACTGGCACTTATTAAACAGGATGCATAAAATGTACAGCACATTCAATGGTAACGCAACAAATTGTGGATTGCTAACTAACAGCCCTCAGGTTAGGATTATTGATAAAATATTAGAAGGGGGCATACAAAATGTACACAGTCCGTCTCAAGCATCAACACACCCAGAATATATTGTGCGTACAATAATAATCCTTGCATTTGATATAGCGTCTTATCACGTCGTTGAGACGTCTCAAAGCGCTTGCTTCACTGAATGCACGGTGTATTGTAAAGTGGATTGACTGTGTATTTTGTGGGCGAATGCAGCACATGCAAACCACTGTCTGCTTGTGAAAACCCTTTTTTGTTAAAACTAAAGAAAGCGGGGCAGGGGTCCGGCCAACTCTCACAGGGGTCCGGCCAGCTCTCACAGGGGTCCGGCCAGCTCTCACGGGGGCCCGGCCAGCTCTCACGGGGGCCCGGCCAGCTCTCACCGGGGTCCGGCCAGCTCTCACGGGGGTCCGGCCAGCTCTCACGGGGGTCCGGCCAGCTCTCACGGGGGCCCGGCCAGCTCTCACAGGGGCCCGGCCAGCTCTCACGGGGGTCCGGCCAGCTCTCACGGGGGTCCGGCCAGCTCTCACGGGGGTCCGGCCAGCTCTCACGGGGGTCCGGCCAGCTCTCACGGGGGTCCGGCCAGCTCTCACGGGGGTCCGGCCAGCTCTCACGGGGGTCCGGCCAGCTCTCACGGGGGTCCGGCCAGCTCTCACGGGGGTCCGGCCAGCTCTCACGGGGGTCCGGCCAGCTCTCACGGGGGTCCGGCCAGCTCTCACGGGGGTCCGGCCAGCTCTCACGGGGGTCCGGCCAGCTCTCACAGGGGCAGAGCCTTTGCTGTGTGGAGACACAGGGTGTTTTTGCAGCCTGGTGTGTCCCAGCCCTTCAGCTCTGAGCTGAGCACTAACACCTCCACAGCCACAGACCCAAGTAAGACAGACAAGTGGGTGACTGCATTTGTTTTTCTCGAGCTAGTGAGGAAGTCAGGGATTGCACATTGCACAGTGCAGCTCTAGCACTCCCCCCCCCCCTCCCCCACCCCCACAACACAGGGAGCTACGTCTTTCCTGCGCTCTTAAGATTATCTCAACACCAAAAAGCCTTAAAGGGCTAAAAGCAAAGATAAAGACATTGCAACACAATGCTGCCTCCTTCCTCCTTCCTCCTCTTCTAATAAAAGATAATAATACATTCCGACCCACCAACCACCCGATCGCGAAAGCCCCAAAACCCTGGCGACCAGAAGACGAGGCTGAGAGGCACGAACATGGGACGAGATTCGGCCCATTTCCTGCTCTGGTAACTTCGCTGTTGGTTACATTCTCCCACAGAGACACTGTCACAAACCCGGGGATACAAGCAGCCCCGGACTGGGCTGAGGGGCTGAGGTGGGGCTGAGGGGCTGAGGCTGAGGGGCTGAGCTGAGGGGCTGAGGGGCTGAGGCTGAGGGGCTGAGGTGAGGCTGAGGGGCTGAGGCGCTGAGCTGAGGCTGAGGGGCTGAGGCGCTGAGGCTGAGGGGCTAAGGCTGAGGGGCTGAGGCTGAGGGGCTGAGGCGCTGAGGCTGAGAGGCTGAGGCTGAGGGGCTGAGGCTGAGGGGCTGAGGCGCTGAGGCTGAGGCGCTGAGGCTGAGGGGCTGAGGCGCTGAGGCTGAGGGGCTGAGGGGCTAAGGGGCTGAGGCTGAGGGGCTGAGGCGCTGAGGCTGAGAGGCTGAGGCTGAGGGGCTGAGGGGCTAAGGCTGAGGGGCTGAGGGGCTGAGGCTGAGGGGCTGAGGGGCTGAGGCTGAGGGGCTGAGAGGCTGAGGGCTGAGGGGCTGAGAGGCTGAGGGGCTGAGGCTGAGAGGCTGAGGGCTGAGGCTGAGGGCTGAGGGGCTGAGGCTGAGGGGCTGAGGGCTGAGAGGCTGAGGGGCTGAGGCTGAGGGGCTGAGGGGCTGAAGGGGCTGAGAGGGTGAGGGGCTGAGGCTGAGAGGCTGAGGGGCTGAGGGCTGAGGGCTGAGGGCTGAGAGGCTGAGGGGCTGAGGGGCTGAGGGGCTGAGGGGCTGAGAGGCTGAGGGGCTGAGAGGCTGAGGGGCTGAGGCTGAGGGGCTGAGGCTGAGGCTGTTTCAATGCAATTCTTTCCACCCGATCGCGATGCAAAACCTAAACCACGTTAATAAGATCCCCGAAAAAACCCAAACTCTCTCTCGAGTGTGGGCCCAACACCCCCCACCCCCCCCCACCCCCCACACACACACACCCCAAAAAAAAAGTAAGGGGGAGAAAAGCGAACCCCGATGACATTTGAGACACAAATCAAACCCTCCCCCCGAAAAAACAAACACATAACAGGAGAACAGCTCGACTCCCCTCTCCTACCTGTGCTGCCCACTTGCTCTCGCAATCGTCTCAGTCCTGGTTTCTGTTTCTGGCGCAATAATTTATATAAAGGGGGAGAGAGGGGGAGAAAACACGAGCAATTTCCTTCCTTAGTGCCTCCTCGGGGAGTGAGTTGAAGGTGACCGACTGACTGGGTGGGTGGGTGGGTGGGTGGGAGGGTGACTGGGTGGGTGGCGGGAGGGTGACTGGGTGGGTGGGAGGGTGGGCGGGAGGGTGACTGGGTGGGTGGGAGGTGGGTGGGTGGGTGGGAGGGTGACTGGGTGGGTGGGCGGGAGGGTGACTGGGTGGGAGGGAGGGTGACTGGGTGGGTGGGAGGGTGACTGAGTGGGTGGGTGGGAGGCTGACTGGGTGGGTGGGTGACTGGGTGGGTGGGTGACTGAGTGGGTGGGAGGGTGACTGGGTGGGTGACTGAGTGGGTGGGAGGGTGACTGGGTGGGTGAGGGGGTAAGTAATTGGGTGCAAGTCCTGGTTGAAACCAAATGAAATTGATGTGAAATGGACGCGGCGCCGCCCACCGCGAACGTCAAACTCACCAAAGTAGGAAAACTCCGAACAGAGAGAGTCATGTGTGTGGCTCTGAGCCACAGCCACTGCTTATCACAGCCAAACCGTCTCCGAAAATAGTCCAGGACTTGCAGCCTCAGCGTGGGATTGTCTGTCTGTCTGTCTGTCTGATGGCTATATCCATACAGCAGCTCAAAACACTCAAAGGTGGGTATGGACTTTGTGAATGAAAATAAGACTTGTGATGCCACTGCAAAGTCATACTTTCCAGGACTCACCCTTTTCCCACCAATAACAACAATTGTGCAAGAGCTTTGACATCAGGGAGAGCTGCTCAATCACTTAAAGGTTGGGAACGGGAAGTGAAACAGATTCGCGGAGAGCATTGGTTAGCCGCGCACCTTGGAGCGAAAGCTTAGGCAAGTTTCCTTACTGCACGTGGCTGTTTACGTAGCAGTAAGTAGGATCCCGGTCGTTAAGCGATTGGCAGATTGCTTTCCAGGATTAATAATCCCTCCAACATCCACAAACAGTTGTTTGACATTCTGAACATCTGTGATCAGGGCTCCCCTCTGCCTCCTTGTCCTTCTCGACCTCTCTGCCGCCTTCAACACTGTCGACCACTCCATCCTCATACACCGCCTCTCCTCCTTACTTAATCTTTGCAGACCTGCTCTTGCCTGGTTGGATTCCTATCTTTCTCACCATCTCCACTTTATTCCCTCTAACTGTTTCTCCTCCAGTCCACGCACTGTCATGTGTGGCGTCCCCCAGGGCTCTGTCCTTGGCCCTCTCTCTTTAATATCTACATGCTCCCCCTTGGTGACATCGTCTGCAGACATGGGGTCAATTTCCACATGTATGCGGATGACACCCAACTCTATCTTTCTGTCTCCACCCTCAACTCCAGGACCACTGCTGTCCTGATAGACTGTCTGTCTCCATTGTCTCCCTCTCCTTCAGAGGGTCCAGTTCAAAATCCTGGTCCTCACCTACGAAGCCCTCAATGGTCTCGCCTCACACTATCTTTGTGACCTCCTAACCCCCTAACAACCCGCCCGCTCTGTTGTAAGTTCTCACCCTTCTTTGGTTGAACCACAGCTTCTACAGTGAATCACAGCTTCCACATTCTTACCACTCTGTGCAAAGAAGTCCCACCTCAACTCTCCTTTAGATCTGCTACTGGCTAAGTCAAATTTATATTCCTTCTTTTGAACTCACCATCTTATTAACGTCCACCTTATTGAATCCTTTCATAATCTTAAACATCGCTTTCAGCTTTCTTCTCAATCATTTTATTGTCGGAAAGCAAAGTTCCAATCTGCCCAATCGTTCTTGATTGTTTTACAACTTTCTAAAGCTTCTCTATCAAGCAGATGGAAAATTAAAAAAAATTTAAGTGAGTTGCTCAATAAACAGCCATGTTCGCTGACAATCAGTGGCCAGCACGTTATTTGTGTGCAATCATAAAGATGTGTAGACCTGGTCTTGTCCCTATCGAACACATGTGCGCTTAACTTTTGTTGTTGCTCCACATTTAGGAAATGTCACATAGATGTTTGGACTGGCTTTCCCTCTGTAATGTTGGACTAACAGGATAAACCTTGGTTTCTTCTGCCCAAGTGCAGTAATGCTTAAATCAATATTTCCCAGCACTTCTGAGCTCAGAATCCCACACCCACTGTATAAATATTAGCACATTACACATCAGGAGAGGTTCAACAAAATAATCTTTGGAAGCCTCTTACTGAACTGAATGGAATGTACAAGTCACCAGCAGATGATCTTAAACCTCATACAGTTAAGTGTTCTGCTGAGTTAACTTTCAACCTCTGTAACACAAGTATTTGGAGAGCTTCTTTGACATATGCAAGACAATTATTGGAAATATTGCAAGTGCTAAATAATATCATTGAACAATGATTTAATAATGTAGTACTGCAGTGGGGTTTTCATGTGTGTCAGTGCCTTGGACGTTCTCCCAAAGTGAAAGGTGCAATATAATGTAATTTGTTGTTGTTGTGGCAAAACATTCAGCTAAATGTCAACTCGTTCACCCTCCCCAATAAACAGGTATTTTATAAACATTTTTCATTGAAGTCACTCCCCTCTTTAAATTTAGACTATTTTTGCCACCTGCTCTTCCGTCACCACTCTGCTGCACCCTTGGGAGGTATTTGTATGGAAACATATGCAGTGCATCTTGCAGATTACTATAGTTTACTTGCTTTTCAGTGATAGCACAGGTCATATCCTCACTAGACTTTGTAATTTATAATAATTTGATCACTCATTCCACAACCGTTTGTGCTGAGCACAATTGGCTGCTGCGTTTCACCCGCAAGATAGTCAATCCGCTTTACAGTATGTATTTTGTGAAGCGCTTTGAGACGTCTCAATGACGTACTAGGGCACAATATCAAATGCAAAGATTATTATTATTCACTGGGTCCACAAACTTATTCTGAGGCTTCAGTATATTTTAGTATTTTTGCAGTGTTAATTATATTGTAGTCAATAAAACATCAGTTCCTGTCAAGTGACACTATTACAATCCTGGTCTCATGTCAGAGTGTTGCAAAATGCTCCAATTCCCACTATCACAACAAGAGCTGCACTTACACGTGGCAGCATACATTTAGGTAATATTCTCGTCATTGGGAATGGAACACAAAAATTGTAGGCATTGCAAAGTGAAGCTTTGAAAGGCACGCCTTCCCCAAAATAGTTTAATCAATGACTGGGAGTGTGTTCAAAGCTGTGCATTCTTTCAGAGTTTGCTCATAATTATGCCCCACCTTCCTCAGTCAGTGAGGAGAAAAGCAGCCAGGGTTCCTGGCTATCAAACAACCCCGATTGGAATGGGCGTCTGTGGTGCCTGAATATTCTGTCAAAGCTCATTGCCAAGGTAGGGTATAGGATGGCGACCTGTGCCTTTCAAAACTGTTAACACAGCAAGTGGAGAAAGGAGTCAACCCACTGCAGGAGAACGGGGGAGAAAATAAAGTTGTTCAGGCTCAAATCTGGGCAATTATAATAGGTGCAATACATTGTCTGCAAATATATACTATTCGACTGCACCTAATTTGAGTCCTCTTTGTGCAAATATTAAACCAGCTGGTTCAATTAGCACATGCAAACTAGATTGCATATTTGTGTCACTCTGCAAGCCATTTATTCAATATGAGCCAGAGTTAGATCATTATGCTTAGAAGCCAGTGTGATCAGTGAAGAACGTGTATTTTTATAGTGCATTTTAAGGTCAAATTAGCTCATAAGTTATCATTGTCAATGGACATTGACCATTCTTATAGATAAACATGGCAGCTACATTGAGCGCAGCAAGGTTCCCTAAAAAATTATGACCAATTAATAAATAACACTTGCACTTGGAATAGCATCTCATCATGACATCAAAATGTATCAAGGTGCTTCACAAGAGCAAATTGATCTTATGGTAAAGTGTATGACTGAGTAATTGAAGGCTAATCACTAATTTGGAAGACTTGGCCACAGCACAAGGCAAAGTGCCCTTCTCTTTGCAAATTAAATCTTTAACAAAAAGACAGCACCAATGATAAATGCAGGGCTGGCCTTGTACCAGGATGGAGTGTCATACCAGCCTGCTAGCAAATATCCCAATGTGGAGCGTGAATCTAAAACACAAAGGCAAGAGTGCAAACAACAGATCCAGGTAGATACAGGAGAATGACTCAATCACAAGCAGGTGACAGGAATCAGACTTGGTTCCGTATGTCAATAAAGATAAGCACAATCTTGCCGGTGCTTTGTTGTTCCAGACACTGTTTTCCTGAGAACCCTGAGAGTGGGAGTTTCAGTTCTGATGATATTAAAACATTCACATCTCCATTTTGTCCAATAAAGCTTAGTTACTCCTGTTTGAGCATTTTGCATCATCAGAAATTCTGGGCACACAGATTATTAAGTTGGCATTCCACTGATGGACATGGTTTACAGGCTGCAAAAAAACTGATATCAAACTATAATGCAACCCATTCCCTGAAACTGCCTTTCTCTTTGCAAATCACAGTCAATTCACTTTACAGCACATTCTGTGAAGCACTTTGAGACGTCCAGAAGACGTGAAAAGCGCTATATCAAATGCAAGGATTATTATTATTAAACTCCGTTGATCCAGGAATAAATAAAGCGATTTCCTGATTACTCTGGGTTATTGCTTATCGTAAGTGCACTTGATGAGGCATGTTGGGAGAGGATGAGATTGAGTTTGCTGGTTATGTCCCACTCTCTCCAACAATTAAATTTTCCTACTGATACTCATTGTCTGGTTATTTGAATGAGATACTGGAGCCTTACCAGCGTCTGTGCAGAAACAGCAGTTGGGATATAGAGGAAGGAGAGACGAAAGCTCTTGTGATTTTATACCTGGCTACTCTGTACTTCCTCCTTCCTCTTTTCAAACAAAGGGGATTTGTGGAAATCTGGACCTCTCTTCCCCAAAAGGCTGTGGATGCTGGATCAATTTGAATTTTCAAGGCTGATGTGATTAGATTTTTATTACAAAAGGATATACAGGAGCATGATCTAATACAACGGCGGAATAGGCTCAAGGGGCTGAATGGCCTACTCCTGTTCCTATGCCCAGGAGATTCTTTGCAAGGATCATGGATGTGAACCCCTTTTCTACCTAATAAGGAAATATACTGTTGCCTCAATGCAAAACAGAAATCTGTTCAAGAAAAGTTGTTCAACAATTACAATACAATATTTACATTTATGTAGCGCCTTTCACATTGGGAAGACGACCCAATGTGCTGAACAATCCTGGCTTGGCACCCAATCTGGGGTTGTGAGCCAATGAGACACTGGAGGTTTGCAATCTTCAGATTGTTGCATCTTCGACAGTCTTCAGCAGAATCTTGTTGATTCCCTGATGGCTGGATTAGTCTTGGTTCACCACCCTCAAACCAGGATTGAAAGAAGAAAATTTGCAAGATCAATTCCAAATCCACCTGAAATTGTTTAATTTGGGAGGGAGGGGAGTGGGAATCCTCTTCATCATAACCATTAAAACACCAAATTATCTGTCCTATTGATCCAGTCTCAAATGCCGCAAATAGTATCAGAGGCTCAATCAATAGAATCATTCAGACAACAACTGGATCAGCACCTGTGGCCGGAAGAATATAAAGAAATATGGGGAAAGAGCCAGAAAGTGGGATTAATAAAAATAAGGCTATAATAAGCCAAAAGATCTCCTTCTGTGCTAAAATGACTATGTTTTACGTTTACAGGCAAATGCTATTCTGTCCCAATGTTCGAAGGTGCTACCCTGCTTTAAGGCAATACACAAATGCAAGTTGTTTTTGTGCTCACAGGGCTGCCCACACTCGAATATCCGATTATCAAATTATGAATTCTGAGCACATAAATGTAAGATTCAAAAATCATTGCCTACTTCATTATCATCAAATCAGAACCAAGTTAATAATTATTTTGAGGGTCAGCATTTGTTTCTCAATCTTAAAACCGAGTCCCTATTAAAACACTAAATACCTATATTCCAGCCCATTGAAATGGCACACATGATGAGATCTTTTTAGCATGTGGCTCATGCCCTTGAGAAGGCTATTTTCTGCAGTGCAATAACAAGGTTACAGCGCCCCCTGATGGCTAATTCATTCCGAAGATAACACACAGCGCACAAAGAGTTTCAATGTGAATAACCAACATCAAAATCATGGAATTCACATTCATTTTACGAACCAGCATTGCAACTGCAATTGCCTGCACTTTTTGGCTGCGTGTAGCCTTCGGGTAAATGAACATAATAAATACAATGAACAGGGAAAAAAGTGGTGAGGGACTGGGAGCACTGCTGCATAGATGTGACTTGCAATGATCATGATCTATGAAATTCTAGGAAGCATTCAGGAAAAACCACACGGATTTCTGGGTGTAACAACTCTGTGCCTATCAAAGTGCCTAAGGCAGGCTTCCTACCTTACTGAGCACAAGAATCTAGAAATATGGAATACATATTTAAAAGTAAATACCCAAGTCCCGTGACAGGTCAATAGGGATAATAATTATGTTATGTGATTACTGGCTCATATAGGCCAAGTTGACGTTATGCTTTATCTCCAAGCTGGGTTGAGTGAGTATCATGGTTGCAGCCAAAGATGTTATGCCAGGGAAGAGAAACAGAATTAATCTCCTGATCACTATGCAGTGGCTCCTGCTGGGAAGTGTGTGTCTGTGGATAGCGGGGTCAGGGGTTTTGAGCAGCTGGCATTCACTGGCTGGGCTCAGGCATGAAGAATGATAACTGAGCAGCATTGGCACAACATTACTTTGGGGTTACATTTCTGTAAGAAGGTTAAATCTGTGCACTTAAATGGGGCAGATTAGAGAGAAAACTGCATCTACTTTAACAAAGCCACTCAAGGCTCCAGATGGTGCTGAATCTCCTGTACAGAAATAACAGATGTTCATCACACGTTGATCGTTGTCCCTTTGGACCAAGTGGATACAGAGTGCCCCATATAGTGTAGTTCTGATAAAATCAGAACAGCGCTACCTAGGACACAACCAAAACAATTTTAATTTTAATTTATTTTAATCCAAAACAATAACAACTATTTGCATTCATATGCATTTAATGCAGTCTAATGAAGCCAAGACATACCTTGCAGAATATTCGAATCTATTAGGCTCAAGAATGCCTTTACAATGATAATTAGTCCTATACCACTGAAGTAAGCAAGTGAGATATTTGAATAAGTTTTAAATATTTTGAATGAGAAATTTCTCCTGTTAAGTGTAGCAACTTTGGGATTCTTTAAAAGAACACTTTTACTTTCTTTCCAAATAATACATCTTCTTCTACCCTCTCCCAGACTTTTGCTTGACTTTATAAAGTTGAAGTACTTTACTTGTGTTTTTGAGCTCCTGGGTCTAAACAAGTTATCTCATTGAGGGTCACTCAGAGTTTCACTTAAACGCTTCATCAGGTCTGTCTGTTTGTGGACTTTAGGGTCCTGCTGCTGTGCCACTATTCAAAAAAAAGGGAATTTTTCTCGATGTCCTGGCCAACATATCCTCCAAATCATATTAGTTTTCACTGCATGACTGTTTGGGGGAATCTGATTGTGGGAGAGGGTGGGACATGATGGTGTGCAAATTGGCTGCCACAACATTAATTACACTCTACAATACATCACGTGAAGCACTTTGAGATGTTCTTCCAAGTGAAAAGCGTTATATCAATACACAGATTATCAGTATTCAGTTCTGAAGAAGGGTCGTGGACCCGAAACATTGACTCACTTTCCTTTCTCCATAGATGCTGCCTGACCTGCTGAGTGTTCCCAGCGACTTCTGTTTTTGTTTCAGATTTCCAGTATCTGCAGTATTTTGTCTTTTGTTTATATTTAATTCACTGCCACTTCTCTTCCAGGAATGCCTACCTTGAAGAAGTTCTGCTCTTCTCTTCGACCTGACTTTCATTCTTCCCTTCCAGTTCTGATGAAGGGTTGTGGACCTGAAACGTTGACTCACTTTCCTTTCTCCACTTTCCTTTCCACCTGCTGAATGTTCCCAGAAACTTCTGTTTTTGTTATCAGTATTATTATTTGTTTTAACCGATCAAAATCTTTAGAGCTGTAATTCCACTCCAGCCAGAGCAAACATAAGTGTATGAAGGTGGGGCAGTACATCATGGAGAAAAGAGTAGCTGCTCACTAAAAATCCTGCTTTTCTGGATCCACGTAGAATGGTTGTAAGATGATAAAGTATTTGAAGCTCTGAGCTTGTTTGCTGACATTCTGCACTTGAGTGATTTGGTCTGATTTATTTCAGTGATGGAGGAGAACGGATCGCACATCCTTCATCTAAGGACGTAGATTAACATTTTAGTGCAAACAAAGAAGAGAGGCCTCCTCTTTGGTTTGAAAATATATTTTACTGATTAATTCCCTATGAACAAAATGGCCAATTAGGAAATAAACTTCCTGCAAGAGGGCTATCATCATTGGGATGGCTGACATTTCTAGTTTGTTTATTTCTTTTTCCCTTTGGGACTTTGCCAAAGATATCAGTCTCCCACTCCCAAAGTGTTTTTTCTCCTGAAAGCATGTCAAGCCCTCTCTCCCACGTACCTTTCACAGGCTTTCTGCACAGGAGTGATGCTGCTGTGGCCCACTCACTTATGTCACATAGCAACAGATGTCAGCACTTAGCAACAGGGCACAGAAAATAGCCATCTTGTGGAAACACGCCACAAAACACAAGGGAAACATCCCCGACAAAACATTATATGGAACAAGCGGGGTAATTGATGTCCTGATTTAAGCAGAAACAGAGAAAGTTTGCTTGTTTTCTGTACTTCATCTGCCCTGGTTCCACATCTGAGAAACCTCGGAGGTGTGACTGTTTTTTTGTCTGGCAAAAGCCTTTTACTGCTGCAGTGGGAGACACTGAATATTTACAACTGTTGCATCGATCCTGTTCTGTATTCCTATTCCTCTGCAGAGAGTTGCTCCCGGTGTCATTCACTTTATGACTGTTTGTAGAACATTGCTGTGACCAAACTGACAGCCAGGTTCCCCTAAAAAATAACTACACTTTATATTCTGTGAAGCGCTTTGAGATGTCTAGAAGACCTGATAAGGCACTATATCAAATGCAAGGATTATTAGTTTCGTAAAATCTTGTGAGGCACTTTGAGATGTCTAGACGATGTGATCAATGCAAGGGTTAATTAGTATTTTACAACTACAAATTCTGAGTAAGGCTATTAAAAATTGCTACAGAAAAATTTGTTCTATGCTTCACAGAATGCACTGCACTCTGAACCACACTTTTGCCAGCAATTTACCATTTGGTGAATATTGCTACCAAGCCCTGGGTCCCACATCAATCAGATACTTTTCAGTGTGTTCAGGCAGGAGGAAGAACAGGCAGACTCTTTCATATGGGGAGGGAGAAAACTGGTATGAAAAATCCCCTAAAATGACATCTGCTGGCAATGATGGGTTAAGTCAAGAAATACGAACAATCTTGCGTACAAAGCCATTGCTCCCCCCACCCCACCCCCACCGTGCATTGTGCATATATCATTTTATCCAGTAATAATTATTTTACCAGAGTATTTATAAAGGGGAACAAGAATGGAGCCTGGCGGAATTCCAGCTGGAGCTCGAGTTCAGAATAACAATATTTTGGCAGGATATGCTTTTATTTATATACGATCAAAACGCACACTACAGCACTAGTTAACTAATGTGACTGCCAGTCTGTTTTTGGACAGTTTGTAGTCACAAGAGTTTGTGAAGTTAAATGACTCATTAAATTCAAATTAAGCCCATTATTCTCCCGAGCCAATGTCTCAACTTCACAATAAACATTTTTTTAAAAAATAATCCGCTGTGAGTTTCTAAATATTTAACGACTGAGTAGGAGACTGGAACAATAACAACAACTTGCATTTTTTTCAATCTCTAAGTTTAGTCACCCTTCAAAATCTACAGTCATTAATAAGCACCGCTATTTCCAGGGTCAGCATACTCCATGCGGTGTGTTCCTTCATTTGGACTATTTCCTTCTGTCCAGTAAATGTTTCCAAGTTTGTTGATGGATACTTTGAGTTATTTATATGTGGCCACAACATGTTTGTGTAACTTGAACTAAATTGTACACGGAGTAGAATAATCCCTTGTTGTTTACCTGCAATGTAATGGTCCCTCTTAGTTTCATCTCCCTTCTGTGTTCTCTCCCTTTAGGTACATTTCCTCCCCCACATACTGTTCCTGACTGAGCCACCATACAAGGCATCTGCCTGTTTGTATGCAAGGTTGGAGCAGATTGATGCAGCCTTTGATTTCTCCTCTGGGGGTGGTAAGTGTTTTGCCTTTGCTGAGTTCTCAGATGAATCTCAGATGTAAACCCATCCTTACCACTCACAATAAAGCTCAGGAACACAGAGTTGTCACTAGACTGACTCATGGCATTGAACGCTGAAATAAACATATCTCCTCAGAGGTTGGTAAGCCACAAAAACTTGAAGGGACTTTGAGCAAGGGCCTTTCTATAACAGCAGAGTCAAAATCACTGTTTTATTTTTATTGGCGAGACCCAAGTGAATTCCCACTAAAGCCAAGTCAGCAGATCAGCATGGTGGAGATTGCCAAACTGGACTTTACTCTGAACAGATGGTTCATTTTATTTTCAGTATTTGTACTTGTGCTTGTAGCCTAGGATTTACCAAATTTGTCCAGCACTCAGATAAACCTTGCTTCATCTTGATATGAGCATTTTTTTGCTGAAGAGATAGCTTCCTCAGTGACTTATTGAATAAAGGTAATGCCCAGTGCAGCGCTAAGCCATAACAGACCAGAAGGTCACACACCCCAATACTGGTCTGTGCTGAGTTAGCTGATCTCAGTCAGCATAACAGGTGAGACCTACAATTAGTCTCAGTATCCCCTAGGCTATGGGAGAGGAAACAAATCAGGTTGGGCTCTTTTTCCTGATCATTTTCTAATGCACATCTGGGTATCAGGTAAAGATGGAAACACCTGGACTGTGATCCCTACATTCAATAGTCTGTTAACACGAATATCCTGGGCTAACATACACACAACATAATTGCAACTGTACATTAGCATTCAGGAGAGCAGGAGGTGACAACATTGATGCAATAAATTAGGGTTGATTGCTAACACTGCCGGTAGTGTGCTCTTGGAATCTGTTGTATCTCAAGTCCAAAAAGGCCTGGATCGTGTAATACAGAACTCTAGCTTCATTGGTTGAACCTGGGATTTTACATGTGGTAACTGAAGAACACCACATGATGGCACAAACTCCTATTAATTCATGGATGCTATTTATCACTGAATGTATTAAATGCCTGGATTTCTAATGAATAGCAAATGAATAATGTGTAATGGCAAACTGCAATTACACCTTTAATCCTCAACAGCAATAATGCAATAAAGTTTCACCAGCTATCACTGAAATATTTCCGTTCCAAAGCAAACCAAGCCCATTCAGCACAGATTTTATAGCTGTGCTGTGATCAGCCTCTTTTCCCCTATAAAATCCATGCTGAATGGAGTAGATGCACTTTCATCTCCACATTGTGTGCGACCTTGTCATTCCTCTGACAAATCCATATATCACCTCATTATTGAGCCATGAAGAAATCATGATCCCAAATGATGTGCATCTCTTCTGGGTATCATGGTGATAATAGGGTCAGGTTTAAAAGATTAATGTAGAAAAACAATTTCATTAAATCAGCTGCTTTGTTAATATTCAAACGTACAAAGTGAACAATTACTAAAAAGAAGCATTGTTGACTTGTTGACCAGGGACCTGTGAGGTTATCTACTCAGTATCTGAGTCATATAGAGCAGAAAGATTTCAGGTTCGAATCCAGATCTGCACTGAGATAACTGATTGCAGCCAGACCAGTGGCTGAAGTGCTATAGTGACTAAGGTAATGGAGGGGAAAGTCTATCAGTGTCAGAGATATCCCCTCACCCCCAACCTGGATGTCAGTTAAGGACAGGCCTTGGCTGCAATGTTCCTGTATAGGAGTAGCCTGCCAGCACTCACTGTTGAGACTCACACATGACTAATGGACACTTGGCTGTCCACTTGGACCCAATATTTTCCCCCTTTTGCTACTGGATAAATGTAGCAACAAATGATATTTCTAACTGGCGCCTGAGCTTGTTTTTTTAAAGCTATATGAACCCCTGAGAACTGCTGTTTAATTTACATTCCTCATCTCCTACTGTGAACACAAATGTCTCCACTAAGTTTCTTAAATGGGGTTCAAGTTCGTAAGTACAGAAACTCCTTCAGGGCAGTCCTGAATTGACCCCTTGGGATGTTAAGAATAAGTCATCCAAGCGAGAAATAAAAAGGGCTAGTTCTTAAAAGACTGCATGAATATTTTTACACTGTGTCATACTGCTTCCTTCAGAAGATATTTCAGCCTTAAACAGCATGAAACTTCTTATGATTCACTGAGCTCAAGACTGCTCCAAAAACTGAAATGCCCAACAAATGCTATCATATATATGTATACACAATTGTTTATGGGTTTAATATGTAATTGACAGTTTGGGTTTTCACTCTGATGCTTGCTTGCATTCTGTTTTGCATTTTTCTATAATGAGTTTTTTTTCTGTTATTAGTTACTTAATATGTGGGTGTTAAATAAAATTGCACAGGATACATAAAGGGGAAAATGACCATTTTTCATCGTACATTTAGAATATGTTCATACCTACTTTCTACCATGAGATGGCAACAGAGCATTTATAGGCAATGCAGTACTGAATGACATTTTGGGTCAGACCCTCTGCATTTCAACACTGACAGACCACAAACCAGCATCTTTTTGTTAAAAGTGCCGTTTGTTGCCATTATTGTACTGGGCACTGAGCTATAAAGTTGTGAATGCACCTGTCCCATTTGCATCAAACTGTGGTAATAATCCAGCACAAAATGCATAATGTGGTACAGGAGCTTGATACGGTGATGCATATCAATACACTGTCCATGACAACCCAGAAACATAACCAAAGTCATCTATAGTCGTGGTGGTTGGTGACTTGTACAACCAGAATCAAATAAGATGGCAGAAAATAATTTTAATTGCTAGTCACCAGTACCAAGGAATACCAATGTGCAAGGCACTGAACAGAGACTGTGGTTCACCATAAAACACAAACTTCCCAGAGCTTGGGGAGAGGCGGGGAGTTGGGGGAGGGAAGGGAGAATTTCCTCTTCAGCCTCGTACATAATAGTACTCTCCATTATTTTGTAAATTGGCTTGTTAGTTTGTCCTGGAACACAGATGCCACAGTCGATCAAGTTTTTTTTAAAAAGTGTTTATTTTAATAAAATACTACTTTACATTTTTTTTAATTGAAAATCCTATTCAATGTGTCTGTGACTGGTAACCTTGTTCAGATTCTCTTCAATAAGTGCTCTTCACATTCAGGGCAGAAATCTCACCATCAGCATTCAGTATCAAAGATTTAAAATGTGTCTGAAGCCTCCTCAAGAGACATGGGTGACATTTACAGGGGGTTATATTGCTTCCTGTAATCTGAACAGAAAATGTGTAACTGAAAAGGAAGTGATCTGGAAAGTTAATGTCCTCTGATCCTCAGTGTCATTGTTCTATAATAATCCTTGGATTTGATACCGTGCCTTATCACATCATTGAGACATCTCAAAGCACTTCACAGAATACACTGTAAAGTGAATTGACTGTATTTTTTGTGGGCAAAATGCGGCAGCACACAGTAACGTCTCACAACCAGTCGGGGATTGAGTGACTACATTTGCTTTTGGGGGGGGGAGGGATTATTAACCTTAGATGGAAGGTGATATGCCAATCAGTGACACAACACACTCTGCACCACTTATTGAAAAGAATCTGAACAACATTATCAGTCGCAGACATATTGGTAAGATTCCAAACTGTTGCCATCTTTACCATTGACTGGATGGAAACAGAATTTGCAAATAAACATTGTAAAAACTATGTATCGCATATTCACACTATAGTATCACAAATCCAAAGATTTCAAATAAGAAAGCACTCACATTTTTACAGTCCAAAGTGGTTCACATGTAGTGCAGTTACTGTGTACAACTATTATGTAGACAAATTGCAGCTGCTATTTATCCCAACGACCCACAAACAACTGTAACCAAAATTAATCTGGAGGATTGTTAGCCAAACACCAAGAAAAACTCCCTTCTCTTTTCATAGAATCATGGAATTTTTAACAACTACGTAAAGACAGGCAGCCCTGTTTTAAGGTCTTACAAGAAAGATGGCATCTCTGATGCTGCAATCCTCCCCTAGTACATCACTGGATTGTTCAAATCAAAAGCTTTTGAGCCCAGAGGCGAGAGTGGGACAAATAACAATTCAATAACCATGGGAAGTGGATAGTTGCGTAACTAATTCAATCATTTGATTATTAATACCACATTCACCAATCTTACTCTCTTTTACAGGTTCAACAAACATGAATCTGTTGATGGAGCTGCAGTTTAGAGACCAGGACCTTGTTGGATTGAATCCTGTGCAGTCAGTGCTCAGTTGGCTGGCCTAACCTGGTGCTGCATGGGAGGTTAAATTGGCCCTGGAGAGTAAAATCAGCTCGGTTTCCCGGTTTAGATCCCCTCTTCAGCACCATCTATTGGTAGCTCATGTGTTTGACAACCAGGTGAGAAGAGGTGATTCCCTTAACAATCGAATTGGCCCGCCAACACTCATTGCCAAGGCTCCACTGAACACAGGTGAGGTACCAGCAGGCAAATGGCACCTGGGGTACTGTACTGTGAGAGTTGACAGCCAGGAGCAGAGGCTTATGTCAATGAGGTGGAAATTAGAACAGCAACAATTGCTGTTGTTGTTCTAAAATACTAAAATACTGCAGATGTTGGACATCTAGAATAAAAACAGAGGTCGCTGGTAACCATAATAATCCTTTTATTTGATATAGCGCTTTTCATATCTTCTAGCTGTCTCAAAGTGCTTCACAGAATAAACTGTAAAGTGAATTGACTGTTTATTTTGTGGGCAAAATTTAGTGAGTAACAGGCTTACGCATCTTATGTTTAATCATTTATGACTATTTACAATTCCTGTACTGTACAACCAAAGCTTTTTTTCCCCAAAACCTAAATTTTCTCATGCTTTTAGAGTTACACATACTGGACGTTCTTCTGCAGATCCATAAAACTGGGTTGACTGAAAAGTAAAACAAATGAAACAAAGTTTTATAAAGCCATTTGAGGTTATATTCTTGAGGAGAGGGAAAGTGCAAGTATATTTACAGAATGATAAATAAATTCCTTTCCCCATGAAAGACCTCAGTTAAGAGTTTTCAAGACAGGTCTATATACAGAGGCCTATTTATTAGCATTAACCTAAAGCAGGGCTGCTGGTCCTCTGCTTTAACCACACCTTACTCATTCTCTCAGGTGTTCAGTAATATTTTAAGTCCCAAGTCTCGCGTTGGAAATCTCCAACAGGCCAGTAATTGGAAGCTTTTAAAATAATAGTAATCCTTGCATTTGATATTGTGCCTGTTACGTCATCCAAAAATGTCAAATGCTTAACAGGATTTAGTGTAAAGCGAAGTGACTGTGTATTTGTAGACAGCAGCAGGTTTGCACACAAAAATGTCACGCAAAGAGCCACGAAGTGAACAACCACTTTTGTCTGAGAAATTGTTGGCTACGACACCGGGAGAAATTCTATTCATGTTCAAGTAGTGCCATGGGATCTTTAATTTGATTTTAAATCCACGACTGTTTGTAAGATCTTACTGTGTGCAATTGGCTGCTGAGTTTCACCCATAACATAAACAGTCAATTCACTTTACAGTATATTCCGTGAAGCACTTTGAGACATCTCACACCAGCTGAGCCTAGCTGACAAAACTTCGGCCCTAAGAAATAGAAATTCCTTTGAAGAAGGGAAACATTAATCCTTCAGCTCATTTTTAATTGCATTTCAGGTCTTCTGTCACCACAGTGATATCCTGTACTGAGTGCAATGCTTTCCTTCAAACATAGAAATGTCATATTTTCTGAGAAAAAAACAGTAATGTAACCTCTCAAAGTTCCCTTTTGACCCATACACACAATACAGATGGTCAGTAAATTCAGCGCAAAGCATTGGCAGTGATGCTGATGCTGTGACTGCTAACTTGTCCATTTCAGGTTCTGTGGGTGAGTTGTGACTGAGGACTGGTACTTTTCTGCCATTGTAAATCACAGATCACCGCTCTCCTGACACTCCTTCACATGCGGTAAGTGACCCCCACTCGCTCTCTCTCTCTCAGCCTGACTTGAAGGAGTGGAATTAGGAAGCTGTTGGTGGATTGGACAGTGAATGCTCGCTCTGCGCTGAATTTCCGTTGTTTTCATGTTTTCACGCTTTCAAGTGGATTCCTGATTCATGTTCATTTCAAACCCCTTGGGCAAGGTTCTGGTGAATTGTGGCTTACGCCTCTGGATGGTGGTTTCCTCTACGGAAATCTGTGAAACCTTGTTCTAAAAAATCTGCATAAACAATAGATCTTTTAGAAATGCAGAATATTTACTCCACTGCAGGGTTGAGAGAGGCCATTTCTCTTGCTCAACTTCCCAAATTTTGCACAACCATAGAATAAGGCGATGCCTTTGGCGAATCCCAACTCAAACTCACATAAATGAGACCAAAACGTGTGGCTCACAAAGTATCAAACTTTCATTCGCACCAACATGGAGGTCCTTAGCATGTAAATGTTCATTTGGGCCAATAAACTTGATGGTAATATGTGTCTGTCCTCTTTACGCGATTCGACTGTCAGCTTGGCTGACACGCCACAGTGTGCTCTGACACACATGTGCCCAGTTACTGATGATTTCCCTTGGGCACAGCACCAACTAACAGCACTCTGATACAGAGTTGACGACTTCCACAGTATGAGGATTGGGGAGTGTATGAATGTCAGTCAACATGTGCTTTTGATCGCTTTCGATTGTTTAGCTCCACGGTTACATTTGCGAGCAGACAATATCAAAAATGCTTCATTGAAACAAATGCACTCCTTTAACTTAAAACATGTCCTGAACACGTACCCCTCCCTCATCCCCCACCCCCCAGCGTTAGACCGTATTGGACAATTCGGAATCAGTTAGCTATTGATCGTTAGGCCAGTTTTGTGAATGTATAATCCACATGTCAAAGCAACCGAGTCACTGCGACCTTATGCTGCAAAACAGTTTGCAACTGAGACTCTGTGACTCCATTATCTTGTCGCAGCAGGAAATTCTCTGTGCTGAGACATTAATACAGGCACAAGTAATCTGGCCAGCTCTCTCTCTCTCTCTCCCCCCACATGTCACAACAGACTGACTGATGCTGCACCTGGTGTGTAGTTTATTCACACTTACTGGATGGACATGCAACAGGATATTTCACAGAACTTTGACGTGTTTGTGTTCCCTCAATGACTGCATGCCACGCTGAGACCTATTTTGTATGAAATGTAAATGGGTGTTACACATGACCATTTATTTGCTGAACTACGTGTTCACCATCTAGCGTGGACATCCTCAGAAACAATGTGTAAAATCCATTCAGGAAGAGGAACCGCCCCTGTTTTAAAAAAATACTTATTTTGTTGTCCATTAAACGATACCTGGGCTGCCTTGCCACGTTATATTTAGCGCGTTTCCTTATCACTGTGAGAACAAGCCAGTCTTGGCAGACTTCAACACAAGGGAGCATCAGAGATCAGAGAATAGTGGAGTTCATTGCACTGAGAGCGTCTTGTAACCCCTGATTTTAGCGACAGCAGGAATTTACAGCATGATCTGCCAGACCACTATCCTCCACCCAGTTTTAGACATTTACCTTTATATGTGGGGAAAGCTGAGAAGAAGGACTAAACACATTCATACACAAGCCATTTCTTAATTTAACTTCTAAAATATATTCTGTGAAGCGCTCTGAGAAGTCTCGACGACATAATAAGGCACTATATCAAATGCAAGGCTTATTATTATCAAACACGTGCAATCCACGTAAATACTATTTATACCTTATCATTTTATTACCTTATCAAATTATTGCGAAGATTCGAAATAGGGATTACATACATGTTTTTGTTTCAGTGTAGCTAACAGTAGAGAGGTATAGCTACATAAAAACTATAGACTGGACCGGTTTGAAATGTAGCCATAATAATAATAAAAATAATAATAATATGATGGCCCATGCCTTTGATCTATGCCTTTGATCTATGCATTTGATAGAATGACTGTAACATCAAGAACCTTTCAAAGAACTTCACAGAGTTTCTGTAAAGATTAGTGGCTGTGTATTTGTAAGAACACATCAGCATCCAGCAACACACAGTATTGAGTACACATTTCCATACATAGCTGTGTGATTATTCTGACAGATTGCATTTGTGTTTGAGATAGATTACATTTTACCCAACAGTAAAAGGCATTACAGATGTTTGGAAGTTATTATTATATTAAAACATTTAAAGTGGTGCAATTCATAATCAACATCTGCTTTTTGTTTGCTGATCAGTGTAATAATTTTGAAGCAAATTTATTTGTTTTGAGTTTCCGGAAGTCAGCAGTCAAATAGTTATCACTGAATGTTTAGGTTTCATGGGAAATCTGTGTTTAATATGTTTAAGTCACCGAATCCTTTGTACAGACCTGCTTCAGTGTTCTGTGTTAATGCAATCATCCTTGCAACTTGGTATTTTACCATTGTGTGAACTTAAAAACACCTACTCTACACTGTATATACTCTTTAACAGTTATTCTACACTGTATGCACTCTATAACACTTACTCTACACTGTATGTACTCCATACACTTACTCTACGCTATATTACATAAGAATATAAGAATTTGCTAAGCGAAAGAAGACCAAGGTCCATCCAGTTCACCTTCCACCATCCTGACAGTCGCTTGACATGTCATGTCCCAAACTATATACTGTAACTCGAGATATTATTTTCTAACAAAAATCTATCTAATTTGTTCTTGAAACAAATGACACTTTCTGCTTCCACCATCTCCCTAGGGAGCCTGTTCCGTATGTTTACTACTCGCTCACTGAAGTAGTGTTTCCACAGATTTGTTCTGAATTTACCCCCCTTCAATTATAGGCTGTGTCCTCTGGTTCTCCTGTTCAGTACATGAACAAACAGGTTATTATAGTAAGAAAACAGCTTATCAAGTATAGACTATACGCTTACTCTACACTGTATGTACTCTATATGTTTACTATACATTGTATATACTTTATAATACTCAGTCCACAACGTATGTACTCTATCCACTTACTTTATGCTATATGTACTATATACACTTTTTTCTATATTGGATGTACTCTATATTTTACACTGGTGCAGGCAATCACACTCACTCTACATTTTATATACTCTATATACTTACTCTACACTACAATATGCACTGTATACATTTATTCTGCAATACTATATACTCCGTACCCCCATCTCATCAGTTGTGGCCAGGCTCAACTGGCTGCCGATCACCGAACGGACCCACTTCAAGATCCTCACACTCGTGTTCAAATCCCTTCACCCCTTCTCGACCTCTCCAACCTCTTCACTCCCAATCCACCACCTGGCGCCTCCACTCGACTGACACCGGCATCCTGCTTGTCCCTCGCCCACCCCGCTCCACCATTGGAGGTCGTGCTTTCAACCCCTACGCCCCCGAAACTCTGGAACACTCTTCCTCAATTCCTCCGCCTTACTTCCTCTCTCCTCTTTTCCAAGTTCCGCCTGAAAACCTTCCTTTTTGACTGTACACCCGGCAACCCCCCCCCCCCCCCCCCCACACCCCAAGTTTGGAGTCAGGCTCCACCACTGTTAAGTGCTCTGAGACACTACCCTGCTTGGAGGGCGCTGTATAAATGCAAGTTGTTGTTTTATATTGTATATACTCTAGTCTATATATACACTACAAATATTTTATACACTTACTCCGCATATATTCTAGATTGTATGCATGTAATCTATACACAGAGACTAAAGAGCCAGGGACAGAGTAGTCAAACAATCCATTTAAACATCTAAATCAGATCAGATCTGCTTTCTGATCCACAGATATGAATAACATTCACAGAAATTCATCTTCAATATTGACAATACAAGATAATGGGCCCAAGTGAACAGATAGCATCAGCGCTTGATGGAGTTTGTATGAATCATTATACACTATCACTAAAACATTTGAAGAGGCAGGAAGGGTTCTTGCTTTCAGTGGGAGCTTGTTGACTTCACATTGTGGAGTGATTAAATGACCCAAGCAAAACGTTTTCAAAATATAAATTGTTACAAATGAAAAACATTACGCGCACATAATTGGGAATGTCTGCGAAAAAAACCATAGGACTGTTAAAAAAACGACTGGCATTTATATCTTAATATTTAACAATGTTGTGATCTGATACTTAAAAGGAGACTTAGAAAACTGCTGAATAGTGTCTTTCTCAAACACTGCGTAGTCAAATGTCATCAGCCAAGTGGGAACGATAGAGCTATCGGATTTCGGACAAAAAAAATAAACCATCTTGTCTGATATTTACAGAACTTATCGAGCACATGTTAATACCCCCTTTTGCAAATCGATTCATCCTAGAACACGAATTGTGCAATGTTGACTCTGGCCTGACTTCGTGCACAGCGAAGATCTATTAGTTTAAACAGAAAAAAAACCATACTGTTTTGAGAAGGAAGCCGCTGATTTTGAGCCATCTCAGGTACCAATGGGAATGCAACAGAGTGAAGAGTGATCGGCTGTTTTCTCTCTGCTGGTCTGTTGATTTAAAAGTGCAATTGGATAAAACAACAATGTACACACAACTGAAGGTACAGAGGATCAAACCGATCCGTTGCAAAAAAAACCAATGAAGAGTTGTGAAAGTTTCGTGGATAATTAATTAGGAGATTCTCCAACATTTCAATCGAATGGAAATGTGTGCAATAAGTCGCCCTTTCTCTTTGATTGTTTGCCCACCGCGCGTTTAGGAACGCATAGAATTATTCGCTGTTAGTTCTGCTCCAGTGAATTCAGTTAATTCTGTTAATTATTATAACTCCATCGTGATGTTTGCAGCGAAGGACACTCAGATAGCGGATTTCGGTGCAGGATCTGCTCGAGGCTTTGCGTCGAGTTTTAAGTTCAAGGAAACAACAGTGAACATCGCGCCACGAAAGCCGCAGCGAAGTCACTGACCGACGCACGTCGAGTACACGCAAAAGCCAACGTTACAGGAGTTTATTTGTAAAATGCCTTTGGAATTTTTTTTTAAGGCCATATAAAAAAAAACACACAAGACGGTTACATTTCGATGTGGCTGCTTGTCTGTGGGAGCGAGTTCTGTTTGGACTGAAACTCCAGAGACGGGCCAAGATTTGGAGGTGGGATGGGGGGGATGGAGGGGAGGGGGTGGGGGGGGGGTGGGTGGGGGAGTAAGTCTGTGAAAGCCACTTTTCTCGCGGTCCAATGTCAGACATTCCCTTGTAAGGTGATCACTTGTGGCTGAGTTTATTGTAATCCAATTTAACTAAACTCGAGAGGCACCGATCTTATCAGAGACGTTGTAAATAATCGTTAAAAAGAGCTGTGCGGAGAATGCGATGGTGAGTGGAACCAGATTCGGTCCGGGATTACACTGTCTGGAGAGACGCTTTCGAAACGTAAAGTCACTGCACAGATGCGCGATGTCGGGGGGTGGGGGGTGGGAGGGGGAGGGGGGGGGGGGGTTGCACTCCCACTAAAATAACACGTACCGTCGATTCAGAAACTAACCATTGGTGAGGACAGCGACAAAACAACCCTTGCGTTTGACACAGAGCGCCTTATGGCGTCGTCGAGGCGTCTCGGGGCGCTTCGCAGGACATCCCGTGAAAGGGGATCGTGCGATGTCGAGACATCACTTGGAATGAATCTGTGCTTCACACACTTTTGTGTACCTGCAGTGCATTGGCAGGAACCCAGTGATCGATCGGACCCCCAGGAACAAGTGATCATTTGCTATATGAAGCCGCGCGACCTGGTGATGTGTTCCTTTCTTTATATATAGATATCTATCCATATATATATATATATATATATAGAAAGAATCGGAATCGAATCCCCGAGCAAACGCTCAGAGATCCTTTTTTTATTTTATTATGAAATTAAAACAATTAATTTTTTAAATGAAGTGCGAGAGAGGGGGAGAGAGGGAGAGAGAGAGAGAGGGGAGAGGGAGAGAGACAGACAGACAGAGAGAGAGAGAGAGAGACTGTAAGACGGTCGGTCTCCCGGAGCTCCCGATCGGTGCCAATGTATCCAAGCGGTGGCGTGTGACGTACTTCCGGGTGTCAGTCGGCGGCCGCTGATTGGCTGCCGGAGAGCCACTCTGGCCGTGGGGGGAATAAAGAGCTATAGCGGATCAGCGGCGGCGCTCTCCCCCCAAAAAACTTCCCACAACATCACCCAAACACCCACCCACCCCCTTACACCCCCCCTTACACCCCCCCCCCCCCCACACCCCCCCCCCGGGTGCACAAGCGGACAGCAGCAGCAGGGCTGGCCTGGCCTGGCCCGGGACTCCCACATCTCCTCTGCGCGCTGCGGCCAGTGAGCAAAAGGCGACCGGAGCCACACAGCGAGGATGAGTTTGCTGTCGGCGATCGACACGAGTGCCTCCGTGTACCAGCCGACACAGCTCCTGAACTGGGTCTACCTGTCCCTGCAGGACACCCACCAGCCGAGCGCTTTCGATGCCTTCAGACCCGAGCCTTCGTCCCACCACCACCACCACCACCACCACCACGATCTCAACTACGCCAAGGCGGCCGATCTGGGCACTTCGCTTTATTCCAACTACTTGAACAACTTTTCCCAACTTCAGAGGAACGAGGTGCGCTTTGCCTTTAGAGAAAGAAACGACTACCACGAAGGAAAACCGCTCCCCACCCCTCCACCTCCCCACACCCCCACACCCCGATCGTTTCTCGGACGCGATGCGGTGGTGATGTGTTTTTTTTGCAGAGGGCAGCAGTTGGGTGTGTGGTCGGGAGTGCATAGTTTTAGAAGAAGCCGATTCTTTTAAGAAGTTTCTGATACGTGCAGCGACTCTGCGCATCTCACCTTCTCATTTACGCCCACCATTAAGCCCAGTTCTTTTTTTTGTGTGTGTGTGGGGGGAACTTTTTAAAATCAAGACTAATCTTTTCAGTTGGCTGAGCGATATTCTGTTGTTTTTTTTTGGGGGGGTGGGGGGGTGGGTGGTGGTGGGGGGTCGTTGGGGTATTGCATGATAGAAGCGAGATGGGATTCTGCATGTCAGGGGAATGCAGTTTATCTAAATGGAAACGCTGTTGACATGTTGGTTAATAATTGAAAGTTCTGTACCATGGAATCATACGACTAAAATAGTTTTGAACTGGGATATTACCAGATGCTGGTGTCAGCCGCGGGGTCCTGAACTGATATAAATTCATAGTTAAAGACTCGTTCCCTCTCTTCCTCCCCCCAAAAAATCCCCCTGTGAATCACTGACTGTGATTGACAGCCACATTGCAGTAACCAAACTTCCAGCCAAAAGCGAAACACTTTCAAAACTAGTGGGCAATGCAGTGAGGCTTTGGATAAACACTGATTTGTATCAACGGGCATTTGCTGAGTCTGCTCTAACATACAGATGTGGAAACTCGAGGAGTGTGTGTGTGTGTGTGTGTGTTGGTTGGGGTGGGGGATTGATGGTGGTGGAAGCAAACAGATAGCCATTCAGTTTCAAAAGGCGAGACTGGTGTAGCATGAGCCACGCAGAGGTCTTGGCTGCGGTTGGGTGCGTGATCTGCATTCTGCAGAGAGTATGAGGGGAGTAACTGTGGCCAAGTCTGTGTAGATTGCATTAACCAAATAGGACCCTCTGCAATTATTTTAAAGGAAGAATATCTGGTTGCTCGTGACCCGACGAAAATAAACGGCCATATATACACTCATACCATCGCTCTCCTTACCCCGAATCTATCGTTAAACGCAAACTGGAACTGCTCGAGTTTTGTTCTTAAAAGGGCAATGCCTGACTGACTGACTGACTGACAACGTGGATACAAGCTGGAAACTTTCTTTTCGAGCAAATGATGCCCCGGGGGAAGGCAGAGGGGGAGGGGGGATAAACTCACAGGAATAAAACATGTTCACCTTTTAAAAATACAAATAATCGAACGGAATTAACAACATAGAATGTTGGGATTGTGATTAAAACTATAACAAATCTTAAATATGTACTTAAATAGTACATATACTTAAATAGTGTTGAGCTGGAGTGTGTGTGTGGGGGGGGTATCTCTGTGGTATATGCGCTCTTAAGATACTCCAGAAAAGGGATTCAACCCAATCGCAAAAGCTTCAATAAGTTATCCAGGAATTCACTGCAGAGCAATCAGTTACTGTTCCAGTGTTGGTCTTTGATGATCTGATGCAATTTGTGCACTCCCAGTTAAATCCATTAAGTCCTGGGGGGGAGCAGCACCGTTTATCTGCTACGTCTCGTTTCAATCCCCTTAAAGTAATAGCAGCGTTGTGTGTGTGTGTGGGTGGGTGGGTGGGTGGGTATGTGTGTGTGTGTGGGTGGGTGTGTGTGTGGGTGGGTATGTGGGTGAGTGGGTGTGTGTGTGGGTGGGTATGTGGGTGTGTGTGGGGGTTAGGAAACACTCCCCTCAACAAACCGAACCCTGAAGCTGTGACCATTGCCCCTTTTAAGAGCAGTGTTAGGTTTAATCCAACGCGGAGCAACGGGGCATTGTTTTAGCCGCTAATGGGTTTCAGATCTGGAATTGGCCGCAACAGAAGACGCTAATAAGCCCCGCGGTGCGTGACAGTCATCTGCAGTGTGAGAGGCTTTCCTTGTCGGTTCCCCGCGTGCACACGGCATGTCCAGCTCTTGTCGTGCTGTCACTGGCTGAGCTGAGTGTGCACTGGGGTGGGGGGGTTGTAGGGGAGGGGTGGGGTTGTGGGGAGGGGGAAGGGGAGGGGAGGGGGGGCTCTGCCCGGGGACGGAACAGCTGCACAGTTTACATCAATAGGTCTCGTGTAAACGGAATACACCAAATGCTCGTGTGGACTGTACACGGGTTGGGGTTATTTTGGAAGGTTAATAACTGCCGTACAGAAGCAAAGGGTTAACCCTCTCCCCCCCTCCCCCCTCCATCCCACCCACACAAACACACAAACACATGACAAGTCGCTTTGTTTAACTTTCACTTCAAAAGCTCCCGAGCAGATCCTCATAAACTTGACAGCTGACTCGGTCCGCACCAGTTGTCGCCTCTCTTAAAAATAACTGTCTGTTCTCAACCAAAGCTGAAACGTACAGAGACTGACTCGGTTTTTTACTTGGACTTATTCTCCTCCTCCTCCTCCTCCTCCAACTGACAAACCCAACACCACAGCATAAACAATCCCTCTCTCTATGTGGGTGTACAATGCTGAACGGTGAACGTATTGGGAGACTTTCGATTCTTGTACATAAATGTCACATCAATTTCTCATGTTGACTGCTGTATGTTGTGCTTGTGGTGGGTGGGGGTTGGGGTGGGTGGGGGTTGGGGTGAGTGGGTGGGGGGGTGAATGGAGGGTGAAACTATCGGTTAGAAGTGAACTGGGAACCAGGGTTACTTATATGCCATGAGTTTCGGGATTCCTTCCCCACATGTGAACTTGAGGTCTTACAGTTGTTAATGTTGATTAATAGCCCCTTTGCCAAGAAATTGGCTCAATTTCTGCGTCAAATCTGCCACATTAAACTGCAGTACATAGAAGCACAGAAACAACTTTCTTTCTTTGGATGTAAAATCAAACCTTGACATCCAGGGGGAGGTCAATGTCAGTCCCCTCCACCAGCTGATCGCTCCCCTGTCCTCTTACTAGGTGTGTGTGTCTGCGCTCCTGTAACTTACAAGATTGTATTCAGTTCCCCTGTTAAAGGGAGTCACAGGTGCTTGTTTTTTAATTGAATATTCCCAAACTATTGCAATAAAAAACTCAAACCGCAGTTCGAAACTACCTCAATAACATCTTTCCAGATGTTCATTGAACTGAGCAACAATTAATACACAGTACGTCAACACTTACTGATGTTATTGGGCGATTTGGTGTGAAAGCACCTAATCATTAATGGCTGTAAAAGTTCTAATGACAGATTATATTACAAAGAATGAAATGTCCAGGGTAGCCAACTCATTGTATAGCTTTATACTGTGTTTTGTATCTGGAATGCTTTGCTGTGTGTTGTAAAAAGATCCTACTGTGTTTTGATTTGATTTCATCAGATAAATGTTAAATATTTACATCAGAATTGTTTGCAATGTAGAAAACACATTTTAAATATTGAATGTTGTCCGTTATCCAGGCTATTACCAACGGTTTATACAAGAGTGCTTCCCCCTATGGTTCTCTGAGTAACATTGTGGACGGGCTGAGTTGTCTGACAGACCATTTCTCGGATCTATCTTTATCGGCAGAACCTCGGAAACCCGGCAAAAGACCTCCACCAAACTATCTGTGCCATCTCTGCTTCAACAAGGGCCATTACATCAAGGACTGCCCCCAGGTAAGAACAGTGGCTTGTAATAAACATAGGAGAGGATGGTTAATCCACACCTCTGCTAGACATTTCAGCTCTTATCTATTTAGAAATGATTATTTGCAATTAATGTCTTACACATGAAAAATCCATCTGTGCCCTTTAAAATAACAAGATTCTTGGAATTATCATTAACGTTTCTAGAACCCATCTCAATTTTTGTGATCTTAGTTTCAAAGTGAGATAACATGTAAAGAACCTCTGTAAACACACACACACTGAGAGGAATTGGGATTAAAAGCACAAGACCAATCTGCAGGTCTGTGCTGGATGGACACTGTGTCTTGCTCCTGACAGTATCAGTCCACTTTTAGGAAATGGTCAGGTAAGTTTCACTAGAACTGGTTCAGTTTGTGTTCAGTGAAACAGTGGCTAGTGTCAGCAGGTCAATACTGTCACAAACGGAAGTCACTCTGAGCACTTGTGGGATGTTGAATCACTGAGCACCTCACATCAATCCAAGCCCCCTTTCCATCTGTTGCACTGACATATGACAACTGACCAGGTCCCCAATAGACCATTTGTGTTTCAAAGCTGAATGGATTGTTGGACTTTCCAAATATTCCACACTATAATTGAAGGTGTGTGTTACAGCAATAAACAGGAGATGGGCATAGTTTCTATTCCCTGTTATCAAACAGACTCAATAATGCAATTGTGAATAAAACACACATTTGATCACAGATGAAGAAAGTTAATTGGTCTTGTCTTTCCAGAATCCCAACCCAATAATGTACCCAGAGGCTGATCTTGATCAAAATCTGGGGCAATAATTATTGACCCAGTTAACTCTTACATTTGATTTGTTGATTTTATATAGGTATAACCTGACTAGAATAATTTTATGCATCATGATGTCTATGCACATTAAATACTTGTAATAAAAGAAAACTCATCACCCTTCCCTTCATTGACACTTGCAGACAGTTGTTACCAGCTGTAGACAAGACACACACACACACGTATTATAAAGATTCGATCCCATGATACCAGACTATTTATTCCTATTTTCACACAAGCTGGTTTCTGTAAAGAACTTGCTAATTTTCTTCTCAGAATGTTCCACGTATTTAGCTCTGGTGTAAAGAGTGAAACATCACGAGTGGGAAATGCTTGCATTTTGTCTCATCCTGTAGGAGCTCTGGACAAAGAGGTTGGAATCTCAGGGGAGTGAGTGTGTGTTTGCAAGTGTTTGGGAGGGGGGGGTGGAGGGGGAGGGGAAGAGAAGAGAGCAGTCTGAAAAGTAATACAATCCAGATGCCTGACCTAATGCACTGAGAACATCCCACTAGTCAGAGATTGTGTCTCCTTCACCAGCAGGGCTGCAACAGACTGCAAATGTGAGGCTTCTAAAACTAAGCAAGAGTCTGAGGGACAGAGAGCCTGGGGCAATCTTAACACTTCAGGACTGTCTCTAGAAAAGATCAGGCGTGAGGTGTGGAAAAACTCAACAGAACTGTGCTTTTAATTATCCTACATGCTCAGAATTCAGAGTCAAAACAGTCCTTGGTCTGTATCAACAGAACCTTAGAATTTGTTTAGAATCCAAAATAGTGAAGGGTTATAGAGAAATATTTTTATTTCCGTAAAAGAAGTGAAAAGGCTAACTAATGAGAGCAACTTTCTAAGTTAGAAACCAGTAATTGGAGCCAAGCTGGATATTAACATACTAGGGTCTAATTTACTGTATTTCTTAGAATTCCTTAATAAGCAATTCAAGTTGTGCATGTCGGAACTCATTCTGGATACTGTGCCCATGTCACTCCAACCTCCAGAAATACCACTCCAAACAACTACTTCCAAAACAGAGAAATCAACGAGAAATCTAGGTGGATTTCTGCAATTCCTTATTAAGGAATCCTGCTAAGAAATTAGATCTCATTATCGAGTTCAGCTACTTTCCATTCTGTATTTCAGTGTGTGATTACACACGCCTAATAATAATCCCTCCAAAAACCAAAAACAATAATAAATTGGTCATTTTCAATCTACGACTGTTTGTGGGACATTGCTGTGCGCAATTGGCTGCCGCGTTCGCCCATGAATATACAGTCAATTCACTTTACAGTGTGTTCTGTGAAGCGCTTTGGGACGTCCTCCCGACGTGAAAAGCGCTATATCAAATGCAAGGATTATTATTATTATTATTATTATCAAATCTCACTTAAAAAGAAAAATACACAGGCTGGTCCACATTCATTCAAATTATATACATATACAATGTACACATATGTTATCTAATAGTGGCAAGCTGCAGTGTCACATTCAACCTCACTGTAACTCGAGGGGCAGTATGTTATCAGTTTGAATCTCAAAGCCAGTGTTGGTATTTCTTTTATTGAATCCTCATAGAGCTCATTTTAAAAGTGGGAAATGCTTTTGAGGAAGGCTACAGCCTGTGGTTTGTGACATCAGCTGGCAACAGTCTCTGTTTTATTGCTAGCCCATTTTATTCAATGAAAGCTATTGATGTCAGCGGGCAGCAAATATAGTGAAACTATTTATCAAAGATCTCAGACAGATATATTTAGTAGTTTGATCCCAGGTTGTAATTAATACAGTGCAAGTGTTTACCACACGTGTGCCCAGTTATATAAGTGTACACATTGCATCACTGTTTCTTATTATTAACAATAATAATCCTTGCATTTGATATAGCGCCTTATCACGTCTTCAAGACGTCTCAAAGCGTTAAATTCTAGCAGTCCCCATTTGACTCCTATAATGTTTTTCAATACAGTATTTTGGTATGACCTAAAGTTGCTTCCAGGTCTAAAAAAATGCACATATTCTGTGTATCACAAGTTTTAGTATTCAACCATTTGAGATCTCAGGTTTAATCCCTGATCTGTATGGAGTTAGATGATCTCAGTCTGAATGTCCTGTGATCATAACTAATAAAAACAATTCCGCCAAGATTCTTTATCCTGATCACTGCCTTATTGACTCTTGCTGGAAAATACATGTGAATAATAATAATTATCCTTGCATTTGATATAGAGCCTTTCATGTCAGAAGACATGAAAGTGCTTCACAGGATATATTCTAAAGTGGAGTGACTGTGTGTTTTGTGGGCAAAATGGATGTTGAGTGAGCACCAGATTGTGCGCAGCTGTCACGTTCTCCACTCACCATATTCTCATAGCTGACACTTAATGAGCAGATTCACAAAAGAATGGTTACCTTGTGCTGGCTGCCTGCCAGCGGCTATGAAGCACTGCGCAGTACGAGATATCACATTGGCGAGTGGAGGCGAGATGATTGGGAGAGAAAAATCAAACACTTTGTTGTGTAATTCATGGTGCAGATATTTTCTTTCTCAAAGTAGTGATCAGCTCAGTTCACAAGTGTGCAGTTCACCATTTCCGTTCTTTACTTTTGGGCTTCTGCCAATTCCAAAACCAGAACCAGGGGCAAAGAGCAGAGGTCAGTGTTGCAAGAACACATAACAGAGGATGTTCCCTATCTATACTATTGAATTGGGAACATCTTTGAAAGGCTCCAGGAAATATCATTTTACTGATACAGTTTATTCTTTTCCTCCTTGTTCCTTCCCTTGGGATCTTACATGCCACACACATTCTAGCCAATAGCACTGGCATTAACCTGCACGTAACCTTCTGCAAATCTGCTCAAAGCCACTTAAATAGCAATCGTGTTGGTAGACCAAGCCTCTTTACCCCTTTTTTAAAAAAAGTATTTTCCTCTTACATCCATCTATTCTTATTAAATTTTTAATTGCGGAGCATTATAATACGATATTTAAATTAGGACCCCATAATCTAGGCTGACACTAGTGTAATATTGAGGGTTGTACATTATCAGAGATACTTCCTTTAAAAGAGATTTTAAAGTTTGTAGCAAATTTACCTGTTCTAGTAATTCAGTTGAACATTAAAGATCCATCGCACCATTTTGAAGAGCAGCGAGTTCATTCAGTGTCTCTCTCATCCCAAATTTACCCCAAGACAAACAGCTCAATATTTCAAACATTCTTAAATGTTTGACATCTAGATTAGCTGGTGTGTAAAAATAATAGTGCTTCAACTTCACAAGAAGCCCAGGGATGTGATCCATTGCCAACACTGGGACTTCTATCCATCCTTGCTTTCTTTGATGGAAGACTTAGAAGTAATGTGAAATCCACATTGCAATAAGCAGGCCTCAAATGGAAATGATGCAGAAAACTGGACTTTCTCTCAGTAATTGAATGATTCATGTAACACTTTACAAGAAAGAAAGATTTTCATAGGTCCTTATCGTGGTGAAACATCTCAAAGCATTTAACTGTGGAGCGACTTATTTTTGTAGCCAAACGCACTCACCATTTGTATCAGGATCGTCCAACAAACGGCCATGTGGTGAATGGTCCATTAATCTGGTCTTAAAGCATCTAAAATGCACACAAACCTTCCATGCAGTATACAATGTATCAAAAGCCTGATAGACCCATCATTAGAAAAAGGATATTGTCGTTTCAAAAACACCATTCGGTAGGAGTTCACAGGAACCACAGTGTATGTTTTATAAACCATTGACTATATTATGAAACACAACCACTGCAAGTCGTGTGATGAGGAAGCTGCTTCAAAAATAAAATGATACAATATAAATACAATATATCAAGTTAGTTTCTCTTAGAAGATATTTTGGTTTGCCATTTGAGTAATCAGGGAATCGACCCACTTTTATAACGTCATGCCTCTACCCTCTCTGTGGATCAGATGGAGTGAAAGAATCCAAATAAACCAATCTCCCCAGCCTCTGTACTGAGAGATTCCTGGAGAATTCCTGGAGATTACTGTGCCAGGGGGCACTCCTTGCAGGGCATCAGGACTCCAAAATAGTTCTATTATTTTCATGAGGTAGTTGGGTGGTGCCAGAGCCGCAGTGGTAGTGACCCTATCACCAACAATCTGCTGCTGAGTTAAAGCACGCGACCCTTGATTTACAAGGTAGGTTGATTTTTTTAATGAACCTGTAAAAATTACAGGAGTGACCACATTAATTTAAAAACTGGAGTACGCCTCTTAAAATCTCAGCATCACTTGTTCAGCCAATGAAAAGAACAAACTGCAAACAAATGGGTGAATGGAAACTGCATAAACTGACTCTGTCTGTTGCTCCTCGCACATCACAGACCAGGATTTTAACTGCAAATTTCTAGTCTGGATGAGCCAGTACTGCACTGAGGGTTGCCTCTACCCAATAGGTCATTAGGCCAATGGAGGAGCCATGCAGATGCTTATCGGAGCACAATCTAGTGAGCAAATGCATTGTGGTTTGCCACAGAATCACACATACCAGGAACTAAACTTTTTGATTTATGCTGAGTTAGTGTAACTCAACTATGACAGGAGCTAGGGCATATGTTGGCCTCAGTGTCCCTGGTCTATGAAGGGGGAAATTGGACAGTGTTCAGGAGACCGTATCAGATTAGTTTAGCAAAGAGCTTTGTAATAGCTATGAATACAGTCAAACATTTAACAGGAGCTTTTTTCCATCGTTGTCCACACACAAAAAAACCTCTGTGCTTTTTTTTGTTCAGTCCGAATGAGAAACGCTAACATGTTGACAGTTCTTGGCTTGCCCAAAAAAGATAGGAACCAGCAGCTGTACAAACAGGGCGGGATCTCCGATCACCATGGTGGGGTAACACTTTGCTTTTCTCAGGCTGTTGCCTTGCAAGGTGGTGTGAAAATCTGAGCAGTTGTGGCATCAGCAGCGATAACAGCAGGAAAATTGCTCTCCTGGGCGAACACACGCCTTTCTTGGGAAAGGCTTTCAACAATGGTAAGAAAAAAACTACAATCTCAAGGCGTCAGTCTCCAGTGAGCTGCGAAGTGAGCATAGGAAGCAAGTACTACACACAACTTTGCACATGCTTACTTGTTTATACTTGACACTGAAGTACCGTTTTATACAGGTTCATGGAGACAATAGGTAGGGAACATTGAGCTGGCTTGCTGGTTGGACTATTTTTTACTTGTATCATTGCTGTGGGGGCTGGAGAGAGAGTGAAGTACATTTTGCATTATCTGAACATTTTTTCTGAATTTCGAGTGGGCTTTGTTGCAGAGATTATAAGTGCCAGTAGGCAGAAGAATGTCCAGGAATACTCAGATATTCCAGTGAGTAAGGAGGAGTAATAGTGCAGGTAAAATTATACTCGATACAACTAAAATTACTGTGTGGAGAGTTGGTCAAATTTACCATAAGAAATCCAGTGCTTATCCTGGTTCTTCTTAATAAGAAATCCGGTGCTTTTCCTGGTCGCTGTTTCCCACTTTCTTCTTTTGAGTCTTCACATACAGAATGTCAACAGCTAAGATCCTGCTAATAGAAAGCACACGTGAAGGGGGAGCTTTTCAAACTCTGTGAACATTTATTTTCCTGCTGACAGAAATATGGTAATTCAGGTCAGATTTTGAAGGTGACTTCTACTCCATTTAAAGAATTGCAAATGGAAGCGACTGACTTAAATAAAACTTTTATATTGAATATTTCCAAAGTAACTATGCAGCTTCGTGTTGTGGAGCAATGAAGTCTGAAATAGTGTCTTCTTTTTAAACCAGTATGGGAATCAGTATGTTTCTCTTTTATGCAGTCAGTTCATCTTTACAAAGAATGACATTGCAGTTAGCTAGTTCTTTGCTGCGATGTAAAACTTTCCAGAGAGTTTCATCTCAAACAAAATGGAACTAAAAAATAAAATACCCAAATCACTGTACACGGATGTCAGTAGATAGGCCGACTAGCGAGTGCAAACTATGCTGTGTGTGTGTTGGGGGTGAGATTGCATTTCCTGAAGGAGAAATAATGCGATCTCTTTCCCTTCCTCCCCAGTGGTGAAAAGTGTGTGTTTGCAACAAGCTGATCTTCTCCACAGTGCACAGCAGATGGGAAGTCAGAAAGAACACTCCAGCAGCTGTTTGCATTCGAGAGTTGGCTCTGACTTTTCCCCCTTCCCCCAAATTCAGTATCATTCCCCTTAAAAGTGCGCATAATGTTTTTTTAAAAAAATACAAATTTCACAGTATTTTAACGCTTTCAGCGGGAACAGAGACTCAGTGGAGTTACATCAAGAGCTTTCTCATGAGCTTGTGAAAAGGGCTCACTAAACAGATATTTCTGCTCTGCAACACCCGGTGATATAGTCATTTACATGAACAACTGGAGAGCCCCACAGGATTGATCTGAACCACATTTGCAACACTTTGTATGAAAGGTTTAAATAGTTAAAACTAGTTTCAGCAAACAGTGTGTGCAGAGATCACACGAGCAAGACTTCCTTAAAAAGGAAATCTACTTCATAGAATAAAATGGGTTTCCTGCCAGCTGTTGTGAGTTATATAAAGGTAACGTGGCTTTCCTCTGCATTTGCTGATATAACAATGATCACACTTCCTCTTGTGTTGATCGCTCTTGCCTGAAGCTACAGTCATATTATTACACTCTCAAAGCAAGAGATTTCAAAACATTTGTGCAAACTTTAGGTTTGAACTGTTTTTTTTACTAAAACTCAGGCACAATCTTTTCTAAAAAAAAGTCTACTATTTATACTGGGGAGAGGGGTGAATGATTCATAATTGTCATCATTGCATAAGAGTGCAAAGGCTAAGTGGTTTAGTTGAACTCCCTGGTGGCTCAGTAGGTAAATGCATTGCTCTGAGCCATGAAGAACATTCAAAGTTCAAATCACCACTCTACTCTGTGTTGAGTTGTGTGATCTTGGTCATGCAGCAGTAAGAGTGGCTATAATTAGTTCAGTACCTGTAATATAGGGGGAAAACACAGTGTATTACGTGAAGGACAGGATTGTCTCAACGATAACTTGCATTTATATAGCACCCTTCACGTAGGGTAGCGACTCGGAGCGCTTAACTGTGGCGGAACTTAACCTCAAGCCAGGGGGAGGTGACTGTAAGCACACTGTCGAAGAGAAGGGTCTTCAGTCATGATCTAAAAGAAGGGAAGGTGGGGATCAAGGCGGAGGGATTGAGGGAGAGAGTTTCAAAGCTTTGGGGCATGGTGGCCACCAATATGGAGCAAACAGGATGAGTGAAAAGCAGGAGGTCAGAGCCAGACGAATTGAAGAAAGGCCACTTGGGGGGATTACTGGTGAGTAGGTACATGGAACTGTACTCAAAGTGACAGCCATCTGGAGAGGAAGCAGAAAATGGCAAATTACAGGATCAAAATATATTTTTCTTTCTGGTTTTCCCTGGACTGAACAATAATTGTGGTTGATAGAGCAAACTGTACCCAGGCTCCGAACTATTGTGAGCCCTCCAGCCACAGTCTGGAGAAGAGGTTTCCTCAGCAGTTATCCCTTGTCTCTGTGAACTTCTTTTCAGCACTCAAACAACAACATGGCTGAGTGGCAAACTCAACAGAGTGGGGAAATCTAACCTATACTGTATTTTGTTTCTACGATGCCACACACTGACTCTTCATCTCCTGACAAATCATTCTTACGCAGTGCACTGCTTGGGGAGGGAATGTGACTTAGGGCGCTTTAGAAAAAAGACGACAACTGAATGGTACTTGCATTTGGCTGGTAGTACAGAACACATTGTACATTGCTTAGACGTCACCATGGTTGTTGACACAGTGTGTAATCTGTAGGATTATACTGGTCACTCGCACCACTATAGAGGGGAAATGACAGAGCTCCATCCAGGAATTGTCCAGTTCCTTTTTGAAAATGATCCGACCTACATAGCAACTGGTTTTAATTTCTTCCCCTTTCCACTCCAGATTTCTCCATGCATGGAGCTCTGTCATTTCCTGCATACTGTTTGGAGCTCCATACAGTGCACAGAAAATGCAAGTTTCTGACCTCCCAAGCTGCAATTTCAATTTCCTCTGACTGAAAAGAGCTATTGGGAGGAGATGGTAACACGCTGTACTCTTTCCCACCATTAAAAAATAATTGTTGCCTTTTTCTTTTGTTGAGTGCAATTTCACAGGTGATGAGGACACTTTACAGAAGGAGGATGGATGGGGAGTCCTCTTGTATTGCCATCAAAAGTATAGTTCTTTTGATGGCAGTACAAGAGGACATTCACTGAGTAACTAAACCATGAAACATTCTGCAGACCAAAGACCTGAGACATAATAAATGCCAGTGTCCTCAAATCAATTTTGATAAGACCATTGGTCCAATTAGCCTATCCATCCAGCTTCAGTAAAGATTCTTGTGTCAACAACCATGGTGACAACTAAGCAATGCACAATGCTGCTTCCCATATTCCCAGCCAATGGATGCACCTGTCCCGAAGCTGATATGCACTCCACGTAAGCACCTTCCAGGAGAGGTCACTGGATAGAGATCTTTTTCTCTCCGGAGCAGTGGAAAAAGTAGGATTGATGGCCAAGTAGCCTTTTCTCATTCCACGCCCTCGATTGGAGCGACCTTGTCTGCGTCAGATACAAATCAAAGCCTGCGAGCCGCAAGCAATAAAGTGGAAATGTCACACTGAACTAGCAGGGAATGCTATTTTGAGAATGGGGCTAAGACTTGTTGTTAAGGAAGAGGAGAAAGAGCTTTATTCAGTCTGCTTCACACCGATGAGCCCAAAAATGTACAGACAGAAGAGCTCAACGAAGAGCTCCCAGTCTTCCATTCCAATGTAATAAATGCGTTGGAATACCTAGTGTTGCTGAAATAGCAGAAATTGCAGCCTATAATCAAAGATGTGGGAGTTTGATGTTTAAAAGCTGCTCTTTAAAAAGAACGATGACTGGAACCACTCCACGATAACTGCGTGTTTTCTATATGTATGTACGAACTTTGCTCTCAGCGAAAACCCCGTTACTTTCTTCACCAGCCACTCAGGAACTGTGCGGCCGAGGGTTTTGTGGGTTCCCACTGCACAGTTAATAAAATACTCATGAAGTATTGAGAAAGAAATGCACCGCCAGCTGGTAAGAATCTAACAGAGAGCATCTCACATATTTTAAGCTTTCAGTCAGACTTGAAAAATCTTTCAGTGTTTCTTAAGGTAAAAAGGTTTTGAGCTTGATAACAACGGGTTCAGGTGAACACTAAAAGTGCGAATTTTATATCACTTGGTTGTATAATTGGCCTTTGTCTTGTGTCTTAGTAGGACATGAAACTGAAAGTTGCAAAGATTGGTTTATTTTCTCCCTAACTCGCACACTACAGCAGTGATTGAGGGCTACATAGGCAACTGGTCTGTAGGTCCTAATGTTTCAGTGAAGTTGATGCTTTTCCTTCTTTCCGCTCGGCACATCCTCTGGATGGGCCAGGTGAATTCAGGGGGAACAGAAGGGAAAGGGAGGACCCACATCCTGTCACTAAATGCAACTGCTGCTTCGTGCACTATTGGACTGTGCCACCCTGTCTCGACTGCGTTATTGAAAGAACTTGCATTCTTTACAACGCCTTATGTCAAAACATACTGCAACTGTTTTTGAAGGCAAAAATATGCATCAAAACAATTACTATTTAATCGAGGCGCTTGTGAGATCTGATTGATTGTTTCAGTAATCGGCCAAATATCTGAGGGAAGTAATGGAAAACAAGTGCCTAAATGGTCACCACAATCTCTTTCCTTTTCTATTGTGGTTTGGAAGCAGTGAACTCTGATGCCAGGGCAGTGTACATTTCCTTTTTACAACAGAACTCTTCCCTTCAAACACATACTACTTTGTTGGGGAAACAAAATGCAGACGTATTATCTGTGCAGTTGAGGATGTGTTGGAATGACAGCAATGTTAAAATAATAATAATAATCCTTGCATTTCATATATCCCTTTCACTATATCAGGATGATGTCCCAAAGTGCTTCACAGGATTTAGTGTAATTATAGTAAGAATGTCATTTATAGCGAACAAATCAGTCAATTTGCATACAGCAATGTCCCATAAACAGCCATGAAGTTGGAGACCAATTTTATTTTGGGGGATTGTTGACAAGGAAGTCAGGAGAAAATCTCTTTTTTCGAAAGTGCCACAGGATCTTTAACAGCCACTGGAACAGGCAGAACAGGCACTTCAGTTTAAAGTCTCATCTGAAAGATGACATGTCCTACAATGCAGTACAGTCCCAGGATTGCTTTGGAGTGTCAGCCAGGACTATGTGAGTTCAAAGTCCTGATGTGGGGTTTGAAGCTGCATCCTTCTGACTCAGAGGCGAGAGTACAGCCAACTGAGCCAGACTGACACCATTTTGCAATTTATTGAGTTGAATAACACTTAGAAAATTCTGGAAATCCACAGTGAGTCAATCAGCATCAGAAAGAGAAAAGGTTGGTTCTGATCAAGCATCTCACACAGAGCTATACCCTTAGTTATCCAGATGCCAAATGGTCCACTGTGCTTTTATTCCAGATTTCCAGTTGCACTTGTCATTCTCCAGCAGACTCAACAGTTTGTCATTGGGTTCTAAGTTGTCTGTGTCAGACTCAGGAAGAGAAATGAAAGCTGTGTTGGGGGGGAAGGGGGGGAGTGGGGAGAGCAGCATTCAATCTTCACGACCAGCAATCTACAGAAAGTCCTTTAGTAAAACCATACAAAGAAAACATGAGGTCACCAGACAGAGAAATGTCACGTGAAAGCTCCCATTGTTTATCAGCGGGGGTGAGAAATAACCTTTGACCCTCTATTGAGGAACATTGGAAAATTTTCTGCATTTATTTTTGAATTTTGTGCATCAATTTCCAATCGCCGCACTGCCTCTTTAACTCCTAAGTAAAGGAGCTGTGTGGGAGGATTTTAAAATGTTTAAATTGTTGCTTTTGTGTCAACCACAGAGCCTCAATCTTACTTTTGGTGCAGGTGGTGGGGGGTGGGGGGTGCTGATTGGTCCAAGTCAACCCAATATTGTAGACTGAGCATTTCAGGTACAAGCACTTATAACTACTTTGTGCTTTGCCTGAGGATTTCTTATTTATAGGTAAGTCAGTGCCACTCTCTTAGACCTAGAAGTGATTGCTGAAGACTTTGCTAAGAGAATCTAAGAAAGGGAAAAGAATGTCATTGTCTCATACACAGGCATCGCTTTCTGGTGAGGTCAGATTTTAACCATGGTGTTTAAAACAGGGCAGTGTATTGACTGCAGAGACAGAGGCACAATAGTGGGCAGAACTGCTGGAGAATTTCATTCGCAGTGCAGGGTCTTAGGCCTGTCATGTGTCAAATAACATGATCACATAAACAATCTGTTGCTTGTTGAGTGCCGGAGGGTTCTGCAAAGGATGTTATATATTTCAATGAAAGTAGCAACACATTTCAACATTGTATTGACGGCACCTCTTCAGCACTCAACTCGGAGTCTCAGTAAAGTCTGCGTATATATCTTTGAGGACAGAACATTTCTTAGCGATTTACGATGCTAATGTGGCAGGTCTTAGCAGTGGCATCTTCTCCCTTTTTCCTCTGAGTATCATAAGAGAATGGACTCAGGAGTATTCCAGGCCACAGCATATTAATACTATTTACAACACAACATTAATACCGTGTACCAAGCAATATTAATAATGTGTACAGCACAACATTAATAAGGTGTACAATGTAACATTTATACTGTGTGCAATGCAACATTTACACTGCCTACAATGTAACATTGAATATCCTATACAACATTTTATTAACAATAAACCGGATATCTTATAAGGTATTTAAAACAATGTCTTGCATTTATATAGCGTCCTTCAGAACACTTTACAGTGATAAGTTGGAGGTGTATTAGACAACACCTTTTCATTCAAGTATGTGGCCATTTCCAGTATAGATAGTATAGTGAACAGGATAAAATGCTCATTAGGCGACCAAGCTAATTGGAGTTTGGAAAGCCAAAGCTGATGCAGCATTTTACCTCAGCTACTGATGCCTGTCAGTGTAAGTGTACAAAGATGTTGTCGAGATAGCAGCCAACAGTCTAATGTGATGGTTTAGGATACGGACTGCACAACGCTCCATATGAGATGAACAGTACAGAAGGACCCTTTGTTCAACCGCAGTCTGCCTGGGCACCGGGGTCAGGAAACCATTTCTTGCTGTTCACACACTGGGGGTGCTGGCTGGTGCTCTGTCAAGCAAGCTACAAAGGAGAATTCCCTTTCACAATGCTGTCATTCAAAAAAAAGTATGTATTTTTTACATGGAACATTCAGACCTTCTGCTAAGTGTTTGTCACTGAGTATAATCAGTGCATTGTTGGAGTTGTGCCCAATCAGTGAGAGATTTGACATAGACAAGAAGCCCTAGTGTTGCCCGCTTTTTTAGGGACAGAATATTTACCATTTTGCAGCAAGTTATTCACAAGTGCTTGGTTGAAATCCCACTGACCAAAGTATCTCTATTTTGCATTCACTGTGCTTAAGCATTATTGGCCTCCTTCCCTATCGCAGGTGTCATTGTTCCCACATTGCTGATCCCAAGCCTTTGCTCTTGCCAACCTATGCCTAATACTTTCCTGTGACCGGCTATAGAATTACGAGGGGAGATTTTTTTCGACAGCTAGGTGTCGTAACATATGCGGAAACCCATCACTCTTAAGAGTATCCAAACCAAGCTGCGTCCTACCTACACATGGAAATCTCAGAGATAAATTATTGGATTGGAATGCGCACTCTCTCCCTGCTTATCTAATTCTGGAAAGTATTAGGCATAGGTTGGCAAGAGCAAAGGCTTGGGGATCCCAGAGTGTGCATTGGGGTACTATTGGAGTCTTAACAAGCTAAACTGTATAGCTTGCCATTGATATTACTATTTGGCAAGCTTTCCCACTGCTTGTGCAGCGAGGACCACCCTACCCATAAGAGCTGAGTTAACAGGAGTTGAGTGGGGTGACTCGCTGCCCCCATGATTCACTTCACGGTGGATTGTGGGGCATTGCTGTGCGCACATTGGCTGCTGTGTTTACCTATAGAATATACAATTTACTTTGCAGTACTGTACAATCTGTGAAGCGCTTTGAGACGTCCTCCTGACAAGGGAAAGCGATGTATCAAATGCAATGATTATTATATTATTATATTTAGTGAATAGTATGCTATATAAAAGGTGTTCTATATGATTTTATTATCCTTAAGGGATTGCTAACTAGCACCTGCTGTGTGAAAGGTGCTGGTCTATTGCAGAGCGTCACAGTGAGAATTCTGAAATAATTAAGTGTTCTGCTTTCATTCTTACTGTTCTTACCCTAAACCAAGAGATTTTTTATCAACTTCCTCATCAGGTTGAAAAATCTCTGCCACATTTTATTTGTTTTTCCATTAACTGACCAGAAACCCACAGTAAAGCTGGCTGAATGTGGAAGGCTTGCCAACATTGTGCTTTTCATTGCCTTATCATTCCCAAGAAAGCCGCGGTGCTTGTGTTCGAAAACTGCATAGCTCTGGCTGCACAGCTCCTGCTATTGCTAAGTCGTGACAATGCCGTGATGTTGGAGATTGTCCACTGAACAAGTCATCTCTCGGCAAATATGACGACATTTGTCCAGGTACTGTAACTTTAAGAGTTAATGTGTAGGGCCACAATAAAAGAATGCACCAACCCAGAATGCCACTATATTGTAACAAAGCATACTTATGTCACCTTATGTTTGGTGTGCAAACAATAATAATAAACCTTGCATTTGATATAGTGCCTTATCATGTCTTCGAGACGTCTCAAAGCACTTCACAGAATATACCGTAAAGTGAATTGACCGTATATTTTCTGGGTGAAACTCAGCAGCCAATTTCGCACAGCAGTGTCCCACAAACATCAGTCGATTGAAGTGACCAATTTATTATTATTTTTTTTGAAGGAATTATTGCCCCCGGAACAGTGATCCGGCGATCGATTAATAATCAGGTTTGTATCTACTGCTAGGTAAACAGAGGGGTGTGGAGTAAGGAAACTTGCCTAACATTTTGCCCTGCCCGGGAATTGAACCCAGGTCTCTCGCTTTGCGAGAGCTCTAACCACTGAGCTATAGGACTCCACAGTCATGCGCTACGGTATGTTTTGAAGACTTAAAATTGACAAAAGCTGCTCTCCAATACCTTATGTAGTGGCATTCTTCATGTGGGAGTCAAGACAGTGAGTACCTCGATAGTGATCATCAGAAGGAACACTGGTTGATTGTCCCTTTCCCATTTCCCAATGGCAAAGCCATTTTCCTAAAGGCCTCTCTCAGATTGATGGGAATGCTGACCATCAGCTGCTTGGCCTCTGGAGCGGCAGTGTTTCTTTCATCGCTTGCTCCATTGTAAACAGCTAATCTAGCTCCAAGCCGGGTCCCACGTTGGATGAACGAGCTGTTGTATGTTACCACTGCAGTTGCTTTTAAAGACAAAGCAACAATGTAATAAAGCCAGCGAAAAATATGGGTCACATATGTTGAAATGTATCCAGTTTTTGAGCAATGAATAAAGCTCCACTTAAACTGTGTAACCACTCCTAACGACTTTGCAAGTCCATCACCCAGGTACAGGAAAAGAGAACCAAAGTGAACAAGTTAGGCAGTTTCTAGGTCAAACCGACTCCCAAGCAGAGCTGGGATCTGGAATAAGAACCACAAGCCAAAGTTATACCAAAATAAAATAAATCTGAATGGAAAAGTAAAATTCATTACAATTTGTGGATATTATATTGCAGTAATGGCATGAGGACCACAGACTCTGTCTGCAAAGTTAAAGGAATAATAAGCTATTGATTTTTGTTTACGTTAATTTGAAGAAGACCACAGACTGTGCAAATAATCCTCATTTCTGTATATTCTGGACTCACCTCTTGTAATATTAATTACATCGGGAATGTACAGAATCATTTCTGTTGATGTACGATTTTGAAATCTGCTTAAGGCCTTTAGTTCGCAATGGAACAAACACGTTCTATAGAATATATGTGACAGACATTAAATAATCAAATCCACCCTTTCACTCATTAACACCATGGCATCCAATGATCAGAACACCAGATGGTCAATGACCAGAACACTTCTGTTTTGGAGCCACTTTTAGTAAGACTAATCTTCACCAGGTATGCCTTTATCTCACCTATTTTATGATTGGTGTGAACGGTATGTTCAACAGTATCTTTGTTTTACATAATTCCCCCCTCTTCCACATTCAACTTTTAAAATAAACATTGTGTGAACATCCTGTCGCCCGTGTGGACTTGGAACAAGGCATATTTGTTATCTCAAGGAAAACTGACCACTTGTTCATGTGTAACTCACTCAGAAATATTATCCTAAGAGAAACATTAAAAACATTCTTTTTGCTGGGCCAGATGGGTTATTTTTGTGGTACAATAGTGTGTGAAACCCCCTGCTGTTTTTTTTCTGGGGGGTGGGGAGTGTAATGGAAGCTGCTTATAATTAAGTGTAAGGTGCAGGGACATTTCCTGCACAGCGAGAAAAATTCCATTGTCCTGGTTCAGTCATACTGTAACTCATTGAAAGAGAAACCTAGTTATAATCAAGGGACTACTCCTATACTGAGATCTCTGAGAGCTCTGCTGCCTGAGTCTGGCCTGTTCCACTTGGAGCAGAGGAACTTGCTTCAGAGCAATAAAAAAAATGGTGCTTCATATTTCCACTGAGCTCGGAAACTCATGACTGTACTTTCTGAAAGTGCTCATTGCAGCTCAGCTACTGGAAACGCCACTGGCATGCTTTTTATGAAGTGCGCAATCACTTCCAGGTCAAGTTCACAGCTTGGAGGTGCAAGGAATGCAGCACCTTTTTTGGATTAAGGAGATCTTTGAGTCACTGGTCAGGAATGCACCAGTGGTCCAGCTGAGCTAACTTTTTACTGCAGCTGAACTTGAATTCTTTGCTCATTTTCTGGATGTTACCCATCAACAACGGTTAACCAAGCCGGCTGGCTGCTGGTTAGTGTGAATTGTCCACTACAGGGGAACTTTGCATGATTTCCAACAGAATTCCTTAAAAGGAAAACTATTCCCCCTACAGAGGTTTGTTCCCACGAGACAACACAATGTGCCTCTGGGTAATTGAAAGGAATCTCCAATCAAATTTTAATTGAGGAACCCAGTTTAAAATTACCCCCTTTTAGACCCATAGTGACCTATGTTGACAAACAAGCTTTATTACAGTTGGAATCCACTATAGCCTAGAATTCATTGCATGCAGCTTCGATTTCTCTATAGTTTAACTTATTTTTCACCCCCCAAAACATGAAAGGTACAACTGTTGCATCAATCACCCACTTAAAAAGAGTGTTTAAAAATGCTCCTTCGACAGTTAATACAGTATTTCTGAACAAGTTGCATGTAGCAATGTAGCAGCTTGTTTCAGTTTTCTTACTTATAATAATTATCCTTGCATTTGATATAGTGCCCTTCACGCCAGGAGGAAGTCTCTCTCAAAGCCTTTCACAGGATATACTGTAAAGTGTAGTGACTGTTTTGTAAGAGAACACCTACAAGTACATATGAACACAGGAAGAATACACTGAGAGTTAAAATAATGTATATCTTCATATAATTTTTTTTTTTGCCTTGTCAGAGCCGTTGCAAAAAAAGCCCACATGCAAATATTTCATAGTGAAGTTCCCGTCATCTAACTGTGCCTGACATTAAGTCCATGTGTCCGACAAGTAGTCATCGAACAACTGAGTGAATACAACAGATGAAAAGGGCACCACTGCATGACCTCATTGCCTTCACTGTTTAAGGGAGAATCTGCAGGATCTCAGGGGTGGCAAGGAGCCAGCAGTAAGAAAACTTATTTGAGTGAGAAATAGAAACGCTCAACAGACTAACAAAGATAGGCTTGTGAGAGGCCTTGGGAGACCCTATTTGCTTAAAGCTTTTGCTTTAAAAAACCTTTCTATGTTGACAGAGGCATTGAATTAAACGAGGACATCTGGGCTGGAGGAGAAGGCTCGATATTCTGTTTTGAACTGCAGGCCTGGTTGGTGACGCATGAGGCTCAGTAACGTTACTCTTTTAATCTCATCCACAGAAGTCTAGATGTTTACAGAGCACTGCATTCTGACTATCAGATTGTGAAATCTGTTGTTTACAACTGCACCATTTTGGCTGAAAGGTGACAGTGGCCTTTTAATAATGGAATTCCATTCCCCTGAACTTGTGGGAGCTGGGACTCTTTTCCCCCCCCATCTCAGCTCCTTACAGACTCGGCCTCACCTGCTGCTGTTGCTCATTCGTCACGAAATCCAAACCATCATCACAGCTGCACAAATCATCAGGCAGGAAGACATGCCACGGTGTATGTTGGGACTTCAAGCTTCTTGGCAGCTCGCAGTTAGGTCACTGAGGACTCAGAGGAAACAGTTCCCAGCCCCCAGTGAGGCTGAGGATCCTGAAACTCCACAGCTCAAGCTGCTTTTGTGCAGGGGAATATACAGGCAGGGCTAGTAATGGACCAGGTGGCTTTTATACAAAAAGAGTGATTGTGGGACCTCTGCTTGTTTGGCACCTCTCCAGTTTTGTGATTTGCTGCATTGTCAGTGAAATGGCTGGAGCAGCAAACTCAAATTTTTGAGGTTTGCTTTGGATGAAGGGTGAGTGGGTGGGGAGGAGAAATGATTAAGATGTTTCTCACTGCAAAGATTAGTCCTCTGATAACCCTGATTTCCGTACATGAAAGAACAGGGATTGATGGGGTTTGGGGATCGGGGTTGGCAGTGGGATTGAACGGACTGCTTGATCTGGGAGCTGGTGCAGAATTGATGGGCTGAATGGCCTCCTATGCTGTCAATCGCTCTGATTCTATGACATTGTGTAAAAAAAAGGGACAATGTCTCTGGTTCCTCTGAAGGTTCTTCAAAAAGCTACTCTCCCCCTCTCCCTTTCCCCGGCCAACATTGTGGTAGCGATGACACTGGATATCAGTGGAGATCTCATCCTCAGTAAACAGTCAGATACAAGGTCAAGTAAATTTCAGGCTTTGTGAACTATAAAGAAGATCTGTGGCCACTTTCATAAGTAATCACTGATATTTGATATTTCATAAGTAATCACCCTGTTTGAAGTTGGTGGACTTGCTTTGGATTTAATTTATGGATAGAGGAAGAGAAGGTGAGGGGGGAACAAGAGAGGGAGGGAGGTCAGGTTGCCTTTATAAGAGAGGGACAGTCTGGGATTGTCTTCACCAGGGTTAAGGTTACTTGGTACTAATCGGAGAATGTCTAGATTTTGAGTCAGTAACTCAGTTTTCAGCCCTTGCATTTAATCAGCGCCAGTGTTATTTATTGCCTTGAACGTTCCTGATGGACGGAAGTTATTGCTTAATTAAAAGATTATAAGGAAACCCCTCTATAAACATGTAAAAACATAACAGCAGGAGTTAACTGAAATGTAGACACAGTACTTAGGTAGGATTCAATTCTCAATTTTACTTTCAACCGATATGTAAAATAATGTGAGAATCCACACACCCCTTTCTATTAATCATTGTCTTAAGAAATATTGTTTTAAGAATGTGCACACTAATCAAAATTGTATCAACTGAGAGAGCATGTGAACAGTTAACTGGAACACTTTACTCAGCGAGATGGCTTCCTGTCTTTATGTAAAGAGCTTTTATAATCCTGATATTATTGGGTTCGAATCCTACTTTTCCTGGATTCATGGGTCAGCCAGAAGGAACTTCAAGCTTATTGCTTACGACAGGACCTTCAGACAGTCTGCATTGGGTGGCTGGGGTGGGGATCGGGGTGGGGGGATTGGGGGAGGGAGAAGCATTGTGCTGTTTCATCTCCTAAGCATAAATTTGTCATGCAAATCTTAGACTGATCTATTCTCGTTTTATGGTTAGGGGCCCAACATCTCAGAAAAAAGGGACACAATTTTGGGTTTAATATAAATAATAATCCTTACATTTGATACAGCATCTTTTACATTGGAAAGACATCCCAAAGTGCTTCACAGGATATATTGTAAACTACAGTGAATATACAGTCAATTCACTTTACAGTATGTTCTGTGAAGCGCTTTGGGACGTCCTCCTGACGTGAAAAGCGCTATATCAAATGCTAGGATTATTGCGTGTTTTGTGACCAAAAGTCCTGTGTCACTTTTGAGCTAGTTTGAGAACGAGTGGGAGTATTTTATTAAATAATATTGGGGCACAAATTTGTTCTTCCACTGATATAACTCTCAGCCAGGGCTTTGTTCCATGGGTTTCCTCCAAAATGCTAACTAGGTGAATCTTTTCCAATGGGGCAGGGAGAGTAGGAATGGCTAAGTGTCGGATGAGCTGACAGTGACTGAGCAACAGCCCGAGATCTTAAGAGTACAATTTCACAACGTAAAATGATTTTGAAATAACACCCGATTGGGCCACAAGAGCACAATTGTTTCTTGTATTTTAAAAAATAAGCCAAGATTCCATTTGGGATAATCTGGCAGGATCATCGTAAAAAGAACAAGAGTTATTACAAGCATTCGCTATTCTTTCTGTCGACTTGGGTTTTTGTTGAGTTTGGCTTGGCTCAGCTTATTTGGTGAAACCGAACAACGTGCCTGTTTTATTCAGACAGCCTTCCTGCTAACAACTATAACAATGCAAAGAAAGACGCTGTTTTTCTTTGTCCCCTTTCACGAGCATAGTGCACACAGGTGAACATTACAGTCATTGTCACTGGCCTCCTCATCTCACTCCATTAGGATCATTCTGTGTTCATTGGCCAGGCACTGCTCTGGAATAGTCAGAATCACTAGAGAAAATTCACAACTCAGAGACAATAAATAAGTAACTTTTGTGCAGATAGTATGTTTTATTTTATTCCTGGGAAAACTGGTCTGCAACCTATGCTGGATTTGGTGTACCCAAACACGTTATCACACTTCGCCTGATCACAAGAGATGAAATCCGTGTTAATATTTCACACACAACTGGCAATTCAAAGTTACTGCCTTTCACTTAAAATTCCACTTCACATATCTTTTGTACAGGCAATCCTGGTGATCGCAACCAATCATTGATCTCAACTGACCGCTGGGCCTAATGAATTCACACGCTCTTAACCCTTATTTGCCAAGTCCTGAAAAACTCTCAGGACAGGACCATTTGATATACAATTTCTGAAGCACAGTTCGTTTTGCAATGAATTTAAGCTGTTTTCTCTGGTATGGATGCATGCACATGCTACAGTTTAAAAATTGGTGCAGCATATGATACAGGAGTCCTGTAGCTTAGTGGTTAGAGCACTCACCTTGCAGGTTCAATTCCAGGCAGGGCGAAACCTTGGGCAAGTTTCCTTACTCCATACGCCTAATAATAAATCCCTCAGTAAAACAGGAACAGCAATAAATTGGTATTTTCCATCCATGACTGTTTGTGGGACACTGCTATGCAATTGGCTTCTGCGTTTCGCCCACAAATATACAGTCAATTCACTTTACAGCATATTCTGTGAAGCGCTTTGAGACGTCTAGAAGACATGAAAAGTGCTATATCAAATGCAAGGATTATTATTATTAAGTCAAATCCGTCTTCTGATTTCACCTGGTTTAAACTTGCTGTCACAAAGTATTCCTGAAGGCTGACTTAAGGTGAGCATGTACTGTATTACTGTATAGATTAATCTGATGATTGATATCAACACATGGTTGTTTTTACTTAAGATTTAGAGAGATTGGAAAAGGCCCATTTAATCTCATCTCAATCCTACTTCTTTCCCATTATCTGCATTAAACTGTTTCTTAAATGAGTCCAGCTTCCGATTATCCCTCTATGTCCCTCCTCCAGGTTTCTTTCCTAATCATGTTCGTCACAACCCTGAATCTGTGTGAACTTCAAATACTTTCTATCAGACAGATATGGAATCAACCACTCCTACAAACACTTGTGCAACAAAGCAGATAGCTCCATTTTTACTCCGGATATTTGGTTGTGGAGAGAAACAATATGGATTTTACACTAAGCTGACATGCCCACTGACGCTGTATAAATATAGGCTGCAGAAACACCTATGACTTCCTTTGAACTTACCATACTTAGCTCCAGGCAAAACAGATGCTAATGTGTGCACTTGCAGTGTGAGCTTTTGCAAGGAAATCACAAATAGCTGAGGTGCAAAACACAGCTCCCTCTGACGAGTCAGCAACTACTGATGGTTTAGTGGAATCAACAATATCGAAAATAGGTTAAATTCTGGGGATTTGAAAAGATACAAAAAAGTTGTCCTTGCATTTTGCCCACAAAATATAGTCAATTAACTTTACAGTATATTCTGTGAAACACTTTGAGACGTCTTGAAGACGTGATAAGATGCTATATAAAATACAAGGATTATTATCATTTCATATAGTGCCTTTCATGTTGAGAGGATGTCTTAAAGTGCTTCACAGGAGTTACTGTTAAGTGTAGTGACTTGTATTTTATAGGCACACTACACTTTTGCCGAACATTGCATTACGATTGGATCATTGCATGGGCTATAATATAGATTACACTAAGTGCTTTGGTTATAGAATAAGCATCATTAGGATTTGATAGTTTCAGAGGTATTTCCAGTCTAGTCTTTGCACAGATAGGGTGGGACCTGGGTTCAATATCTCATCCAAAGGATGGCACCTCTGATAATGCAGAGTTTCCACATCCTAGACTACGAGTTCAAAGTCTTGATATGGGGCTTCAACCTACAAACTTCTGACTTAGAGGCAAGAGTGCGGCAAGTGAACTAGGTGGATACCTTTCCTTACCCCTGCCAGCAGTCTAAGTGTCATTAATTCTGTCTGCATTGTTTACTGATTTGGCATATTTTTACATAACTTTGAGACTCGGCTAAGTCAATCTTCAAAATTTGGCTAGCTGGGTAATCAGCCTTTGGAACTCACTTTCAACCAAGCAAAGCCAAATCGATTGGAAGTTATCTAAAAAAAACTGATAAGAAAAATATCAAATACTTTGTTCATGATAAAGTAGAATAGATTTAAAATTTTGTTACTTGCAAAGTAAAATGGGAATCCTTAAAAGCGAGAGAATTTACGCATATTTTATGCAATAATCAAAAGAAAAATGGGTTGAGAAGCAATGTTTACATTTTATTATTGTGGTTTGAGAATTCTATTTTTGCAGTTTAGAGTTTAAATGACAGTGGTAAATTTTGTAATCGCACATTATTAATATATTATTCATATTACATTATTATAATCATAGCAACAGTAATAAAAAGTGTGATTTCAAAGTGCTCGGATTTAAGAAAAATAATAGTTAAGCCTCATCTGTGATGGGTGGTGATGAGAACATGTCTGGCTTTGTATGGAACACAGGAGAACTGCACTGCAGTTTTAGTGCTGTTGTGGGATAAAGGGAATGTTAAATCTTTGGGATGGGCTGTAATTGACAAATTTTGGAAAGCTTCACCATGGTTACAGAAATAAAAATGGTGTCATGTTTCCAACAGATGTGAAATTTAAAAGCAAATTTCTGAATGTCACAGAAGTCACGTGTTATGAAGTTTTACACGGATTTAATGGACTGGTTGGTGGGGGGTGGGTGGGTGGGGTGATGGGTTGTGGGAGGTAGAAGAGAACTGCAAAATTCTACTGTGTGCTTTTTAAATGTACAGTACAACTATATTAGATCCTTACTGTACTTAGCATTGTTTTTAGAAATAGAAATTTACAGCACAGAAAGACATTTGGTCCATCATGTCTGAACTTATTCTTACACTCACTTATCATCTGCCACATTATCCATGTGGTGACGTGATATCTGCCAAGGGTGCTGGCTATCCAGTAACTAGGTGGTTAGTTGGTGGGGTGGGGGGGGGGGGGGTGTGAAGACAGGTAATGGGATAAGAAAGAATCCTAATTGGAAATAAAAGCACAGTACACCATTGTGAAACGAATCACTTATGTGAAAGTGTCATAAAAGAGCTTTGTTAAGTAAGAGGGTGGGGAGGTGATTGTTGACCCAAGAACCAAGTCACCACATGGATAATGTGGCAATAAATTGCTTTGAATAAAAAAATTTAGAAGGTAAAATACGGTATTATTTCAGTTTAAACAAGCAAACAATAAGCCTTTCTTAGCCATTGCTGGAGCCAGAGAAATCCCCATTGTGATCTCTGCCTCCTGCCGCACAGGAGAAAGTATTCTGAACATGCAGACACCAGCAATCTGTCTAGTTTAGCTGCTTTTTATAATAAAATCCCAATGAATACTTTGGTTGCATTTAAAAAATAATTGATTTATTTGCCTTTGGAACATCGAATCCTTATTTATTGGAATATGTAGTCCCTAGTTGCTTGACTGAATGTGTGTTTGTATTTTGGTCTGTAATGCCCAGTCAGCATGTTTAACATTCCCAGGAATGGGTGATTTGGGAATATAGAGAAGTCTTGAGGCACTTTTTGAAAAGAAACTTTCTTATTGACTTCGTGGAACCTCATGCTGATGATTTGTAGAAAATACGTCAGCAAAAGCCAACAGTTGCCAAAGGGAAATAATTAGCTTTTATTGAACTTATTTACAATCTCAGCAAGCCAAAAATATCCCTTTGAACAAACAGCTAACGGCAGCAAACTGTAAGAGTCAAAGCAATGGTAGAAAGTGCCCTATTTATTCAATGTCCCCTCAACTTGAGAATCCAACGAGAAATTGCAGGTTTTATCTCGTTGTTACACTGCGATAATTTCTGTGTTTTTTTATTATTCAATGCGACAGAATATTAAGCTTAAATTTGTGTATTGAGTTACCCGTTTAACTCTGGGAAATCAAGCTATTCGCTTGAATCTGCCTAGCACATCAAATATGATGCGTTATCTGATCTATGGTGTTAGCCCTGCAGTATCAGATTAGAGGAGGAGAAAAATCATCCAGGGTACATATCTTTAATGGTGAAGATGTGGACTTCAGGTAAGTACAGGATTGGGATCTCCAGTGAGGTCCATTATTTGTCTGCCCTCCCCCCTACCACTGATTTAATAGCCCAGGTTCACACATTACCAATGGTCTCTCCCTGTGCTTGGCTATGTACACCAGGGAGCCGAATGGCTTCAGGAGAGGAAAGAAGGTAAGGAAATTGGAGAGAAAAAGTAAAGCAGACTCATGCCATCCTCCAGGTTTTTCTCACCAAATTGAATTGCTATGGGGCTATGATTTTTGTCTCAGCTTTTCAAGAGAGAATAAAGCCCATTGTGAAAGTCTACACTCCCATGTCTACCACACTGTGAGCCTCAGCCAGGTGCCAGCCAACATTGCACTGTGGAAGCAGACTGCAATTTGCTCCAAGAATGAAGCCCACTCCACATTTGAATAAAACCCACTCCTTGCATTGAAGGAATAAAACCTGTAAATGACCACAGTAATGGATGCAGAAATCAATGTCAAACTGACTGGACCACCCCTGGACTGTGAGAAATGTGGGTTATAGAACATTATCAAAATGACGGATTTAATCACTAATTAGCAAACCAAACTTGTTTGAGCTTGTGTCAGTAAGTGGTAGTTTCAGATTGTCCATGAGTTCTGTGAGGTAAGTTTGATTCCTCGTAAAGTCAACACAAAATACAATATAGGCCTGTACCCCAGTTCCAAGTTTGCTTCACACTGCTCAGGTACTGGGTTCAAGTTCTGTTCTGTGTTAGAAGGCATGTTGGGAATTACAGGGAAGCACACTGTTGGATCTCTTGCCCTTTCATTGCAGAGAATGGAAGCGTGGAGTGAAAGCAGAGAAAATATCACCGGCACCTTGCCATTCTGTGCAGCTGTCTTTTCTTTTCACATTTCGTGAAAACAAATTGTGCAAAACTTGAATAACTCCAAATCACTGGGCTGAAAACCAGCATCTTGTGAATGCTCACTTTCACAGTTCTAATCTCTTTCTTTATGCTTTAACCCAGCATAAATGGGAACCCTGACTGATTATTCCCTTCTCCAGTACAGGGTGAATTGCAGTGTCTCCAAGAAGACTGGAAATGGTGGAGACTTCCCTCTTCCCTCTTACAGTACTGTCGATAGAAAGTATAGGGGTTGGCATTTGCCACATTTCACTGCATTATGCTAGAGCACACAGAATGGGTTCAAACTCATGAGCCCTCACAGTGAGTGAGGAAGTACAAGAGGAATATTAAGACATTATCGGGGGGATTGGGGAGAGAATCAGGAGGATTCACAGTGTATTCTGTTGCACAGCTCCTCGCAACAAGCATTCGTTAAAGGTCCTCATGATAAAATATTTTTCCAACTACTTTCATAGGCCCCAAAACACAGGAAACATAACAATGGAGTGAATCATGCAGAAAGGCATCATAGCACATTGCTTTAGTCTGACAAAAGAATATAGCTTTATTGACTCATCTCTATCCCCATATTTAAAAAAGCTACAGTTCTTTGTGTTTTAATGTAGACAGTGCCTCTTCAGTTGTGTTGTTCACTAACTGATTTGGACGCTTTGAGGCTACAGTGGCATCTTAGCATCAATCCCTACTAAAATGCTGGTGTTTCTCTCTTTGGAATATGTTTTAGGGATGATCATTGTGTATCAAAGAATAAAAGAAAAGAAAAACTTAAAGGATTAATGAAGTGCATCATAAGGTTGTGGGAAATGAATAGCTGCCAAGCAAATGTTTCATTCTGTCTAATAGTAGTTTTTAGAAGCAGGATGACTTGGGGATTTGGGGAGCCTGGCAGTCACACCATCATGTTGCAAACAGATTGGCTTTGGCCCATGTCCAAAGCATTTCAGTGCATCACAATGAGTTGCGATGCAGACTCGAGTAGCGAGAGCTGGGAGCAGACGTGAGCAGCGAGAGCTGGGGCCACACTTGAAGGCCCGATCGACGACAGTCGGACGAGAATAGAAACCTGGGGAGAGCGTCCGGGAGTGGGTGGGAGGTAACCAGGAGCAGCGGCAGGGGCAGTGGCGGCAGGGCAAATCGAGCTGTTCCGGCACGAGGTTAGTGCGAGAGTGGGGTCAGTGTGAGAGATGAGTAGTGGCAGAGAGGCCTCCGGGTGCGAGGTTGGCAGGAGCTGGCAGGCCCCGGGGATGGGGACCAGCAGGTAGTGATAGGCAGGGCTGAGGACCCAAGTTCAGGCGGAGCCGCCATTTCAGAATTTCCCACCTAAATCCCTGGGTGACGTCACCTCTGTCCGCCAGGTTTGAATCCCAGGAACCAGGGGCCAACCTCTCCTGCCTCATTCTCATTCCCATCCTCCCTGCCAATCACTCCATCACCCCTTCCCATCTCACACATTCCCTGGAAACTGTCCCCTCCGCCTCGGGCTCCAAAATGTTCACTCCGAATATAACGAGGCTCAGACCATCAATGACCTCATCATTGATGAAAATATCGACTTCATGTCTTTCACTGAAACCTGGATCACCCCAGGCGACACCTTCCCCCTGACTGAGGCCACACCACCAGGCTATACTTCCCACCATACCCCATGTCCCAACCACCCTGGCGGTGGTGTGGCCCTCATCTCCAGGACCTCACTTGCTCTATCCCCTTGCTCCTCTGGCTCGTTCCCCTCATTCGAGCACCTTACACTCCACCATCCCTCCAATCTTTCCCTCAAATTCTCCTCGTTTACCGCCATCCCATAATCCCTTCACCTTGCTCCTTCTCTTGCCGCCTTCAAGGCACAACTCAAGACCCTCCTTTTCGACTGTGCTTTCAGCTGCCCTCCTACCTCTCTGCCCTCCCTCACCCCAACCCTGTCCCCCCATGCTTGGGTCCTGATCCCCGACTGTTCAGCGCTTTGGGAAGTCCTCCCGATGTGAAAGGCGCTTTACAAATGTGATTGTGTTGTTTTCGTGAGCTGGAGTGTTGTCTGACATCTCAGCTTGTCACAGGAAAACAATAGTTGAGTCAATGGTGGTTGTTGAAAGTTTCTTTACACTTCCAGGCTGAAGAGAGTTATAGTGATGCTGGAAACATGGAGGGAGAGAGGGAGGGAGGGAGGGATGAAACAAAATACTGGACAATTTTTCAAAAAGACATACACTGAAAAAATATTCAGTTTGTCCATATTCAATATTTATAACACTTGCATTTGAGGCAGAGTGTTGTTACATTGTATCGTGGTACCACACAATTGCACTCCCAAGTCACAGTGATGTTATTGTAGGTATCTACCGCTTAACCCAAGATTGTTGAGTACTCTTATCTTAACTGTATGGAATAATGTGCAGAAGATCACATTCTGAGACACGTTAAGTTAACTGAAATACTTTGTGTGAGTGCTATTCTCCATGCAATGCACTCTCGTCACTTTGCCACTCACAAAAGGCACTGAACTTCACTTCTTTGTTTCCATCAACACTGAAGATCAGATAACCTAATGTATTCACAATTACATTTTCATGTATATTGTCAGAATGTTGGAAGTTTCTTTTGTAGTTGCAATACCGAGATGGTTTTTCATTAGAATATGATGGCATAGGGATCTGGGTATTCTCTTTTGCACTGTATGGCTTAGTGCTTCACTTACTGCATGATTGAATGTCTATTTTATATACATTCCCAGCTCCAACATTCTCCAGGAGTTGGCAGACTGTAAATGGAAGAGCAGACAGAAAGCAGCACATCTGCTGGGGACTGGAAGTGAGGAGCTAAGGGTCTGTGTAGTCCCCGAGCCATATTCTAAGTACAGTATCAGTGTTTTAGAGCATTCACATCTCGTTGTTGCTCCAGACAGGAGTTTAGAAATTTGAAATGTATTTTTATTATTGAAAATACAGCACCAGTCGCATAGCGAATTGAAGTCTAGTTTAATCGAGAGTAAATGTACACTCAAAATACGATGGGCTAAAGGGCCCACTTCTGTTCCTATGGCTACATTATTTCCAAGCAATGCCTTTTGCAGTAGACCCATTGTGTCTGGCACTGAATGGAAGCCAGACACTTCCCCATGGAGAGGAAGGGAGAATCTGCAGCTGATTCACCCCAGGCCGCTCTGCTTACTGTACTTCACAGGAGAAATTACTGACTGAGACCTGTGAGTGGGCTGTCCACCCATCCTCTAGGCTGGAGAAAAGGAGGCAAGAAACCTAGTTTTGTTTTTCAAAAACTGAAAATAGGGGAAGCACTGGATTGTCAGAGGGGCTGACCCTCAGCTGAGATGTTAAACCCGGTGTCCTGGCCAACGATCCCTCAGATAAAATTGTTCATTCATCTCCTGGCTGACACTTAATGTGCAAATTAGCTGCCACATTAGCTAACAGATACACATTTGACAAAAATTACCATGAAGCAGTGTGAGGCATTTTGGCGTGATATAGTGTTATATCGAATACAAGGATTATTATTATAAGTAGGCTCAAAATCTCTCTGCTCTATTGATCAACACAACTCTCTTAATGATGATTACACTTACATTCATTCATTGATAAAATTCAGCATGACGACGCACGTAATAGATTTTTTTGTATTTTTCTTGGGACCACACACTGGGATCACATGGAACTGTTAGTGAAGAACTATTATCCAAATGTGAACACTGTAGCACTGTAAGTTTCTTGTGTAATGCTCACAACTGCGGTCAGAATGAATTTGAAGGGTAACATAGCATTAATCAGAAAAGATTGAGAAACCGAATAGTTGAACCCCAGGTTTGCTCTCTGGTACGTGCCGCATTGGCTGATCTAGGGAGACACAGCAATTAGATGCAATGCCATTGGACTGCGGAAAGAAATATTCATATATTCTTGACCTAAGCCAAGTAGGAGTGATCAATGGACAAGGATAGGCTCAGGCCCAGCTGTGATTCCCCTCTACAGCTGACAAACCTGCTGGCACACACTACGCAGGCTCTCACATTAGGAACAGTCCCATGGCAACTTTTAAATCAAATCTTACTCCAGCAAGAGGCTTCAATAGAGCATCGAGGAGAAACAGTTAAATACCTGAGGAAACATGAAATCAGTTGATCTAAACTCAAGATTCACATTTGAAATCCATTAAAAATAAAATCTAGGAAACTGCCTACAAAATGCACAATGCACTTAGGCAAAACAAACAGAGAAGGCTTAGCATGCAGCTGGAGATTTTTGTGTTACGTAATACATTGCCCAAGACAGACATGAACTGAGCTTTCTGCATTCCCCTTTTTATCCGTTTTTTATAAACATCTGTTCTTACTGTGCTGCTTCTAAATCCCTGGATCAACTCACATTTGTGTGAATCGATCACTTGTTTGGCAAGTCAGGGAACAACGTATAAGCAGCAATACAACAACAACAAAATTATATTTGCGTAGCGCCTTTCATGTTGGGAGACTGTCCCAAACTGCTGAAATACATTAATAATAATCATAATAATAATAATAATCCTTGCATTTGATATAGGGCTTTATCACATCACTGAGATGTATCAAAGTGGCTTCACAGGATATACTGTAAAGTGAATAGACCGTATATTTTGCGGGCGAAATGCGAAAAGTGATGTCCCACAAGCAGTCGTGGATTGAGTCACCAAATTATTTTTTTCTACTGTAAAGTGTGTTTTTGTGGGCAAACACAACAGCTAAGTTGCACAGCACGGACTGACATGTCTATTGTAACAGCTTCTCTGGAACATTGCTCATTCATGTGTGAGAGTGGAACTCCTTACCTCCCGCTCTTCCCTTCCTTGCAGGAACAGGAGCCCATTCAGACCATTCTACCCACTTAGTAGATATTGACAGATCTTTTAATCCCATTTTTTTGTCTTTTCTCCACATCCCTTATATACTTACTTTCCAAGGGAGCTTCTCTCAGTGTCCTGGCTAACAATTCTTCAGGTAAATTAGTCATTCTTTTCATGACTGTTTGTGGGACTTGGTTGCATGCAAATCTGTGTCCCACAAACAGTTGGGATTGAGTGACCAAATTATTTTTCTATTTTTTGAAGGAATTATTACCCCTGGAAAAGCGATCCGCCAATCGACTAACAACCCGGTTCCTACTTACTGCTGGGTAAACAGAGGCATGTGGAGTAAGGAAACTTCCCTAATGTTTAGCCCTGCCTGGGAAATCGAACCAGGCCCTCTCGCAAAACCACTAAGCTACAGGACTCCACTTTCAGTGCTTCAGGGCTTTTAAGAGGACCCCCAAGCGCTGTGCATTCAAAACCATTTCCACTTGCATTTTGTTATGTCAAAATGTCTAAAAGCACTTTACAATGAATTACTATGGAGTATAGTGACATTTCGTAGAGAAACGCGCCAGCCATTTGTTCCAGTAAAGTCCCACAAACAAAGAGGTGATAGACCAATCAGTGTGAAGGGTCGTTGGCCAGGACAGCGCGAGAAATCGTCTTCTAATTTTGGATCCTTAACTGAATGAGTAGACAGGTCTTTGCTTTAACAACTCAACCAAAAGGCAACGCCTTTGACAGTGCAGCGCTCATCAGTTCTACTCAACAGCTTCAGCCTGGATTTGTTTTTGTCAGAAATCTACACACCAAAACTTGACTCCTTGGAACAATGAAAACATTTGTCAGTGAAAATGCCAAGACACAAGTAGGGGAGAAAATAGGAGTGTTTTATTTCCCACAGCTGCCTGCATAGTGGAATGGGACAGCACAGATTGTTTTCTTCAAAAACACAATAATGTTCTCTCCTTAAACCTAACTGGCACTCTAACCAAGATCAGCTAACTCAGCACAGACCAGGGACTGGATCTGACACAGCGCAGTTTAAATGGGATGCAGCCACATCTTCCAAGACTGAAGTAAATGTTGGTTAAACGTAGAACTTCTCTGGTTGTGGCGCTAGTACACTGAACCAGCATCGGTCGGAGATGGATAACATGGTCATGCAAAATAGTGCAAATCACAGCCAACCAAACTACTACACAGTGGGTAGGATATGGGACCTAATTATTAAAACACAATATTAACTGGTGTGTTTAGAGTTGATGAAAATTGCATTTGGGAACACAATAATCTTTAATAGCAGAAATTACAGGAAACCCTGCTTGAAGCCAGAGACTGAAGCCAAACAAACACCCAATACGGGAAAAGGTCTCAAAGTAGGAATGAAGAAACTGAGAGGATGTTACAAGCTCAGTGGAGTTCTGTAGCTTAGTGGTTAGAGCACTAGCGAGAGCCCTGGGTTTGATTCCCAGCAGGGCAAAATGTTGAGCAAGTTTCCTTACTCCACACGCCTCTGTTTACCTAGCAGTAAGTAGGAACCTGGTTGTTAGTCAATTGGCAGATCACTTTTCCAGGGGCAATAATTCCTTCAAAAAAAATTGGTCACTTCAATCCACGACTATTTGTGGGACATTGCTGTGTGCAATTGGCTGCCACGTTTCACCCACAAAATATAAAGTCAACTCACTTTACAGTATATTCTGTGAAACGCTTTGTGATGGCTCAAAGGTGTGATAACGTGCTATATCGAATGTAAGGATTATTACTGCTATCATTGGGTTACCGAACCTGATGTAATTAGCTGAGGAATCAGTGGCGGTAAATAAAGTCCACTTTCCATTGCCCGGGCTCGCATTTATGGATGTTAGTAGGTAACAAGCTGATGTCTGGTGATATCACATAAATCAGGGCCAAAGTATACTTTGCAATTCAAAACCAATGTAAGTGAATAGAAGAGTGCAATTGAAATCAGTGTTAATTCTCTGAAGCGCTTGGAGTCATCCTCTCGATTTGAAAGACACTGCATCAATTGCAAGAAAAAAACAGACTACGTTCATATCATAAAAATGTTTCAGCTTTGTGTGTCCACACCCTGCTGCTTGTGGTGAATTCACCCAGCCTACAGAGTGAGTGAACATGCTGGAACCACCAGCAGGTCAGAAACGGCTGTGCTTGAGAGCAGGAGGAGCTGTGAGATTGCTGCTCTGGCTGAGCTGCCCCTGCAGGCATACCCAGAGATAAGCTCTAAAGCTGGTGCTCCGTATCTTCGAAGCTAGCAGCTACCTCTCAGTGCTGCCATTGGCAACAGCACTGCAAGGGCAATTCAGCAAATGTGTGTGCAACAAGTGTTTATGTATAACTAGCTGTACCTGTTGCTACGCTTGCATCCAAAGGATCCAAAATGGAATGTAGATTGACACACAGATAGACATTTCATCTTTATCTATACTCATCTGGGAGGACTCCCATTGGAGGACTCATTTTGCTGAATGCATCGTGGTGTTCACTGCTCCCATGAGATTACTCAGCTTCTGCCCAATAGTCTGTAGTTTAAAATAGAACAGCAACCCAATTCACCACTGTGATCGGAGCGAGCGTGGGCTGAGTGAATCATTGTTACATGAATTGCAGGTTCTGAGGCAGGAATGCAAGACTGAGTGTGGTACATTGTTGGGTGTAAATTGACTGCTGTGTTTGCCTACAAAATACAGTCACTACACTTCACAGTAAGTCTTGTGAAGAGCTTTGAGACATCCTCCCAATGTAAAAGGCATGATGTCTAATGCAAGGATCAATATTGACTTTGACTGCACATGGGGGGGCGAAGGGTTGACAATCGTGTGGTAGCCAATCCCTGCTACTGTGGCAGTGGTTTCTTTAGTTACTAAATTATTGGCTCAGATTGATAGCCTTAGTTGAGACCAGCACAATTCCACCCTCCCAAGTTGCAGAGACGATTAACCTTCCCTCTGTGCTGAGCTGAGAGGTAACGTTAAGACTTGGGAGCCTCCACAGCACGTCTCTCACCACACTGCCACGCACTCATTGCTCTTATGTCTGCTCTCCTGCAGCTTCATATCCTGGGAAGCCTGCTGTGGCCCACCCTCTCCTGCCTGACTTCCCGACAATTCCAAGGAATGTTTCAGTCCTTCTGAGGCTTTGCTTCCTCCAGTTCAAGCTGCAGGGGAAGCGATTCCAAGGCAACAGCTCTTGTGGGACCCTTTTACCTTGTTCCTGAGCAGATGAGAGTGCAGTCACACAATCACACGTGCTCCAAATCTAGACCGTTACAAATGCTGCAGCAAATTTACACATAAGTTTAACTAAAAGCAAACCTCTTTTAAAGTTCGTTTTCACTTAAACTTATAGCTCCACGGGCCACAGAGGAAAAGTAAGTGTTGCTTGCAAAATGGAGACTCCTCAGGAATAATCTCGTAAGTAGGCTTCCGGGAATGGAAGCAATGGCTGACAGTCCTTCAAACTTTAAACTTGTTTCTCTAAACTGCTGTGTGCAAATTACACAGTGCACCACATTACAATACACTCTCCAGTGCTGTACGTAAATTGGATGCTGTGTTTGCGATTAAATAAAAGGTTACACTGTATCCCATGAAGCTCTTTAAGATGTCCTCAAAGGAGCTATATGAAATGGAAGGATTATTATTAGTAGTATTATTATTATTATCATCCTAAATTAGCAGTTATTTCTGAAAGCAGCTTTTTGAAATTCCAAAGTGTGGATCGCCTTAACTTGCTGAATGGAAAATATATTTGTTTCTCATTCCTGGGGATTGTCTGCTTTGAGTGAGTTTGATGAAGACTCAACACCCCGCTCTGATCGTGTGCACACCATGTGCATGTGTCGCCCCAGCAGCAGCTGGAAAAGCTCATCGCAAAGCACGGAGGGGAATTTATCATCGGCTTTCAGCAGGGTGTCGTCCATCACCATGACAACCGTCACAGTTACACCTCAGACAAAGTATGTTGCAGGCCCTTCATGCCTGCACCAGGCTCTAGCCTGCTGATAGCATTAACATCAGGCCTGAGTTACAAGGGTCGGGCTGCAGGCTGGAATGTGCTGTGGGCAAATTTTTACAGCCCCGTTGTTGATGCGACCTGGTTCATTTGCCTGCTCTGCTGGAGAATGGGCAGGGGAGCAACTGGACTGTAGCTGGGCTGGATTGCTGCTCTTCAGCAGCTCACAGTGGTTAGATCAAGATTTAATATCCTCCATATGAGGGCAAAGAGCATGCATGTCTTCTTCTGCATCCCTGGTTAAATCCCATCAAATCAGAAGATCTGAAGTTGAGAAAGGAAAGGGAAAGGCGGTGGGATAGAGGAAGAGTGTTCTAGAGTTTTGGGGCATTGTGGTTGAGAGTTCACCCATCAATGGTGGAATGGAGGGAGGGCACGAGGGACATGCAGGAGGCCAGAGCCAGTCGAGCGGAGCCAGCAGTTAGTCGGTTGCGGAGTCAGCAGGTCAGAGAGATATGGAGGTGCCAGGGCATGAAGGAATTTGAAGACGAGGGTGAGGATCTTGAAATAGATCCATTCGGCGATAGGGAGCCAGTTCGGCTCGGACTGGTGTGATGGGGGTAAGGAGCTTAGTACGGGTAATTATACAGGCGGCGGAGTTTTGGTTCAGCTGGACTTTGTGGATGGCGTAGCTGGGGAGATCTGCAAGGAGGGCATTTGAAAAGTCGATTTGGGAGGTGACAAATGCATGGACGAGTATTTCAACTGTGTCTAGGTCGGAGGCGGGCAATGTGGCTGAAGTGGAGGTAGGCAGTCCTGGTCAGGGACTGGATGTAGGGTCAGAAGGACAGCTGTGGGTTGAGCCTGACACCTAGGTTGTGCAGCAGTTCGGTGAGTTTGAGGGATAGACCGGAGAGGTTGAGGTCAGAGCCGTAGCACATAAGATGTTGACAGGAGCCAAGGAGTATGCAAGAAGAATCCACTTTACCCTATATCCTATGAAGTGCCTTGAGACGTCTCAATGACGTGATAATACCAAATGCAAGGATTATTATCATTTGACTTTACAAAACACTGGCAAATCAATGCAACAGAAGTGGAGTTCTGCTGTGGGTTTTAACTATGGTTAATATTCTGCTTTGAAATAACCACACTTTGCTGGTCTATTTTAGTTCAAGGCAAAAAATTCAGCCTGGGTTTCCTGAGCCTGTCTTGTGAAACGCAGCAAGTGGGGCATTTCTTTTCAACTTCATAAAGCGGCGAGTGTTTCCCATCAGAGAGACAGAGCTCATGCTGAACATTCACGTTTGTTTTTAAAAGAGTTGGTTATTTGGACAGTGGCTGCATCTTCCAAGTCACAGAACAAATCTCACACTTTTTTTTATACGTTTGACGCTTTTGCCTGAACACGCCCGACAATGATACAGCTGGTGGCTGACAGTCTCGGCGGGAGCAATGACAAACTCTGGAACAAGTGCAGAACAGTTTAAAGCATGTGTGTCTCTGTGCATTGTATCCCTTCCTCATATTTAAATGCAGTGCTTGCACCTGCAGGAAGCTACACAAATAACTTCAAGAGTGGGCTGGGGGGAGGGGGTCGCACATGCAGGACTCCTTTCCAACTCCAGATCCATCCCTCAGTCTGTCAGATGCCGAAACTCCTATTCTGAGCAGACAGCACCAGGAATTGAGGCTGACGCCAACACATACCAAAACTCACATTGACGTCCTTTGAGGGTTGTGATGTTATCATTGTGAGGCTTACATTTTGAATCTGATCATGTTTCATACAACACATTCATTGGTCTCTGTTGCTGTGTTTGGCCAGTAAGAGGTGCTGATTTGTTGAGGTTAACGTGGAGGCTCAAGGCTTTTATGGCATTTTCTCTCCTGCCTTTGACTGACAACCTCTGCTCTGTTCAGTGCAATTTGGCAACATGATGGTTCATTATCAAGGGAAGCAGAGACTGCACATCAAACATGTCTCCCTCTCTGTGGCAGTGTTGCCAACTAGCTGCACAACAAAGTGATAAATACCCAGCGTGTTTCTCTGGAGAGATGATGCAATGAATGTTTGATGATATTAGGGTCTTTCAGACACCATTTGCTAAACCGTAAACTTTTCACAATGTTTTTTCATGGGAGATCCCATGAAAGAGACACAAGATGAAAATCATTCCTTTTAAAGATCAGCATACGATAGTTCTCCACTCCCCCCTCCACTCCCCCCCTTTAAGGTCAATTTGGTGCAAAAGGAATCATTACCACAGTATTTAATGACAAGTAATCACAAGACCAGCCAAGCACTGTCTACAATATAATGAAAACAAGCAGATTCACCTCAAGGGTATCACGCTGATGTTTAAATGGCTCTTAAGCCTTTTTCCACTGCAATATATCGTATCAAACACAGAAATAAAATTACAGCCAACTAGGTTCTTTTAACACACCACATTATGGTCCACACAAAATGCACCGCTTCCTGTAAATCAGTTTCTCTGATGTTCCCTATGCAATTAGCTATCTCCAATTGTTCATTTATCCCATTGTCTAGACTGGAAATATCACATTCAGAGGTATTTAAGATGTTCTGATGTTTGTGGTTATTGTTCAGATAAAACTTCAGTTTCAGAAAGTAGCTTTTTTACAACATCCTTCAAGCGACCTCTAGGATTTATACCCAAGACAAACACAGTTCTGCATTTCTGAAGAATGTGCTCTGCATTTCAAATGAAGCAAGAGCCAACATAAAGGAGGATGAACTTAGATTGCTAGGTATTGTGATAACTAGAAATACACGCACATAATTGTGAATTGGTATTGAAATGGTAAGTTTTTGTGGCGGTCAATTTATTTATTCCATAACAGTAATATTAATTGCATTTGCTATAACACCTTTTACATCAGGAGGACATCTCAAAGAGCTTCACAGGATTTATAATAAAGTGTAGTGACTGTATTTGTAGGTGATGCCACAGATTGGTTGCCCACAGCAATATCTCACATACAGACATTGAAGTGAATGGAGGATTTTATTTGGGGAATTTTATTAGCCAGGACACCAGGAGAACAACAACAAATTTCATTTATATATAATATAATAATAATAATCCTTGCATTTGATATAGCGCTTTTCACGTCGGGAGGACGTCCCAAAGCGCTTCACAGAACACACTGTAAAGTGAATTGACTGTATATTTGTGGGCGAACGCGGCAGCCAATTGCGCACAGCAATGTCCCACAAACAGTCGTAGATTGAAAATGACCAATTTATTATTGTTTTGTTTTTTGAAGGGATTATTATTAGGTGTGTGGAGTAAGGAAACTTGCCCAAGGTTTTGCCCTGTCTGGAATTGAACTCAGGTCTCTTACTTGCAAAGCGAGTGCTCTAACCACTGAGCTACAGGACTCCACAATATGTCACCTTTCTTGTCGGAAAGACATTCCCAAGGCACTGCACAGTTTAGGAGAAACTCCATTCTCTTTTTGAATAGCTGAATAGTCCTTAATGTCCACCTGAACAGGCAGATGGGACCTCAGTTTAACGTCTCATCCGAAGGACAGCACCTCCAATAATAAATCATATCCCCAGCATTGCATTGGAGTATCAGCCTAGATGATGTAATTTCAAAGTCCTGACATGAGGTTTGAACCCATAACCACCTGATTTAAAAGACTACAGTTCTACCGACTGAACCAGGCTGATACTGTCGTCCCTGATGAACCTTTAAATGTTGAACACTCTGTGCACTGCTACGGATTGTGTGTGAGAGTCCACACAATGCTCATGCAGTGGTATGTCTTATTAAATTACGTGTTGATGGTACTCTGCCACCTATCCTCTGCCAAGTTAAAAATACAGTTAAATATAAGAGGAGAGACACTAGCATTCCTGATATCCAGCTTCAGACTGGGGTCATGGTTTGACCTATTCCCCAAATAACATGCAACAGAGGAACAGAAGCAGTAGGTTCACTAATCGCACACGTCAATCCATCTGACACAGAGATAGAAGATGGCACCTAGAGACAGATGTTGAGATTCAGAAATAGGAGGTGAGAGTTAGAGACAGGAGGTCAGACCTAAGTCAGGAGGTGGGGTCCAAGGGACAGGAGGTGGAGACCAAGGGACAGGAGACAGGCACCAGCTGGAATGGGGGTTCACTGAGCCAACTCCGCATTTACTTTCACTGCATCTCTGCTCCTCTCCTGAGAATGTTTGACTGCATTCCCTTCCCTCCCCTCTTACCCAATCTATTGGGGTAAAGTTCTATGGCAGCCATTCTGCTTCTGGTCCTTCTCTCACTGGCTACTATTCTTATATGACTGGGAGTGTTATCAGGCCTCTTGACTGTAGGGATGGGGGGGGGGAAACAGGGGACACACATCCCTTCATGAGTTTAAACATTTGCCCAAAGTTATTGAAGGTTGGAATAACTTAGTTATTCCCATAAAAATAATTCTGCTGTTCTCCTCCAACGGTTCAGCAAGTTTATCGAGAGAGCCATCCTTATTGATGTGTTTTAATCAGGCAGCGTGTTGCTATTAAGCACCAGTTGCCAAGAGCCATAGCTTGGGAGCCCAGAGTGTGGGTTCTGGGAATAATGCTGGACTTTACACATCTGGAACAACACAGCTTGCCATTGCCTCTGGTGTAGGGTGGGGAAAACTTCTATTTTCTATCCAGAGATCCCTTTTGGAAAGTGCCTTATCCAGTGAGAACTGGATTAGTTATGGTTGAACAGCCTGCCAGCATTCACTCTTTATGGTCACGAGGGAACAGTGGGCACTAGGGTGGAGTACCTGATGGGGAGTAGTGTTCAGAGGAGAAATTTTATAATCTTGTAGTATTCAACTTCATTGTTTTTGTTGGAGTTCACAAAGGCAAATCTCATCAGGATGGCCAATAATTTAAAAAAGACGCTTTTAAAAGTTACCACAGAGTAGGAGCACTTTCGCACAATTAAAGTTACAGAATGTTGGCCTTTGAAAGAAAACATCCACCATAAAAATATTAAAAAGGCATGACATCTTGTAACTTTGTTCCTGGACATTTATCTGCTTGAAGTTAGCTTGTATGGGCGAGTGAAACTGCATTCTTTTCCCTGACAGACTGACAAAGGTCATGGCCAGTCCTACGCTACAGGCCTCCACTTTCTTCAGTTCGTACCCACGCTCATCTTTGAGGTCTAACCACAAGAATTCAAAAGCAAATTCTTCCTCATACTTCCTTAAATTTTCTGTACTTTCTTATGTTACGCCAGCCTCAGAGTCCTGGCACAGGTCAACTTGCTGTCGAAGCTTTTGGCAATGCCTACCTGCCTACAACCCACTGGCTTCCAGGATGTGGACAATGGAGTCATGATCAGCTCTTCCTTCCAGAAAAATGGTCACCTTCCATATGGTTGCCTTTAAAACAATAAGCATGCATGTTCATTGGTTTAATTGGTTGCGCTCAGTGAATTATTTCTTCATTACCTGCGGAGTCAGTTTAGCTAAACAGTCTCATTCTGTGACCGTTTAGCTACTATCAAGTCAGGGTAGCAGTTGGGAGCAGCAGAATTGGGCATTTCAATGTCCCTGGTTTAGAGAGGGGAGAAAATGGGATGTGCTGTTGATGGTGTTTGTGGAGTACAACAACAACAACAAATTGCATTTGTATAACGCCTTTCATGTCCGGAGGACGTCCCAAGGCGCTGGACAGACAGAGTTACGGACCTGAGCTGAGGGTCAGGGTGGGGGAGGGTGGAGGGCAGGAGGGTGGGGAAACGGGGAGATTGAAAGCACGGTTGAAGAGGAGGGTCTTGAGGTGGGTCTTGAAGGTGGCGTGGGAGGGGGCAAGACGGAGGGTCTGCAGGATGAAGTTCCAGAGGGTGGGTGCAGAGTGGAAGGCCTGCCTGCTGATAGTGGGGCAAGCAAGGCGGGGGACATGAAGCAGGCCGGAACCCGCTGAGCGGAGGGAGCAAACAGGATTATAGGGGTTAGGAGGTCGGAAAGGTAGGGGGCAGTAAGACCGTGGAGGGCTTTGAAGGTGAGGACCAGGATTTGAACTGTATCCTCTGTGTGATGGGAAGCCAGTGGAGTTGGGCAAGGATGGGGGTGACAGGGTCGCGGACCCTAGTGCAGGAGAGTACACGGGCTTCAGAGTTGGGGAGTCCGACAAGCAGTGAGTTTGCATAGTTGAGCGTCGATGCAATGAAGGCATGTATGAGGGTTTCGGGAGCCTGCGGTGTGAGACAGTGTCGGAGCTGGGTGACGTTGCAGAGGTGGGGAAAGGCAGAGTGGGTCATAGTGCAGATGTGGGATAGAAAGGATAGTTTAGGTAATGATGATGAGATGTTAAAACTGAGGTCCTGGCTCTCTGTCCAGGTGGATGGTAAAGATTCCCATCAGGGCTATTCTAAAAGAGAAGGGAGTTTCTCCTGATGTTCTGGCCAACAATCCCCCGGATAAATTCGCCGTTCACCTCTTGGCTGATTGTGGAGTGTTGCTGCCACAAATGTCCTAGAAAAACAGTCACTACATTTGACAATACCTCGCTGTGAAGCGTTCTGAGATATTTTTAAATAATAAACCTTGTATTTGATTTAGTGCTTTATCACGACTACGAGATGTCTCAAAGCACGTCACAGAATATACTGTTAAGAGAACCCGGCAGCCAATTGCGCACAGCAGTGTCTCACAAACAGTCATGGATTGAGTGACTAAATTATTATTTTTTTGAAGGGGTTATTACCCCAGAAAAGCGATCTGCCACTTGATTAACAACTGGGTTCCCACTTACTGCTGGGTAAACAGAGGCATGTGGAGTAAGGAAACTTCCTTAACGTTTCATCCTGCCTGGGAATCAAACCCAGGTCATTTCACTTGCAAGGCGAGTGCTCTAACCACTAAGTACAGGACTCCACAATTTTGATGAGATACTGCATTATAAAAGTGCAAGTTATTTCTTTCTTAGTGCAGCTAATGGCCATACTGTCTGACCTCGACCAGGGGTTATCCATCCTACAGAACTTTATCAACAGGGCAACTAGTGTACTTTTCTGCACAGAAAGCAGCTTTTTTTTTCTCTGGCTACCTTATCGTCCTGATTTTAAAGGCCATCTGTTGTATAAGGGTTGCCAGTGCATGCTCCAGGACTCTTGTGGACTGAAGCAATGAAATGTAACCTCACTCACTGCAGTCACACTCTGTGATTCAGCACAACCAGAGCCCAGACACTCTCTGCACTTAAAGGGCTGCTGTCCATTGTTGCCGTCTTTTCCAGGTTAATTTCATCAGCTCTGAGAAGCAGTTTGTTTCTCATATTGAACGTACCTGGACAGGCTGAACACCACACAACACCACACACCCCACACCGCTGCTCAGCGCTGTTCTCAATGACAACGTCAGTGAAGCTGGACCCATGTCTCTGGGCTTCTATCTTATGAATTGAGACTTTTGACTCAAGTGAGCCGATGTCTCTCGAACCACCACTTAAAGGCTGAAACCCGCAAGTCAAGAACCATGGCCATTGCCAATTGAGAACAACGTGGTAAGGGAAGGGTTTCCAGCACGTTCATTGTGAGAAGTGTTAGCAGCGCTGTTAAATTGACACTTTCATAAGTAGAATCTTTTCTGGGTTAGACTGACTTGTAGCCTTAAAAAAAGGGATGGAATTTGTGAACTTTCTTAACATGTCAATTTTTTGCCCGGGAGACAGACAGAGAGAGAGAGAAAGGCGGAAAGGGAGGGAGAAAGGGAGGGAGGCAGAAAGGGAGGGAGGCAGAAAGGGAGGGAGAGGGGCAGAAAGGAAGGGTGGGGTGCAGAAAGGAAGGGTGGGGGCAGAAAGGGAGGAAGGGAGCGAGAACCACCACAGAAGTTTTGCTGCAAATTGACATTAGGTTGCCAGAGCCTGCTGATCCTGGCTGATCCAGGAGTTCATTCTGCCTTAAGACTTGCCAAACCTGAGACAATGCCTCCATTTAACTTCAGTTATGTCAGCGTATGGCAAATGTATTTCCTTACACAGGCCAGCTGGCTTTCTGATCTCAATGCACATTTTGTACCTATTATGTTTCTGGTGGCTTGGTGTAGGTAACCTAACACTTTAACAATGCGACCACTGCTGTTGCAGTTTTGGCTGTTCAGTCTGATGTGGCAACAGATTCATCTTGTGTCTCGTCCAGCTCCACAGCCCAGTTGAGAAGCTCATTAGCTGGGGGTGGGGAGAGAGGCAGGAGATGTGGCCGGGTGGGGGCGGGGGAGGAGATGTGGCAGGGAAATGAAATCCCAAACATAGCCAGTTGAATTATTGGTATTTTATATTGAACAGTCAGACTGCGCTGCTCAATGAATGAACCCAAACTCGGGACAGGAGCAAAGACAAGAGTGCAGCACAAGGACAACCAGAGTTTAATTGAGTGACAGACAGGTTGAGTTCAGTGGGGCTGGAATCACTATGATGTGCTGCTGCATTATGTGCTCTGATGATCTGTAAACCAACCTCGACTTTATTAAGATTCAGCTGCTGTGCTGCAGGCTTGGAAGGCAGGAACCTTCAAAGGAGAGATGGTCAATGGTGCTGCAGGACAGATGTGGTACCTCGAATCGTGACACCTCCTCTGTGTGCTGCAGGGCATTCTTTTGACTGCAGGCACCCTGGGTCCACAGAATATCTGATTTAAAACTAACTCTTTCTCTCGCGAGGAGTTTAATAGCGGGGCTGCCCTGCACTGTGTGCCTGTTCACTTATCTTTACTGTTATGTTCTGTTTTCTGCAAGTTGGCTGGAATTTTGATCACAGTAAATTGTTAACTTGCAATCAGTTGGTTCTATAGTACAGCCAAATGCAACCCTGGATTTCATTGAGTGGGTCTCCTTTTAAATAAGCGATATAAAAAAACTCTGATGAACTTTTATTGTTTTTACTTTTGATATTTTTTGGTTGAGGATAAATGTATTTGCTTAAGTCTATCAGTGCAAGAGAGACACAATGATAAAACCAAGGTCCTTCAGCTATCATGTCATTTCAACCTTGCCAATTAATTACCCGACTTTGCGAGAAAACTGGTGACATCAAATACTTGGTGGTTAATGGGCTGGTTTCCATGGTACCCCTTTCACAACACCAATCCAATAACAATGTTTAAATGGAGAAAATTCAGAGCAGTTGGATTAGCACTGACCTAGTCATGAGGTTTCAAGCAAAGGCACATTTCCTGTACAACTTTCACTTTATTAACACCTTTCACATAGAATGAAGTCTCAAAACACTTAACATGATAAGGAACACTGAATAGGGGACAATCTGGTGCAAAATAGAATCTAGGCTACGTAGATATGCTTATACAATACATAGTTTGGGACATGGCATGTGCCTGCCAGGATGGTGGAAGGTGACCTGGATGCACCTTGATCTTCTTTCGTCCAGCAATTCTTATGTTGTTATGAGATTGAGCTTGGTGGATTTGGGTGCCTGTAGAGGAGAGCTTAGGAGAAGTCTGACCTTGAGGTGATGAAGGCAAGAATGAAGATTTCAGAAGCAGTACTTCTTTGCTGGAACACACAGCAATGTCCAACCTGCAGCAATTTGTAACCATATTCCTTACCAGGAAAGCCAGTGGGGTCTCTGCAGTAAATATGTGGTGCTGAACCATGGGAAATCCGCTCCAGGACTAAACCTCACCAGAGCAGACATCCCATGAGATGGTATGATCTATTTCTATTCTTCTCAGTAAAGAATCCCGGTAGAAGTTGCCCATCAGACTCCCCGATATTGCTTCATGATTCTTGTAATCCAGTCTCATACTGTATAGTGAGGTAGGAATGCTTTTGGGAAGGTGATGTGGGCCTTCATGGTTGGTGGAAGGGGACAAGTCAAGTTTGCCTTTGATTCTTATCAGCCCCTCTCCCTTTCCCCCTACCATCCTCCCCCACCTGGTGTGGCTTTGACTGTGTTCCACCTTTCCACAGTACTGCATCATTTTATCTACACTCTGATGGGAGCACAGTGCGTAAACACAGTAACTACGCTTTACAGTGAAGTGCTTTGAGACATCCTCCTGACTTGAAAAAGCTACATTAAATGCAAGGATTATTTATTTAGGATTATTATTTATTAAAAGCTTTCTAAGCCCAATTAGCTTTGCAGGATTAGGGTACACGGACCAAGTGCTGCCTAGTAAAGGGTGGAAATAAAGTCAGGTCTACTATACAGGTCTTGTGTTCAGCAGTAGAATCTGCATATCCTGACGCAGACTTTAACGGATTCCAAATGAATCCAAGATATTCGGATGTTTTAAGTGGAAGTTTGATCTTTATCGGCCATTTCCTATTCCTGAATCAGATTTCATCAATCCATCCACTGGGAGCAATGATGGTTGAAATCAACATTGTTAAGTGCTGGTTAGTGCTAATTTATGTGTGCAGTTTGTCTGCCGCATTCGTTTGCAACTACACAGTCAACTACATTTTACAGAAATATCTGTGGAGTGCTTTGAGATGTGTGGACATGATAAGATGCTATATCAAATGCAAGGATTATTATTAGTAATCTGTAAATTAGGAAACACCAGTAAATCTTCTTGCTTTTGGGGACTATTTTGACCTCCAAATACATTGCAACATGATCTTACTCCATCATTGCCAGCAGGCTGCTTACTCCATGCGGTCATTTTAAAATCTGGCATAAAATGGCTCGGGTTAAATCTGACAATCAATCAGCTCTCATTGAACAGAACAGGCCTGGAAGTTGCATTTTATCATTTCAGTAACTTAATAATAATAATAGTAATAATCCTTGCATTTGATATAGTGCTTTTCACGTCGGGAGGACGTCCCAAAGCGCTTCACAGAACACACTGTGAAGTGAATTGACCGTATATTTGTGGGTGAACGCGGCAGCCAATTGCGCACAGCAATGTCCCACAAACAGTCGTAGATTGAAAATGACCAATTTATTATTGTTTTGGGGTTTTTGGATGGATTATTATTAGGCGTGTGGCTCTAGTGTTTACAATCTGACCTCCGTCTTTATCTCAGGCTTATTAACTTATTTGCAAATAGGTCAGCTCCACAAATTGCCTGCTGATCGGGTCAAGAAATACCCATGATTTGAAATTGTTTGAACCCGAATGTACCTGTTCACGTTCATATATCCCACAAGATCAATTTCAAATCACCCTGACATTTTAGTGTGCATGTGTGGGGGTGGGGAACCGCAAATGGCAACTGAGGCTTGATCAGTAAAATCTGTCAAAGGAGAACTGGATCAGCACCTAAACAGGAAAAATATGAAGAGATTTGGGGAAAGAGTCCGAGATGGAGGTGAATAATAGTGTTGAGGATACAGATAACAGCAGCACAGGCATGATGGGCCAAAAGGCCTCCTCATGTGCTTTCAAGCTTTCTGTTTATTTACCACACAGAGGGAGCATTAGTCTCCTGTAAAGATCTGCCGCTTGCTCACTAAAGACTCTCTGCCGTTCACACACACCTATCGTATTTTTGTTCTTGAACGTGAAAATGTTACTCTTATTACCTATGGTTAGTTTCAATTTTTGCTTGTTGCAAAACATTTACAAACAGCTGTATTTACAAACAACAACCTGTTACACTCACTCCATTTACAAACAGCAACTTGTTACACTCACTCGTTTTACAAACAGCAACTTGTTACACTCACTCCATTTACAAACAGCAACCTGTTACACTTACTCCATGTACAAACAGTGACCTGTTACACTAATTCCACTTACAAGCAGTAACTGTTACACTAATTCCATTTATAGGCTGTTGGCCTTCCATATCCCATCTAATTAGTCATTGGGACACATTGTTTTACATGAAGAGTTGTAGCTCTCAGCTACAACTTCATATCAGCTTTCAAAAGGGAACTAGATATACTAATAATCCTTTTGCATTTGATGTAGTGCCTTATCATGTCTTTGAGACATCTCAAAGTGCTTCACAGGATTTTCTGTGAAGTGTAGTTACTGTAACATTTGTAGGTGACTGTAGCAGCCAGTTTGCACATGAAAGAAGGGAAATGGGGTTGGGGGTGAGGGTGGGGAACAGGTAAATGGAACTGAATGAATTACTCTTTCAAAGAGTCAACACAGATATGATGGGCTGAATGGCCTTCTTCTGTGCTGTACATTTCTGTGGTTCTATGGTTTAACCCAATGGACTAGTTGGTAACATACAAGAGAAGTAGTCATCAGCAAACTCGCTACTACTGCATAATGATGTCAGACAACTCGTAGTAGCACTTATTGGGTGCTGACACGATCCCCTCCTGTTAGCTGAATGTGAAGCCACGTTAGCTCTGATGATGTGGTCTGGGTTGTGGCCCTCACTTGTAATCCTAGCTTGAGAAGCCTGCATGGAGACAAGAGTCTGGGGTGGGGGGGGGGGGGACGGACTATAATGAAACACCTTTTTCTTGTTCATTTTTGCTCCAATGAAGCCGTTTTAAATGGAACTTGATCTTCCAATAAAAATCTGTTCTATTGCCAAGAGCAATCGAGTTCCTGTGTTATTATTTAATGGAGCTCTTGTCGACCAGGGTCTCAAGAGCCGTAAATCCACAGCAGGAAGGAGGTGGTAAAAAGAAACTACTGGTATTGGTTCATTTCAAGCACCTAAGGGAACTGGAGCTTCAAGCTGTGCTCTGCTAAAATTACCTCCAACAATGTGCATTTGATAATGATACCTTTACAGAGCAGTATACTGTGCCTGCAACAAATGGGCTTTGGTACAGTTTAGGTTTCCTGTTAGCTAAAGCTGTGGAACTCGCAAATGCTTGTCTGAGGTTGCAATATGGATCTCAGGGTATCCTCATTGCTATCCTGACAAACTCGAATTTCACTTTGTGTTCTCTCAGCTAACAGTGAGGCTCATACAGCCAGAGTGATGCAAAAATAAGACACCTTATTCTAGACAGGGAGAATGGCAATATTGCTTCACGTGATTTTGGGGCCACCAGACGTTCAAGGTGTTAATGCCACTTCTATTCCCATTACAGATGTATGTTTGGTGCATGGAATCAATGGATAAGATTGAGGAACTCGGGAATCTACCTTTACATTTGTGAGCGACAAGAGCTCCGTAAAACCCTTAAAAATCTTAGGACCCGCACATGCTATAACATATTGTACTTCACATGCAGGGTGAACATCTGTCTTATTCTCCCATTTACGTACACATATACAAAGTTCTGCTTTCCCTCACCTTGAGCGGTTTGAGCGGGTGTTTTAACCATCAGTGGCCAAGCTTATGCCCTTGATCTCTGAATCACTCTGCCTGAAACACCCTGCCTGAAAAACCTCCACTCGCCCTCTGGTTATCTTTAAATCTCACCTGGAAACCTACCTGACTGATTCTGTGGTTACTTCTCCCTTGCTTGTCGTTCAGCCTTGCCATTGTACATGGCTCTGAGATGTTATCTTACATTAAGGATGCTACATAAATGCAGTACCTGACCAGGAGAGCCCAGCAGTTTTCTCTCTTATCATCAATCTTAGGGAATGAAGCTTGAGTTTAATTGACTAAACGTGAAACTCTGCTATTTCATATTTATAATAACTTTCACCTTGTCTGAAACAACTTGTCTTATTTGTTTTGATGAATATCACAAGACCATTTAATTGTGTTACTTGCACTGTAGAAGCGAGGACAGCAATCAATCAGGCCCTTCAAAGAGTGAGTTGGTATGTGAAAGAGACGATTGCTGTAAGAGGTCTCTGAAGGCAGTGAATTGGGGCAGGCGACATTCTACAAACGGAGTGAAACCACAAAGGCAATTGTAAACCATGACCACAAGTGAGTTTAGCATTGGCTCCACCCCGTAGGGCAGCTCTGACTCTTACATTAACTAACCTGTCATTTGTTTTTGCCGTGTCCCTTGGCCATATTGGCTGTTGGCCATTTGATCCGAGCACAGATTTCACTGAATTACATTACAACCCTCTCGGGTCTGAGAGAGGAAAAAAATAGCTGCTTAAAGGGGCAACCACAGCGTCAATGTGGACAGTTTGCTTGCCTATTTCCATTGCAGACACACACAGTCAATTGCTGAAAGATGGGGAGACTGCTGTGTTCTTTCATGTGCTGCTGTTCTTTAAAATTTGTTTAAATAACATAATCTCCAGATAGAGGCAGTAGCACTGTGTAAACAGTCCCCTCTTCAGCTGGTGCCTTTATCTGCAGATCTGACAACGACGACGATGACAATTCAAATTTTTCATAAATAGTGCTCTCAAAAGATTTTAGTGGTCTCACAGTCTGCTGCTAAGCTTCCCAGCCTATTGATATTGGCTGCAAGTTACTGTGTGGCCATATAACAAGAAACATTCCTGCTGTCTCTGCTGCTGAAGAGCAATGTACCTTTAAGACGAGTACGTGGCTAGGATAGGTTTCACAGTGAGGAGGTTTGAAAGATAAAAAATCTATTACTACAAGCCACCATCTATCTCTACCCACAATTAAGATTGATAATATCCACTGGATCTTATCTGTGCCAGTGAAATTTGGCAACTTACTGGTCTGTCACAGACATGTCAGATTTCAGACCTGCATTGCTCCCTGCTGCACTGTGACTGAAGACTCCCTGTGCCAAGTGAGTGAAGTGTGGCATTCTCCTCGCCCACTCTCATCGGTAACACTTTGGTGGGTGCTCCTCCAGTCCGCCTCTAAATGCTTCATCATATAGTGATGCCTTGCAAGCGAGACACCTGGGTTTAATTCCAGGCAGGACGAAACATTGGGCAAGTTTCCTTACTCCACATGCCTAATAATAATCCCTCCAAAAAGCAAAACAATAATAAACTGTCATTTTCAATTCACGACTGTTTGTGGGACGCTGCTGTGCGCAATTGGCTGCCGCGTTTCGCCCACAAATATATGGTCAATTCACTTTACAATCTATTCTGTGAAGCGCTTTGAGACGTCGAGAAGACATGAAAAGGGCTATATCAAATGCAAGGATTATTATTATTATAGTTTATGTTGTGCAACGACAACAACAACTTGCATTTATATAGTGCCCTTCACGCGGGGCAGTGTCTCGGAGTGCTTAATGTAGGGCAAAGGGGAGACAAAGCCAGATAAAAACAAACAATTTTTAAAACTTCTGAGCTAAAGGAGATGAGTCAGACATGTTAGAGTGCAAGATCCCTGCTGTTCTGGTTTCCAAAAGCTGACTCCCAATAGGGAACATTTCGATCATGTGATGCCGGTTTCCATATGGAACGATGCCCTTAACTCCAGCATTCACAGGAGAGTGAACAAATGCTGATGACTGATAGAATAGACCAGGAAATTCCCAAATGACATAAGATATGTGTGGAAAATACAATAGATCTTTCCCTCTGTTCTTCGGTGAAATGTGTCATCATTGAAGAAAAAAAGATGAACTCATTGGTTCTTAGTGGAAATGGCACTGGTGGGCTGATTTCGCAGCTTCTCTTGCCCTTTGCTGTAATGTTCAGCTTTTCATTTTAGAAACTTTTGCAAGCATGAAATCTTAGATAAAATCTTATCTGTGTTGTTGCTCGCCTTTTGGGTGCCAGCTCCATAGAGTTCCTGTCCTAGGAATTCATTGTTAAAAACCATTACTCACCAAACCTCTGCCATTCACTTACACAGATGCCTCGTAGGTTTGCCATTACTCTCGGAGGAATAACTCAGCAGAGGTGACGCATTTCCTCTAAAAGGGCAAGTGACTGGAGGATCTCTCACCCTGCTCTTAACAGCCAGCTCTAGAATCTGACTGACACAGTCTGGGAGGTTCCCCCATGCACCCTGGTCCTCAGCCAAGGAATGTTGACTTGTGGTCAGTCGAGGAAAACTAGTCACCTGGAGCTCATTTCCACCCGTTCAATTTGAATTTTGTGCAAAATTTGCAACTTTTGCCTTTTGCAAATGTTCAATGCCAAGTGCACAACAACAAAATTACATTTATAGAGCGCCTTTCATGTCGGGGGGACGTCCCAAGGCAAGCATGGGGGAGAGAGGGTAGGGGTGAGGGAAGGCAGAGAGGTGGGAAGGTGACTGAAGGCATGATCGAAGAGGAGGGTCTTGAGACCGGCCTTGAAGGAGTCAAGGGAAGAAGCAAGGCGAAGGGACTGTTGGATGGAGTTCCAGAGTGTGGGGGCAGAGAGGCTGAAAGCCCGGCCACTGAGAGAAGGGCAGATCGGTCAAGAGACATGGAGCAGGCCAGAGCCCGCTGAACGGGCAGGTTGGTAGGGAGTCGGCAGGTCAGAGAGGTAGGAGGGGGCAAGACCATGGATGGCCTTGAAAGTGAGGACGAGGATCTTGAATTCGATCCTCAGAGGGATGTGGAGCCAGTGGAGTCAGGCGAGGGTGGGAGTGATTGGGTCATGGAGCCTGGTGTACGAGAGTACACGAGCTGCAGAGTTTTGGATACACACATGGGATCCTGGTGCCAAAGTCCATGTTAGCATTGGATTCTTCCTCCACCTATTTGGAACCTGTATTTCACTAAGGTGAAAGTTCAGGAGCACACAGCATGTGTTGAATGCTATGTTATTGGCACCCTCTTTGTAAGAAATAACATTTAGCATACTTAACATTAATTTCAATGTGGTTTGGATCCCTCACAGTTTCAATTCCCTCCCTCCTTATTTACTATCTTGCTGTTATGTTATAAAAATTGTTCAATATTATACAACACAATTTACACTTATATACTGTAGCACCTTTCATGTTGGGAGGATGATTCAAAGCGTTTGGAATAATGTTTTCATCAATTGCTATATCCCTTTCCAGTCCTCTATTGGCTTCTCTTCTCCTTTTTTAAAAAAAACATCTGCTTCTGAATACGTTTGTATGTAGCCCAATAGTTGCCTTTTTCCTTCTCCATATCAACTTTGTAAATCTTCCTAATTTTCCTTCTGATCCATTTCGGAACATGTTTGTTTAATTTACTCCTGCGTCACTTGGGTATGTGCTTGTCTTGCATTCCCTCATCATGCTTTTGAAGCATGTCGATTTATCCTGGACAGATTTATCCTTGAGTCGTGTTCTCCAGTCTGGTACTAAGATCACTCTTCATACCACTGAAGTTTGCAAGTTTAAAGTCAAATACTGGTGCTTGGTTACATAACTGCGCTGTTTCCAAAGTCAGATTGAGATATGGATGGCAGTCTCATTTGGCAGCTCAAAGTTACCATTGCTCATTTCTAAATTGGGCTGTTATATTGTGCTGTACATAGCTGTGAGATGCTTCCATGGGAGGGAAGTGCAGGGGGGGGAGGGGGGGGTGAAATGATTACATACTCATATTGAGGAAGACATGCTTGTGTTGGACCATAATTAATCTGACCCTCTTGACTGCAGGTATTGCGCATGAACTGTTACTCTAGTCTGGGGGAATAAATAGAAACTGGAAGATTTGAAAATTAGTGTTGCTGAATGAAACTCTATAAGGTAAAACAGTTGGTCTCATCTCAACCTGAACTTCATGTAACCTCAAGCCTAAATAAATGGAAATGTGACACAATAGGCTTACATTTGATTGTAAGGGATTTGTAGGAAGGGAAGAGGCAGAGATGCTAAGAATACTTTTAGAAGTAGTTTTGATCCACAGTTTATGTGGGGTTTGGATAGCATATGAATAGAGCCGATCACATGACATTAATCTGATATTATCATATGACAGAGCGGTTAGAATATGTCATGAAGAAGTGTCACAAACTTTAATTACCCCGTTTTGAACATAGACAGTGTGTTGTGTGTCATTCTAATTAGTTTCAGCTCTTGTACAGTGATTTTACAACATAATCCATCAGTGATTTGCAATATATCATGAATATAACATATACTAGACAATGTACAATTTGCAGTTTCAGCCTAAGATCTCAAAATGTGTTGCTACCTTCACTGCAGATGTGCTATTCTGCTATTCTGCATTGATTACAGAAATAGCCTTTTTTAAGCATGCTTTGTTCTTCAGTTTTCTTAGGGGCTCTATTTATTTAAGATTTCCCAACACATATTATATATAAAGGCACAAGGATTATTCGGCAGAAAACCTATAATAGGTAGTAATACGATTCACAATTTAACCCATATGAAATCTTCAACCAACTCTTAAGAGATGTCACCCAGTTGCCAACATAGCCGTTACAGTCACTATAATTTATAGCATATCCTGTTGAAGCCCTTTTTGACATACTCCCAAAGTGATAGGCACTATACAAAATGTAAGGATTATTATTAGAGCAATCTTGACCAAAAAGATTCAGCTATAGAGTTAACTAAGATCCTAGGAAAAATGAAAGGATGCAATAGGTAATTCATGGATGGTTCAGAACCTGCCAAGGGGAAGTTAAAAGAGATTCAGGAGGTTTAGTTGACTCATCGCTCACTATGTTAATATGCTGTGAGTCAGCAATAAACAAGGCAAACATGATGTTGGGTTCCATTGTCATATCAGTTGAGTTGAGATTTCTAAGCTGTATGGTGCTCTGGTCAGGCCACACTTTGAGGATTGCATACAGTTCTGGGTAACCCTAACATAAGCTGTCCAGGCACAAGAGGCAGAGCAGAGAAGAGCAATGAGGACAATTCCTAGTTAAGAGAAATGAGCTATGAGCAACAAATAAGATAAGCTAGAGCTCCTTAGTCTTGAAAAAGAGATGTATCAGAGAGAAAACAAAAACAGAAGTCGCTGGGAACACACAGCAGGTCAGGCAGCATCTATGAAGAAAGGAAAGTGAGTCAACGTTTCGGATCCATGACCCTTCGTCAGAACTCAGTTCTGCCTGACCTGCTGTGTGTTCCCAGTGACTTCTGTTTTGAATCAGAGGGAACCTTTTTGAAGGTGTGGTAAAGTGTTTTTTTAAAAAAGCTGAGGAACAATCTTACTTAATTATCGAGGGATTGCCTATTGCATAGGTGAATAAAATTTCAAATGGGATTGAAAAAGTGAACTCAGAACGTTACTTTCAGACGCAGCAGGACAATAGAACAAGAGGACCTAGGTTTAGAGTTTCAAAAGCAATTTCAAAGCAAACACCAGGGGAAAAAAATGTTTTATCCCATGAGCAATTAACAAGTGCAACAGGTTCACCAGGAAGGTTGGTTGAGCTCAGATCACTGGACCATTTTTAACAAAAAACAGCTTGATGCTGTGATGGGTGGACGGTCGGGCGGGCATTCTGAAAGAATGAGATCAAATGGGCCAAAGGGACTTCTTCATCTGAACTGATCTTTGATCAGCTCCATAAGCTGATTGTGGAGTCCTGTAGCTCAGTGGTTAGAGCACTCGCTTTGCAAGCGAGAGACCTGAGTTCAATTCCAGGCAGGGCGAAACCTTGGGCAAGTTTGCTTACTCCACACAGAGCCTAATAATAATCCCTCCAAAACCAAAAACACTAATAAAAATTGGTCATTTTCAATCTATGACTGTTTGTGGGACATTGCTGTGCGCAATTGGCTGCCGCGTTCGCCCACAAATATACAGTCAATTCACTTTACAGTGTGTTCTGTGAAGCGCTTTGGGACGTCCTCCCAACGTGAAAAGCGCTATATCAAATGCAAGGATTATTATAAATAGTTCCATCTACTGGATACATTGGTGTATTTCAGTTACATGATACTGTAGATATGTTGGTCTCTGAAACGTTACCCTCTCTGAAGTTGTTATAAAGAGATCGATACATTTGGCATCATGGTATGATAGGCTTGATTGTCTTATGCACTGCACTCAGCATATGAACTACATGCGTAACCCAATTGAAAATATAAGGATTATAAGCCTGACAGCAGTAAAATAATAAAATTGTCACAATGTATAGAATGAGAGTCAATGATTGAATGACTGGGAGTAGAGGGGATGTAGAGTTTACAAAAAGTAGTAGTTTGTAATCTTAACCAAACAAAAATTACACAATTTCTAGTGAATTCAACAACAGTGAATACTGAATAACAAGGAACAAATAGGTATTTCTTACAAATTGAACTGCAAGTCATTTTCAGTCAATGAATATTATTTGGTCTTAAAATTTTTAAAGTTACTTCAGCCAGACAGCAAGCCTTTTTTTAAAAAAAGTGTTCACATAACTATAGATCATGTCCTCTAACCTCTTGAGTCCCCTGGAAGCATTGCTGTGTGACAAGGTTCAGAACTGGACACTGAGCAGCAACGGTGGATTTTTTTACATGCAATAATTAATGGGAAAAAGCTGTACTCAGCAACCTCTGTTTGAAACACAGCTGTAGCTAGGCTGAGGAAAGATGGCCGTGGTCAACTTCTAAGTTTAGCCTTTCTCAGGAAATGCCCTTCTTCTGCGGAACACTGGGTTGCTTGTGTGTGTATATATATATATATATATATCTCAATGTGTGTGTCTTTTCTCGTCTCACTGAATGCTGGGCAACCAACAGTATGCCCCAGAGAAAGCTTTGTGCCATCCAGCCTGGATTCCTTTGCTGGGTTGCTCTGAGATAGGAGAAGATTCGTTTGGCTCCTTGGTTCTTGGCTTCCAGCTGAGTAGACATGCACTATTTATCACTGCTCTGCTTAAATATATGAGCTGAGCCAAGACTTCTGCCCTTTTGACTTTTCATTGTTATCTGTCACCCCCAATGAAGCCACTCAGTGTTCTTTAAAACATGACCTTTCATACAACACAGCTATTTAAAGATACAGTCCATCTCTCCCCCCACCACCGACCTCTCTCCTCACCCACCACCTCCTCTCCCCTGGCTTCTTTCCTTTAATTCACTTTACAGTGTGTTCTGTGAAGCGCTTTGGGACGTCCTCCCGACGTGAAAAGTGCTATATCAAATGCAAGGATTATTATTATTATTATTCCTTGCCTCTTTTGGCTGAAATTAGATTACGTATCAGTATTGCACAATATGCAGTCATTACCAGAAAAGCCCTTGCATGTTCTTTCACTTTTTATTTTGAAACTTGCAAGTATTTTCATGAGGTAGGGAAGAAGATTTCCTTTCTTTTGTAGCACAGCCTCTAATCAACTATTTATTTGATCATCTATCTGAAGCAAAGTACAGAGATTTAGATTGAAGTTGTGATAAGCTCTTGACTAGCTTACAAGAGTTCACTATTTAAGTGTCGGCCTCGGCTCATTTGCAGACTCTTTTGCCTCTGTGGCAGAGACATTTTAGGCACTATATCAATTGCAAGCCTAGTTTGAGTATGTTATTTCCCTGTAAAATTCAGTGAAATAAAACTCCTTTTATTTATACAGTGGGAGTTGCATAGCAATGCATCACGTCGCTGAGGTCAGAGAGTTTACTCTTTCCTATAACGCAGTCTATACTTTGAAATCATGTAACACAGTTCGTCAGTGCGAGTTTCCAGAGAACACGTTTCAGGGTTTAGGTGAAGCCAACTCACTCATTGTTTATGGTGCTCTCTATACTTTGTGATGTGTGTGTACATTGTGGCACACTCCTAGCTAGTTGGTGTCCCAAGTATATCCTTCTGTAGAATTCAGATAGGTATCATGTGTTGCAGCGTTGAAACACACTAGTTTTTCTTATTTTCTCTGAATATGGGAACCAAGCAGTGATCAGAAACTGACCTGATGAAGAGTGGTCACAGAAACCAAACCTTTTAGTGTGATAGTGGGTAAACTGTCAGTGTACTGAAAATTGTGTGTGCCTGGAAATCAGGTGTGGGCACAGGATTAGACTCGGATTTGATGCCCTTACTCTCTCTCTCTCACTCTCATTTTTAAATAACCTACCAATACTCGTTGTTAAATTTCACCCATTGAGAATGGATGGGGTCAATACACCAGAGGGTTACTGATACTTAGAATAACACTCAGCAATGACTCAGGGCTTTTAGGGGAGGGGGAAATCAAAGGAAACTGCGAGAAATAAGAGTGAGATTTTGTATCGTCCATCTGGGATGGTTTAATAAGTAGTTATACTGCAAATGTGATTCAAATAACAGACCTCAGATCAATGAAAACGGGCAGGACTAGGCTATACTATGAGCTTTGGACCGATCCGTACTCAGGCAAACCTGATCTCTGGGCTTCTGAACTTAAACATTTTCACAGTGCAGTGAGGCCTGAGGCACTTTTAGAGAAGATCTTTATTAAAGTTGTGCTGTAAAGTGCACGGGAACTGTGAAACTTTAGAGAAAAAGTTTGTCAGCTTTACACTGGTTGCAGTTGTACCTCTTGAGGTGGTCTCCCAGTAATTCTGTTAAATCAGATCAATTTAGAAGAAAACCAGACCATTGAGTAGTTTAAAGTGTTCACCAGCCGCCAGAGAGCAGTAGATAAAAGACCAATTAACAAATTAGTGTTAGAAAGGAGGGGAGCAGGGTGAGAAGAATAGAGCTGACAGAAAATGCTCTTCATTATGCACTGAATTAAACAAGTATCCAGAGAGATGAATTGGAGGAGCGTTTGCACTTTGAAAAGATGATATGCTTAGCACAGGGCCTTAAGTACTGTAGCAGTTTTGGCAAAGGAGCGAGTTGGAAATTCTGAACAAAAACTTCTTTATTTTCTGCCCTCCAAAGAAACAGTTTGTCTGCTGTTTTTTTTAACATTTCTCTTGCCCTCCTTTTATTCCTGCAAAAAGCGCTCACTTGTTATTGGGGTCCCGTTTGCGTCGTTTCTTAGCAGGATTCCTCGCTGATTTGAGGTGCAAATGGAGGCTTCTTTCAGTAACTGGGAATGTACGCACCGACACAGTCGACTTTGCTAGCAGAGCTCCTGCGGATGGGCAGGAATTCTGATAGAGGAATCCCGCTAAGAAATACCACAAATTAGAATTCGGCTTGTGCCTGCCTGCGCTTGGCTTTCTGGATTTGGTGTTGCTTCCCTGTCTTATACTAATGTAAATACGTGTCTGAGACACAGCAAGTTGGCTGCTGCCCACTAGTGTGACAACAATGAAACATTGTTCTGAAAGACGCTGATCTTACAGTAGGCTTCAAGTGTTGTAGCAGCTCAGACTTATAGACATTTTTAGCATCTTGGATGCAGTCAAATTGACGTGATAAGGCGCTATATCAAATACAAGGATTATTAATATTATTAAATTAAAGTTGTATAAAATTCCTTTGTAAACAGCACAGCCTGTTTTCCACAAAGAAGTTGTTGCCAAATACAGTAACTCTTGTATCTCTCTTTCTGCCTCCCCCCCCCCCTCCACATCAGCATTCATGTCGCTGCTTTGCATCATTGGAGACTGGCCAGCCGAGGCCTTTGTTGTCACAATGTATAGATCACTTCCAGCACTGGCTTTTGCCCTACATTCGTCTCTACAACAATAACATCATATTAACCACTTGGGGATTGTTGCTGATGCTTTCCCTCCAATTTTCTGGTTTTCCAATCCTCTGCAGGAAGCCTGATTTCCATAGTGCGATGCTGCTCACGTTCTGCCTTCTGCAAACCATCCATGTGTCAGGGTATCAAACTGCATCAGCCTGATTGATAGCAGAGCCTGGACCAACAAGTGCAAGTGTTGAACGATTGTCAGGGCACTTAGGACGTTTCTCCTGTAAGGCTGTATGAGTACGATTATCTGTTCTAATATGGGCTGAGCCCCTTTGGGGACTACCAAGCATTTGTGGATAGTTGGACGAAACAATTCCTCTGTTGGAAGTTATATTGTCATTCCAGTACTGTACTGGGCTGTGAAAGAACCAGCACTTTTGTCTGACACCAACTGGTTTGTACGTCACACTCTCCTTGGCTCTGAGAACTTGCTAGATTCTACAAATCACTTCAGTTCCTGTTTTGGCAGCCTGGTAGGCCTGGTGGCTGTTGTTGCTCCCATCTGGAAAGCATCAGTGTAAACAATAGACTATGGAGATTGATCCTCAAATATCATCTCTCCAGAGATCCTTCCACTGCAATGGGAGCTGCATGGGGGTGTACACAATGTGCCCAAGTTGCATTAAACCTGCGGTTTTCTTTTCTTAAAATATTTTACTTGGCGCAGTTCTGGGATTTTACAATGATGTCCAGCAATTCACAAACCTTGAAATGAAAGCTTATTTGTGTGTGTTATCTGTTTTGCAATAATCTTAAAACAGCAGGAATGACGCATGCAGCTGGCTTGTGAGATTCCTATTCTGCTGGCCTGATAGTTTGGGTGAAAGTAATGTGTAACTTTCAGTAAGTCAGCAGGAAGGTCACTGGCCTGGACCAGGCATCTTCTAAAAACCTGTGGATCCTTGCCTCTACACACATATTTGCTGAGGGCCTTTTCTTGAGGCCCTTTCCTGCCTTCCAGCTGAATGCTCTCATTGTTGACGTCTGTCTGACAAATACCACTGTGGCAGAATAAGGCTGACATTTGTGTTACTTTTAGGCTCAGAAGAAAGGATTATTTTTGACATACACTGTGTGAGTTTGCAGCCAGCGGTCAGAAACGCTTGAGGTTCAGTGGATGATAAAAAACCACCATGGCTGTTCAATGCCAAGTTGATTGCTTCATGGCACACCTATCCTGTTGTCAGTACCTTCAGACCATCATCATAAGCAGGCACAAGAAAGACAGCTGCACTTCCCGAGACCATCTGGACCCAACTAATATCCTATCAAGCTAGATTGGTTTCATCCAATGCGCGAAGGAAAGCTCTCATTGTTTGCTGTGATTTGGTAATACTGGAATTTCCCCTTTTTTAAGAGAAATTGAAAGCCAGGAGCATATATCACATTCCTACTTCAGGCTAAATATTCCGGACACAGTAATCATGAATACATGCCAATGGAATCAGTCGCCTGGTTTACAGTCACTCTGATTCACTCTATATTTAAGTCTAGATCAGGATAGAAGTACAGCTTTTTCACTACAAGACATTTTGCACTGTTTAGTTCTCTGGAGCTCTGCTTTGTTAAGGCAACTTGTACAGTACTATGCAATTCTGAATAAATGTAGAGTATCCCTGTAAGTAACATTGATATATTCTCATTATTTGGAATTGTTAGTCGTGGTAAATGAATGTTTCAATGTTATACTACATTAGTTTGTCCTGCAACATTCTTTACCAAACTGAATAACTCAATCTTGGCCAATCACTCTTCATGGGTTACCTACTCTTAACAGCCAATATATCACCAATGAAGCACATCAGCATGAATTTGCCAGTCTGATTCAGACATGCCACAGGGCCAGCTGAAGTAGAAATGTCTCACTGGTACAGCAGGGGATGTTCAAATAGACACAAAGACATGACACCTGGATAAAGATATTAGACAAACACTAAGAATAATGAGAGTGACAACACAATGAAGGAAATGGTGTTGTAGGAAATTGATTTGAGTGTGACATTGGGCTCTGGTTCAATATTGTTGAATGACAAATGCCAGGACCAAATGAAAAGTTTATTATTAAGATTTGATTTAAAAGAAGATGAATGGCATGAACTGTTTTCTTCAACTTGACACCAATAAAGTGTGCAAAGTAAAATGGAAGATAAGAGGAGGAACCCAAACAACAAAAGAGCATAGACCAACCATAACTTACTCACAGCATGGGAGCAGCTGTCTGACCCCAAGGAACACTGGGAACTTTAGGTCAGTGCTTGCAGTTTCCTGGGAAGATTTTGCACTGGGTCACCTATTTACTTATTCCAGGTTGCATTTAAACAGAGGACATTTGGTGTCCTTGGACGGCTGCCAGTGGAGAGAGATCTTCTTGCTGATTAAAAAGTACTTTTATAAATAATCCACCAAGGAGGTCACAGAAAAGAAAACCATTGGGTTGTCTGCACTCATTCTGTACAGTATTGGTGTTGGAGCTCTGTTATTCCCCAGTAAAGAGATAACCTTCATATATCAGTCAGCAGAAGTAAATGTAATTGCGGAAAATTAATTCAAAATGAAGTTCAGTTTACATTTATATGGTGTCTTGCATATGTTTCAAAGCACTTCCCATTCGCTGAAAGTATGTACCCTTAAACAGCAACTAACACCAACAAAAATCATATTTATAAAATGCGTATGCTTCAGACAAATTAAACTGGTTGGTAATGAGCTAATGTCTTACACAAAACCCCCCCCACCAGGTTAAAGCTGCAGTGGGCCCAGAAAAGCTTAATTTGAAGTACTTCCTAAAACAATTCCACTTTAAAAGAAAATGAACCTGGAGTTCGCTGTAATAACATGAGCTTTCTTATATTTATTTAACCTTTAGCAGCTGTCAGTCAACTCGGTGGATACAACAGAAAGAGACAGATAGGCTCCAGTCAGAAAGCAATGCGAGATCTGACCAAATTCTCAAAGCTAACCCACAGTGTGTTATCCTGATAATTTTCTCCCTCACGCCCAACACATCCCATTCTCGGTTTCCTCTCCTAAAGGAACTGACTCATGTTGGGATACAGTTGTGTGGGCACTTTTCACCCTCCAATCTCTCTCTTAATCCTTGTACCATCAGCACCCAACTAATATCCTATCAAAATAGGAAGGAGCTCTGAGTGAAGAAGTTACAATGTGCAGCTAGCTGTCCCTTGGCTTTGAAGATTAGCTATCAGCCCAGGCCAGGAAGGAGTGGTTAAGGAGAGACCACTGATGATATTCTACATAAATCCTAATCTGGTATCCTGCATGTAACAACCCCAATTCTGTCGTGTTCTAAAATGCACTGTTCTAAAATGCATCCCTTTGAACTTGTAATATTACACGGCTACTTGAAGGTTTGTGTCACTTTAGAACAAATATGAATATTCGAATTCAAGATTACACAAATTTACGAGCTAGCTCTGACTGCTGGTACCTGGGCCTTGCCGTTCCCAGTGCCTTTCTACAATAATAATAATCCTTGCATTTGATATAGTGCCTGATCACATCTTTCAGATGTCTCAAAGTGCTTCACAGAATATACTGTAACGTGAATTGCCTGTATATATTTTTTGGGGTGGGGGGGGGTGGGAAACAGCAGCCAATTCCGCACAGCAGTGTCCCACGAACAGTTGTGGATTGAGTGACAACATTTTTTTAAGGGATTATTACCCCTATTAACAGCATCTCAACTTTGAAAGCTCAAAGTCATAGCGTACAAAGTGCAATAAAAAGAACTTTTTCTTCACTTTTTTATATAAATAATAAGGAGTGACCTGCATTGAAGAATATGCAATAGGCTTCACTGAATAGACTCACTGATAGAACACTAATGTGTTGCCTGATTCAATAGAGCTACAAATAATTTCTAGGAAATCCAACTCTGCCACTGTGCAGGGCTTCAAGATGCTATTCTGCATGAAGGGTGCCACGTAAATGCAACTTGTTGTAAATACTGTAGCAGGAAACTAAATGAGCAAAGAGCAATGAGCAGCACTGAACTTGTCGCATTACAACATTAAGTGTCAACAGGTAGGAACAGTGTCTCCGTTCTGAGTGGAAACTCAAACTGAAGAGGTGAGGGAAGACAACTAATTCCATCCTTTTAAGAACTGAAAGCTTGCTTCCCTCAACATTTTTTATTTGTCCTTTCAGATTGATTTTGTTAAGTCTAAAAGTAAAAATACTGTTAACTGTCCCCTGCCCACAGTGACTGGTCTGCCTTCCAAAGTCCTGCCGATGAGCCAGGCTGGCTGTACTGTCATCAGCAGTGTCCTGGAATACTGTGGACCCGCCTGGCTCAGGAACCGCACCATTGCGTTCAGACAGGTTGGCATAAACAAAAGCTTCCTATTTGGTTTCATGGGGAACTGAACTTCCTGACACTACTAACACCGGAAGGAGGGGTGGGGGAAGAGGTGAGAGTGAGGAAAGAGGTGAGAGTGAGGAATAATTGCTTGGAACAAACAAAAAAAAGTAGGAAAAAAGAATTCAACAGTTTCAGAAGAGGAGAAAATTATCAAGAGAGGAAAAAGCTAGTCACTGCCAGCCTCTCTGTTCCAGGAATTCTGCTCGCTTCAGTGGAACTCAATATGAGATGCTCAGTGTCGCTCAGAGTAGTTGAAATCGGAATAAAAACACAACACACGGGAGACATGCACATTGGCAGAACTGCTGGTCTTATTTCATGGCCTCTGCAGATAACAGAGGGGAAGGGGGAGGGGGAACGGAGGAAGATGTGTTTCTACTATCCCTCCCCTTGTAAACAGGATTCTCGTTAACAGGAACCTCTGCTCCCATTCAGAATGCATCTCGGTCCAGGTGGTTGAAAGCTGTCACTGTGAGATATTTGCTTGCACCGAAAATGTGTCTCCATGTGATTTGCTTTGCAATTGGATTATCACCAGCATTAGAGGGGAATGTTTTTGCTGTATGGGAACTATTGAGGAAATAAATGTTTATACTGAGCAAGTGCCACAAAACAGTGCAAGTGGACCTTGAACCTGCTGCTTCTCAATGTCTCATGGATTTAACCTAATTGTACATTTTTATTTTGATAAAGCTTTTTGATTTTATCCCGCACTGTTCCTGACTACAATCTCCATTGTTAACACCACTTCTCATTGTTACAATGTTAGTTAGTTGAAGCTACAAAACATCAAAACACAAAGTACTGCAGATGCTGGAAATCTGGAAACAAAAACAGAAGTCGGTGGGAACACTCAGCAGGTCAGGTGAAAATCACTTTCCTTTCTCCATAGATGCTGCCTGACCTGCTGAGTGTTCCCAGCGACTTCTCTACAAAACATTATTGCAGCTTGTCCTGTCAAGTGAAGTACACAGGCAATTCAGCCAAGGATGGCAGGAGAATTGCAGCTGAACCCCTATCCTGTCCTCACGTTACATCCATCCACATACTTTTAGCAGTAAGCGTCACTGGATAACGATTCAGAAGCAGGATTCCTTGCTAATTTTGCTCCTTCCTATATCTAGAGGTGATACTGCTCTGACTGATATCCGCTAACTCAGCACAGACCAAGATCAAACCTGGGACCTTCCTGAGTCTTTGTAGCTCAGTTTCACAAGTGGCCAGAGCACTTACTAGCTGAGCCATCAGGGACCGTACAGAAATAATTTGTAATGATTGCAGCGTTGCTTGCACAAAAAGTAAAAATATAGCAGGGGACAGTGGCATGTTAATCACTGGGTTGTTGACAGAGCCCACAAACAGGGCAATGCAATAAACAACAACTTGCATTTATGTAGCACCCTTCACGCTGGACAGTGTCTCGGTGCGCTGTATAAAACTCTCTAGAAAGATTCCTGTAACAATCTCTACAAAAAGCAACTTAATTGAAATATCATTGCCAAGCAGTTTTATCTGGGAAGGCATATGTCGAGTGTCGCCTCGTTACTTTTTAATCACAATTGATAATACTGCGGTGCGGACCCAGACTGCAAGGGAACAAACACACCAGTAACCGAACCACCTCTTTTGCAGCTTCACTCGTTGTGGACATATTGTAGAATATTCCCCACAGTTCATGCTGCATTCAGCCCGTGATAATCTCACAGTTTCCAGGAAAGCTTGCTTAATTTAAAACATTGTTCGCTTTTCCTGACAAAATGGGTTTTCCATGTCTTATATCAGATACCCGCTCATCTGGTTCTCATTTATTTTGCTGCTCTGAGTCGAGAATTGGGCCCAGCTGCAGCTGGTGACTAGGCTGCTGTGGTATTTGTCCTACAGAACACAGCCTCTGCTAAGTGAGATCGAAGCACGCACCAGGGCTGATTACCTTTCCATAGGGAGCACAGCTGGAATCAGTCATTTCTTTTATGATTGCAATTTGGGAAAATTAAAGCCTTCACAAAAGGCAGAGCTCTTCAAACAAGGATCTAACACTACAGCGACCTCATCTGAGAACTGATGCGAATATAACAAGATCACTTAACTACACCATTTTAATCTGATTCTCAAACAATCTCTTCTTTTTTAATTGCACTCTTCAAATTACTACAGCTCAAATAATAAAATAATACTGCATCCAGTATCAGACTGAGCCAAATTAAACACTATCCTGGACCAGTGAGTGCAGATGGACTATTCACAAGTCAGACTTTAACAGAGATTCCTTTATGTGTGAATTTAAAGGAACCTGATAAGCCCATTACAGCACCGGCTGAAATTGCCAAGAACTTGCAAGGCATTTCTAGACACATACCTTTGACCACACTTTGTCATCTTTCTCCTCCCCACCCAGTTCCCACCCCCAGCTTGGATATCCATCATGCACTTTGAGACGTCCTCCTGACGTGAAAGTCACTATACATTACAAATGTAAATTAGATTATATTGTATAGACCAGGATAGCACCAGGATCAAGATTTCTACAAGATTTTTTTCAGAGAAAAGAAATAACCAATGTGATCTAATCAGTCTGGGATTTTGAAAATTAATGAAGTTTACACCATTGTGCACCATTCTTAGATTGGGCCACTTTTGAACTGACAACGACAACTTGTATTTATAGAGAACTTTTCATTTTTTTTGAAAAAGGACATCTCAAAGGCTTGACAAACTCAGCGCTGGACATAAAAGAGTCGGGAAGTCAAGTGATGGAAGACATAGACAAAAGCCACAGTCAAAGAGTTTAAGATATTTGCAAACTGGCTTTATTCGTTTTATTGACTGTGATTTGTGGTTTCCGGAAATCAGATTAAGGGGCTTTGCAAATCAAATTTGCCAGCAAAATCCCAATTCAGCAAAACAACAGCAGGAAACAGCTCCCTTTGCCCCGTTTCTCCCTGCACCCGTTAAAAAGAAGTGTTTACAACCAATATGACAGTGTGTAAACTATGTCATATAGAACAGCTGGTGGAATCAGGCTTTGCCACTGTTAAGTGCTCTGAGACACTACCCTGTGTGGATTGCACTGTGTAAGTAGAAGGTGTTGTTGTATGCTGAGTTAGCTGATCTCAACTGTCGCAGAGGTTGGAGATGTTGCAAATAGGCTAGGAAGAGAGGAAGAATCCATCATTGTCCCTGCTCCCGATTGCTATCCAGGAATGGACCATTGGTGGACATTCCACATGTGTAGAAGTTGGACGAGGACAGAATCGGGCTCGGCAGTTGATGCTCCCTGTGGTTGTTTAGTCTGCCAGCACTTACTCGTCAAGGCACAAATAGAAGTAATGGCCACGTGGTAGAGGTGTCTGCAGGAGCCCAGCATTTGTGGAGCTGGACCCCAGTGGAAATAAAATCGGCTTCAGGAAAGGAGAGAAGAAAGTTGGCTGAAAGGAAAGCAAAAAGTTGCATTGTTTGTGTGTGATGGCTAGCCGGGAGCTTTATAAGACAGCACCATTTTTGGCTACATTTGAGATTTACAAAGGATAGTGGGTGAAAGCAAATTCAATTCTGGATGAAAGCATTCCCCACACACTATAAACCTCTCAGAAGCCTGAAGCATTTACACAGGCACGCCCCACCTTGAGTGTGGATGACTGGCAGCTTCACTTCACTTATATATAATAATATAATAATAATCCTCGCATTTGATATAGCGCCTTATCACCGCTTTAAGACGTCTCAAACTGCTTCACAGAATATACTGTAAAGTGAGTTGACTGTATATTTTGTGGGTGAAACGTGGCAGTCAACTGCACACAGCAGTGTCCCACAAGCAGTTGTGGATTGAGTAACCAAATTATTATTATATTTTTTAAGGGATTATTATTACCCCCGGAAAAGGGATCCGCTAATTGACTAACAAACGGGTTCCTACTTTCTGCTAGATAAACTTTTATAGAAACATAAGTAGGCCATTTCAGACCCTTGAGCCTGTTCCGCCATTCAAGGAGAGCATGGCTGATTAACTCTATTTCACTCTGTCCAGGTTAGTTATTTCTTTTCTCTTTTAAAAAAAATCCTGTTGAAAAGAGAGGAAGGTTATGCATTTCATCAAACACCTCTTTTTCAAGAAAGTGTTTCTCTTCTTTCCATTTCCTTGGCTTGTGATGAGGATCAGAGATCGTTCACTTCAGAAAGGAATGGGCAGACCCATACTGTTCCATTCAAGAGCACAACGCTCTCTGGGTGGCAGTCACACGTATGGCTCTGTGTATATTTTTGAATTTACACTTTTTTGTTGTTGGCACAATACACAATGCATGTGTATTTAATTCATATTTAGAGGCTCCAAGAGGAATCCACTGAACAAAAGGTTTGCTGGCAGAGCCAGTTTAAAAGCAGGAGCTTGTGTTCCAACCAACAAGACACTCCCTTGGTTTCTCTACGTGGTGTTATGTTTAAATTCAAATCCATTACATATCATTAAAACACTCTAAACATGGCAAAGCTCCAACGTAAAGATTCAGGTGCTTTCACAGTCACTGGGCCAACCACATAATCCAATCCAGCAACTGCTTAAAGAATAACCTCTTTAAGATGATTTTGAAAGGAGTACATGCTTCTTATAAAAAATCTTGTCATACATCATAATAATCCTTACAATTCATATTCCACCTTATCAGGCCAAAACTCGATAAAGCCATTCACAGGAATTTCTGGAAAATGTAATGACTGTGTACTTGTAGGTGAACATGTAGTGTTTATGCACCTCAGTGACCTCAAAGCAGCCATAAGTGAATACCCAATTTTGTACATGGGTGATTATTGCCTCTACTTCGGGACTGAAAAAACTTTCTTCTCTTATTAAATAACGCCATGGGATCTTCAAGGCCCACCTCAACATTCAGATGGGATCTCAGTTTAACATCTCATTTGAAGGATGGCTCTCCCAACAACGCATTGGAGTGTCAGCAAAGGCTATGAGCTTGAAGTCCTCAGCAAGTTTTAGATAACGTGAAAATTTGCAAATCCATCGATGTTCCCTTAGAAACATATTCTACTATTAAGTTCAAGTGAGAATGGCATATCGTGCCTTGCAGCGAAATGTAGTACGTATCCAATTGTATAACAGGAAAGAGAAAAGGAGCCAAGGTACAATATGTGCCTTGTCGAAGTACACTTCAGAACCCTTGCAATTCATGGTAGTCTTTTTGTAAAATGTCACAGCTCAGCTTTATAGCCATCAACAGGCACATACATGGTGATGGCGTAGAGAATTTGTTCAGGAATTGAATGGCTTAGTTTGTGATTTCCATTTCATAATCTTCTAGAATTGAAACGATTGTGATTTCAACAGCCTACTAGCAAATGATCCTCGGGCCGACTCCGTGGAAAACTCAATTGAAATTGTTGGTTGTGTTCTCTACTCATGGATATGAGTGGTTGGTTTCTTAATGCGGTCAGAGGGGGGGTGGGGGAAGGGAGGCAACATACATGTGCGGGAGATTATGTTTAACTTGACTGCAGTCCTCTGTTTGGACAGGCTTTCCTAGGGCTCTGAAAATATAATTACAATCACATTGCCATAATAAACATTGTGAGTAGGTTGAAGTTTTTTTTGCAAGGGAGGAGCTGGCTTAACAGTCATTCGAGACACTGGTGTTCTCTAGTTGAAGATCATCGTTGAGAATCCAATCAGAGAGTTGAGCCACACTGAAGGCATTCACTGCTGCAGTGTGCTCTCGATTTTCATCTGGCTTTGCACAGAATTATTCTGACATACAAAGGATTAATTCACCGTACAAAGGCGTGGCTCCATGTAGGAGGTAACCGTGCAAACTTTCCCAGTGACTGATCGAGAGGAGTGTTGGCATAACTCAGAGGGCAAAGCTCTCAGCTATTGGCAAATGATATATGACCAAAGGAGAGCACGAGAAAAGAGGCAAAGTAAATTTCAAAAGCGGGGAGCAAAACCATAAGGGAAAAAAAGGGATTTTAAAAAAAAATTGAAACTTTATGGAAAGAGCAAGGATGAGGCAAAGCAAATTGTATTATTTAGGAAATGCAGTTTAACTGTATTGGGAGTTTACTGACATGAATAGTGCTAGCAGGTTACCTTTGTTGCCCTGGCAGATGACGTAATTATTGGTAACACCAGCAACAATAGTTGCAAAGAAGTTCCTCTCCAGGATGGATCTGTGCAGTACAGTGCAGCTTTATTCAGCTGCTTATGGCTTCTCTTTCTGTCCTGTCTTTCTGCCAACAACATAAGTCTTGTCAAGCATCGGCTTGTGCCCCAAGCAGCTCCCGGGAATTCCGAGTCTATTCCTGCAGCGACAGAGACTGACTTTGAAACTGTTTCATTCTGGGACACACTACAGGAGACATTCCTTTGCCTCCTCCCCACCACCCAATCAGTTGCCATTTTGGGAGAATGTTACTTTGCCTGTTTAGGTGGATGTTAAAGATCCCACGGCGCTGTTCATAAAGCAAACAGAGTTTTCCCCCAGTACCTTGACCAGCAATCACCCAGATAAATTTGCTCTGTCACTTCATGGATGTTTGAGGGACAATGCTGTGCACAAATTGGCTGCCATATGCCACTACAAAACACAGTCATTGTATCTTACAGTGAATCCTGTGAAGCACTTTGAAGCATCCTCCTGATGTGAAAGTCGCTTTGTCAAATGCAAGGATTATTATATTCCAACCTAGGATGCACGCAAGCTACTGCTTGCTATCGGCATGAAAGATAGCGGAAACATTTGGCGAGTTTTACACCATATCAGGGACAAAAACAATTCAGCCCAAGATACAAGATTATATGATTAGGCAAATGACACCAGGCCCCTAGTTGTGGGACTGAATCACTGGAGAGTCAGAGAGACAGCAAGGAAATATTCAGATCTCATGAAGAAGTTGTCAGGGAATGTGTTTGCGGAGGAATATTAGAAGCTAGATCTCTTCCAATCAGAAGTCCCCCATTACACAACACAGTGAGACAGTGATAAAATGTTTGTTCAATTCAATGTTTGTTCAATTCAATCTTCCGATATCACTTCCTATTGCACATCCTAGTTTTTTCAAGAATTATCTCATGATTGGTAGATACCTGGTTATTAAGTTTTCAATGGATGGTGTGGGGAGGGATGTATGTTGTTTTACGGTTGATTGAAGCTGATGTTGAAGCTAGTATTGATGTTCTCCATCAGCCTCTGTAAAATCCAGTGGATCCAATGCTCTGGTGAGCACCTGTTGTTTTTACACCAAAGCAGCTCACAAGGGCTAACCAACACAGCTGCCACATTCCCAGGTTTTAGATTCATTAAATGTGCCTGAAACTGAAACCATTGACAATAATCGTATTTGTTCTCAACTGCCTTCAAATGCAGCACTTGCAGTTTCAAAACTGAAAGTTTTTTTCAAACTGAAAGTCGCCTGAAAGCACCTAGAGTCTGACAGAAGTTTCCCAGCCATTAATTCTCGCATTTCAGTTTTAAGTGTGTAGCCGTAAAGTGAAATGGGGGGGAGGTGACGGGGGAGGTGAGGGGTGGGGGTCAACAATTGTCCCAATACTTTACACAAAATGCACCCCGTCAGGTTATTGTAGAGCCCAATTTTATTGTTGCTAAGCCTCGTATGCCATATGATGCTCCTTTTGAAACTGCTCACCTCCCAACCCTGTGATGTCAATTCAATGAAAAACACACACGTTTTATAATAATATAATAATCCTTGCATTTGATATAGCGCTTTTCACGACTTCTAGACTTCCCAAAGCACTTCACAGAATATACTGTAAAGTGAATTGACTGTATATTTGTGGGCGAACGCGGCAGCCAATTGCGCACAGCAATGTCCCACAAACAGTCATGGATTGAAAATCACCAATTTATTATTTATTATTTTTTTTTGGCGGGATTATTATTAGGTGTGTGCCTATGCCTCTGTTTTTTCCCGTCACTGAGATATCGGACTTAACAGGTTGTGACTATCAAGCGAAGAAGGGTCCAAGCGATGGTGAAGTCAAGATTTCTATTGTGGGTCACATTTTAGCACCATCTAGTGGCTGAGCACAGAGAAACAAAGCAGAGAGTATGGGAGACTAACAGTCAGTCAACTCATCTTTCAGCAGCAGTTCAGAGTACATATTAATAATAAATCATCATCCTTGCAATCGTCGGAATATCTTAAAGCATCTCACAGGACTTTACTGTAAAGTATAGTGACTGTGTGTTTATATTTGATGGGATTTTTAGAGATTTAGTGTCCTGGATTATTATAGAAGGTCTGGTCTTGAATAGCAATCTTGATTGGCATTCCAGCTGGGAAATTCTCTCTTACTCCCACATCAGCCATTCTCATTGGCAAGTTACCCTGGGCTTCAGCAAGAATGATTTGGATGGAGCACCATTGAGTAAGCAGCAAAAGCTTGGTGAGAAAAATAATAATGCTTGCATTTACATTTGATACATTTGATATCACGTTGGAGGGATGTCTCAAAGTGCTTCACAGGAATTACTGTGAAATTAAATGAATGTGGATTTGTAGGCAAATGCAGCAGCACAATTGTGCACATCAATGTCCCACAAATAGCCATGAAATGAATGACCAATGTTTTTATCTGGGGGGATTCTTAGCCAGGATGCCAGGAGAAACTCTCTTCTCTTTTTGAATAATGCCCTGGCATCTTTAACATCCACCTGAACAGGCAGAGAAAGAGGAAAAGTAGACAGAAGAACAGAGCTTGTTGTTCTGCTTTTCAGTTAGTAAGTACGTGTCAATTTGTTTTGTTTCTCTCTAGAATCTTGCTTGATTTAATAAATTTTGAAGGAGATACGATTAAAACCAAATCCTGAGCAATTTATGTTGAAAAGCTTTGTGTGTATGTGTAGGTGTACGTGTGTGTGTTTGATAGTTTTTTTGGAAAAGTAATTAAATTGACTCGTCTTACTCTCGATGATTGAGGCTGAAATTTTGAAATTGGAGCTCACACAGTCAATCCTGTCATGCAGTTGGCTGAGCAGTGAAACCACTTGTACAATTTATATAAATTCCTGGAAAAAAACACATTACTGCTGGAAAGTGCAAAGACAGAGCATTCCTCAATCCCTTCACTTAAAATGGCCAACATTGTGGCATCCATTTCCTCAATAAAGCCCTTCTGATGGTCTTGTGTTGGCAGTTTACAAGATTCCCAGCATCACAGTCATGGCTGTTGACAAGACTGCAACATTCCTGGAACGGAACAATAACAAGCTGAAGTTGTGATATGACATCTCAGGTTTTAGAAATGTATTGGGAGTTTCTCCCGGTTTCCTGGCCAGCAGTCCCCAATGGTCATTCCCTTAAAAGCTGCATTGTGGGATATTGCTGTAAATTAGATGCCTCATTCACCTACACTACACTTTACCGTAAATCTTGTGAAACACTTGAGACTTCACAATGACATGATAAAGCGCTATATATCAAATGCAAGGATTGCTATTCTTACAGTATTTTTATTCAAACAACAACAAACAAGAGCAAACAAGAACAAACAACAACTTGTATTTATAATGCGCTCGCTTCTCATGTTGTGAGGACATTCCAAGACGCTGACAAATCCTGGCTGAAAAATTCCAGTCAGTAAAGTGCTCGCTCTCCCTATCCCTTTTACTTAAACACAGCACATTGAGGAATGAATGGTGTGACCCATTCCCTATGCTGCATTTCATGTTGTTATTGAAAGCAAAGTGCATGTGTGTAGATATGGATAAGGACAGGATCAGATCAAATGTGATGGGCCCCCAACTCAAATAGCCTTTTTTTTTGATCCAGAACTTAAAGTGAAGGGGGCTGAGAGCCAGACAAGGACTGAAAAGAACATAGACATGTCAGGAGGAAATAGTTAGGTGATACCAATCTTGGGTTTTAAAGGCATGCACATGTTATTAGAATAACTGTATCAAAGCATTTCACAGGGAATTGCTGGCAATGCTGTTATTCCGTATTTGTAAGCAAACTTGGATTTGCACACAAGTCCCACAAGCAGTCATGAAAATAATGACTAATTTACCTGAAGAATTGTTAGCCAGGACACTGAGAGAAGCTCCCTTGGAAAGTAAGTATATAAGGGATGTGGAGAAAAGACAAGAAAATGGGATTAAACGATCTGTCAACATCTACTAAGTGGGTCGAATGGTCTGAATGGGCTCCTAAAGGAAGGAAAGAGCGGGAGGTAAGGAGTTCCACTCTCATACAAGAATGAGCAAGGTTCCAGAGAAGCTGGTACCATAGACATGTCAGTCTGGCTCAGTGGTGGCGCTCTCACCTCTGAGTCAGAAGGTTGTGGGTTCAAGCCCCACATCGGGATTTGGACCAACATAGTCTAAGATGACACTCCAGTGCGGTGCTGTGCTGGGGGTGCACTGCATTGTCAGAGGTGCCATCCTTCAAATGAGACGTTAAACTGTGGCCCTGTCTGCTTGTCCAAATGGACGTTAAAGATCCCATGGCACTATTTGAAAAGAGAAATTAGTTTCTCCCGATGTCTTGACCGATAATCCCCCAAATAAGGTTGGCCATTCACTTCACGGCTGTTTGTGGGACATTTCTTAGTGCAACTTGGCTGTTGCGTTTCCCACAAAACACAGTCACTACACTTTACAGGAGAAAAAGAATAATTTGATCACTCAATCCACGACTGTTTGTGAGACACTGCCATGCACAATTGGCTCCCGCATTTTGCCCACAAAAATATACAGTCAATTCACTTTACAGTATATTCCGTGAAGTGCTGTGAGACGTCTCGAATACGCGATAAGGTGTTACACCAAATGCAAGGATACATACATATAGTTGGAGGGAACAGTGGAACCAGACCCAACATGAATCAGAGCCTTCAGGAGAGATGGAAGAGAATATGAGAATGAAGTTAGATTTTGACTGACCACTTTTGGTGATCTTCAAATCCTGTCATCTTTATATTACAGCTAAAGCGGAACTTCTGTTTGCAATTTGAGGGTCACCATGGCGATGATGCTTTGTTCATCATTCCCGGTCCCACTTTGAACCCCAATCATTGCCTTGCTGTCTGCCTGACTCCATTCGCAAGGAACTCTGTGTATTCCCAGTCTGTAAAACTGGCTTTAAACAAAAAAAATCACCCACCCCACACCTCCTCCCAGTTGCTTTTCAATGAGTTGGATTGTTGTCAGCTCACAGTGAGTAACCAACTTTAATCACGACTAATAATATATGGGTCCACTGCAAAGAGAGGGTTTGATGGGCCAAAGACCTGTCTCTCGTTGCATACTCTTTTATGCTGCAATTGTGAAACAGAACTCTAGAGATTACTGCAGGGCAGCGCCATTTTTGACAGGACTTTCACTGCACAGAAACGCCGAGAACTTCTGGCCAAGACGCCCGACCCATCGAAGGAAAATTTAAATATATTTTGTCACTACTACTTGGAATGTCTCTCACATCAGCCAGTGTCTGCATCAGCAAGCACACAGCTGCACTCGTCAATACGACTGTTGAGGTGTCTGTACGTGTGCTCGGCAGAGCGATTTCCTTCTAAAAACCTGGATTTCTCTCATACTCTAAACTGCAGCCATTTTAACAATGAGTTGAACATAGTTTTGGCACCTCACTTCTGCAGACATTTCCTTTTGACTTTAAGATTTATGTACTTTACAAACACTTTCTGTGTGTTTGGAATAAAAAGAAATCAGTCACTACACTTGCTGGTGGTTACTTGAGACATTACCCCACGTGAAGGGCAAAGTGTAAATGTGAGTTGTTGTTGATGAATTGATATAAAAATCCAAGGTCTTGCTTTCTAATTATCCTCACCCAAGAGCAAGACAAATAAATGCAATAACTGAAGTCATGGGAGACAATTGGAAATTGGTTAGAAATACCTTTTTTGAAAACACCAGTTTCCATTTGGTGTAAATGTATGTACAACAACAACAACAAAATTACATTTATAGAGCACCTTTCATGTCAGGAGGACGTCCCAAAGTGCTGAACGGTCAGGTGTCAGGGCCCGAGCATGGGGGTGTAGGGGTTATGTGTGTATGTATGTGCACATTATGTCAGTGTAATGTCTTTTTCAACATATTCCTTTATGTCTGTTAAACCTCCAGGCCCGTCCCAAGGGAGAAGGCCTGACCCCTTACCAGGGAAAGAAGAGGTGCTTCGGTGAATACAAATGTCCAAAGTGCAAAAGAAAGTGGATGAGTGGTAACTCCTGGGCCAACATGGGCCAAGAATGCATCAAGTGCCACATCAACGTTTACCCCCACAAACAGGTAAGGACTGCAGGCAACCATGTGTACCATGCAGCAAACACCATTTCTGAGAGACTTGGCAGCTCAGGGCAAAGTGACGGGTTCTTTACAGTGTGTTAATGATGGTGGATTGTGGTACTGAGGTTTATCCTTTGCTTGTGTGCACAGTATAAGAATGGGACATGTTGCTGTGTGTGCAGGATAAGCATGGGTTACATTGCTGTATGTACAGTATAAGAGTGGGTCACACTGTTGTGTGTACAGTATGAAAGAGTGTACTGTGTTTGGTAAGCTGTGTGGAGGACAGTACAAAGCTCTAACCTGTTGGGACCTAAACCACTGGACAACGGGGGTCAGGAACCAGGGTTCAAACCCACTATGGAACAAGGGCTGAAGTCCACATCTCAGCCATGTTACCACGTGACAGCTGCTTACGAGAGGCTCAGTTCTTCTACCCAGTAAAAGGGTAAGAGGCATGGCATCATTGAGAATGCTAAATGTACTTCAGAGAGAGGAGCAATGCTGTTTTGGGGGCTGTAGAAAGCACAAGACGACTGTGTCATTTGTAAAATTACAACACTGTCTGTATAAATAGTCAAAAGCGCTTGCAATGACAATTTTACTGGGGAGCAGTGATTGCCCTTTAAGAGCTAGTTTCCCTGATGGAAAGCTCCTAGCTGTTCTATAATGGAATTGAATGTAATGAAGAAATTGGCTAAACAAAGTGACTTGACAGTTTAACGAGTCGAGAGGAATGTTTGCCTTAACCAGCTCAATTCTACTCGCACAACCTGGGTTCAGAATAATACAGCCTCATTTCCTGCATGACTTTTTGCCCTTGGCTTTCTGTGCTGCTTCAGGCCTCTAGAACCTGAGAGAGATGATGAATACTTGTTATTTAGGGGCATAAAATATTTATTGTTAGTTTGCGTTGTGAGTGAGTGGATGTGCACCAGCCACTGTTGTATTGCGTGTCAAGAGATCGTTTGAAAATAAGACTCCGTCTCCAAATGAAGCCAAGTTACCTCAACTGTCAAGTGTGAGTTTCAGCCCAGGGAATGGCATGGCTCTATGTAGAGTAGCCAACCTGTTGTTTGTTTCATCTCACTTTTGCAAGGAACACAGATTAAAAACTCAGGATTCATCAGCGAGAATCTAACAGATCTACAAAGGCTTGTCAATTTTCACATTAATAATTGTTGAATTTGATACAGTGCCTTTCACATCAGAAGGACATCTCAAAATGCTTTGCAGGATTTTGACTATAAAAGTGTAGTGACTATGTATCTTTCACGTCTGAGACCAGGTGCTGGCCACCAGCATTTCCAGATCACACATCAGGTAAGAAGCAGAGTAAAACTCTCTCTGCATTTCCTCAGGACTGTGACTGAACCTTGAGTTCAGCAGAGGAACCTTTGCTGTGCCATGGTGACAGTTTGCCATTTCTACCACCAGCCACACTCTTGGCCTCACCGAATCAGAACGCCAGTTTTATGCCAACTCATGGCTGCAGCTTGTGCTATGAACCTGTACCTCACAAGGAACAGGGCTGAGTCTGTACAAACTCCTTTTATACATGGCCCTTCCTTACAGCTGCCAAAGAGACACAGAGACTCTTTCATCTCATCAGATCCAAATCAGGCCCAGGTGGTATAAGGAGAGTGTTGCAATTTGTTCCACTCATCCTTAAAATGAGGAGGATTTTAAAATAATAGGCATCCCAAAAGGTTGTCACATTTATCCTAATGGGTATGTGTTAGCTAGAATATTTAAAAATAGTAATAATTATCCTAACATTTGGTATAGCTCCTTTCACATCAGGAGTACGTCCCAATGCTCTTCTCAGGATTCACTGTAAAGGGTAGTGACTGTGTATTTAGTGGGCGAACCCAACAGACAACTTTGTGCACAGCGAACCCACAACCTCTTGCCTCTGAAGTGAGACCACTGCAGACAGAGCCACAAGCTGAGCTCACAGTCCAGGCTGACACTCCCCTGTGTAGTATTGGTAGGGGCGTGGGGGGAAGGAGGGATAGAGTGCTGCACTGTTGAAGGAGGAGGAAGTGGGACAAGGCCTCAAATCCACAGCTCCCTCCATGTGTGTGTGTGGCTTTTTCAGATACTATATACCATATAGTATATATAATAAATGTGCTGGTGTAATGAAAGCATTGTGAAATTGAATAAATAGTCACATTCGCTCCTGAAACAGCTACAGTAAGCCTGCCACATGTAGTTTGCTAATACCTATGAGTTTCATCTACATCTTTATGACAGGATTTAAAAGATCGCTAACTTTAGTGATGGACGAGCGATGAATCCAGTTAGTTGAATCACATCCTACATTTGCCTGCTAACTTTTTTGACACGGTTTCAATCCCTTTAAGAGCACTGAAGTGAAAATATGTTATTGCAACTTCTAAATCCCCCAAAGCTTCCCAGTGATTACTTGTGGATAAAACGACTGAGGGACCAGCAATGCTCACAGCTCTTAAGCCATGAATGAATGTCAATCAAGCTCCTATGGATTGTAGAGCTTACTGCTACTTAAATCATCATTAAAATGGATTTCAAACAACAGCTAATGCCTTGCTTTGGTTTGGAATAAGTCCAGACCGAGGCAGCATTACTCTGGTTTTTACTGGTGAGGAGAAAACCAACTGGAGGTACAGTGAACAGGCTTAAATTAGTGATGGATCAGGTGAAAGAAGTGCTTTAATGTGCTGTGCCTCAAAGTTGGTAGCACACAAACTTTGGGCTGCAATTCCTCATATAGCAAGTTCCCAACCTTAAGCTAGAATACTGGAGGGAGGCATCAAGAGGAAGTCTCAAGTTACCTGCAGGAGGGATGGAAAGACACATGATCCCTCACCTCAATCCCAATGCCCAACAAGTGGGGCCTGGTTTATATTGGATGCTTAAGCAGAGATCTTTTTGTTACTTGTTCAAAACAAGTTTCTTACTCCACATACCTCTGTTATTGAATTGGCGAATCGCTTTCCAGGGATAACAATCCCTCCAACAAAAAAATGTGGTCACTCAATCCACAGCTGGTTGTGGAACACGGTTGCCGCATTTCGCCCACAAAATACACAGTCAATCCACTTTGCAATATATTTCTGTGAAGTGCTTTGAGACTTTTCAACAATGTGATAAGGCGGTATATCAAATGCAATGATTATTATTATTAAAGTAGGAAATCTCATGTTAGACCAAAAGACATAGTGTAAAAAGAGGCTATTTCTAGCATTCATTATATAACAACCCTCATTGTCAGCAACGCCTGACTGAGCACCATCGCAGAAGCAACAGCTGTCTGTCTGCATGGCCTTCTGACTGGGCATGTTGTTCCTGACCTGGAACTGTTCGATACTGACTTGACTTGCCTATAAATGGGAAAGCATTCCCTTCCCCTGCTGACATCCCTTGCCCTGAGCTCAATTCTTTTTACAGGAAGAAACAAAAAGCTTCTTTCTCAAAATGGTGCAGCCAACCAAGATTTAAATTTCTACAGCGACTATAATGGAGCTTGAGCCTGCACCGTGGAAAAGGGGAAATGAAAGGTTTACAACGGAGCTGCATTGGAAACCTGATATTAAATATCAAATCCTTTTGTTAGGAAAAAGAATTTCCAGCAAAAGTAATCAGAGGTTGCATGGGTTTGGTTCAACTTTGCAATTAGGGCTATGAAATCACAAAATGTTGTGCAATGCTAAATAAATATCAATAGAGTGTAGCCCAGGAACAGACAGGAATTGAAGTGACTATTGTGGTTCATCTGAGAAGTCCCCAAGCTAAAATAATGGCTATATACTACTGTTTCTCTCTCATTCTCTCTCTCTCAAACACACACACAGACCCTTCAAATCAATTTCTTCACCAAACAGCCATCTAATTCCACGTTCAATTTGCTGAATCATTCTGCCTCCACTGTCTCTGGGTGGTCCATCCATGGAGTCACCACTCTCGATGCAAAGTAATTCAATCTGAACGGCCTGTTCACCTTCCCTCTTCTGTGCTCAAGCCTGTCTAATCGGATCATCTACATTTGAACATTTTACTGTTTTGACTGTAAAATTTACTGGCGATGCACAGAGGTTCGCTTTGGTTTTCAGGTGGTCGGGAAAATGTACCAAGTGAATTATACACATTGATTTTCCGGTCTATCACAGCAAAGCTTGCTTGTAAATGGGATCACGTACTGTTTCTTCGGCAACAGTATTCGAAGACACACCGCTCCCATTTGCAATGTGGAGTTTGTCAAACCATAGTCTTGAAACTAATTTTGGTTCCAACTGATATTTTTGTTGCACTGTAGCAGTAAGCAGAACATTTTTGAATTGGCTCCAAGTCACTAAAACACACTCCTTGGAGCCAGCCAGTTTTCTCTTCAATTCATAATCTAAGTACAAAATAGGCTTTTCTCTGACATCTCGCTCCTTTTTTGACCTAGCCAAGTTAGCAGCTCTGGAACTCTATCCCCCAGTGCCTTCGCCTTGCTTCCTCCCTTTCCTCCTTCAAGGCCGGTCTCAAGACCTTTCTCTTTGACCGTGCCTTCAGCTCCCCTCTCGACTCTCTACCCCCTCCTCGCTCCCTCCCCTCACCCTGACCATTCTTCCCCTTGCTCGGGTCCTGACCTAACTGTACAGCGCCTTGGGACGTCCTCCCGACGTGAAAGGCGCTCAATAAATGGAATCTTGTTGTTGTTGTTGTTGATAGCAGTTCTGTAGTTGATTTTTTTTCAAACTAAAAAACGATTGTGTGTGGTCAGAGCTGTTTGCTGGGTTATCACATTCTAGAATCGCAGTGGTGTAGCAAGAATAGGAACCAAACTGACTGCATGATCTACTGAGTTAAGAATAATCCTTTCGTACAGAGCCTTATCATGCCATTGAGATGTCATAAAGCATTTCATAGGATTTTTCTGTCAAGAGCAGTGACTGAGTATTTGTAGGCAAACCTAGCAGCCAATTTACACATACCAATGTCCCACAAACAGCCACGAAGTGAGTGAACAATTTTATTTGGGGGATTGTTGTTGGCCGGAACACTTGGAGAAACTCCCTTCTCTTTTTGAGTTGTGCCAGGGGATCTTTAACGTCCACCTGAATGGACAAATAGGACCTTGGCTTAATATCTCAACTGAAAGACGGACATCTCTGACAGTGCAGCACTCCCTCAACATTGCTTTTGAATGTCAGCCTAGTGAGTTCAAAGTTCTGACATGGGGCTTGAACCCACAACCTTTCGACTCAGAGGCTACCAACTGAGCCCACCAGGAAAAGGTCATAAAAATGATGAGTGTGAAGCCAGCCTTGGAGAGAAAAAGTGAAACTGAACCAATGTTAAGAACCTGAAGCCTATAATTCATAAATTGTGGTCCTTCCTTCTCAGGAAGCTAGCTGCTAATATTAGCACAAGTCCACATTTACTGTACCATCCTGCGGTAATACAGATTGACAAGGGATACACCTGATATAATACCAAACCTGCTGGCTGCAGAGTACAGAGCACACAACCTGATGTGAGTGCTGACTACTGCTATTATTTTTATTACATTAGCCCACCACCCTCCCAGAGGGCAATCCTTTTCCACTTTTCATGAGAGGAAATGGAAATCCAAAAGGATGCCCGTTGGGAGGGTGGGAAACTGCCATAATAAAACATTTAGTCAGCACTCACGTCAGTGTTGGACTCAGGAGGTCCCCAGATCCTGTGTTATTGCAGCCCACCAAAGCGCCTTAAAAGCTAGCTCCAGGAACGGTTAATGGCTGCGATCGTCCGGTTACATAAGTAGCCGTATGTGGACCTCAAACTCACATATCTAACACTGGCAGGTTTAGAACACATTTTTTTACTAAGAGGGAAAGGCAGGTAGTTTGGTGTTTAAACATGACTGTTGTTCTGGATTACACCTTTGATTTTGTTATCAGAACTAAATGGCCTCCAGTCTTGATACATTCTGCACAGGGTAACAAGTGCCTGTTCCAAGTTAGAAGGAAGGGTGACAGCAGTGTATTGAGAGTGTATTGGAAATCACCATGCTCTCTCTCTCTTTTATAAATCACCACTTTTTGAGTAGATATATTATTTCAAATAAATAAGTCACTGGATATAAACCACAGCTCTTCCACTAACCGCACACTATAAATAAGTCTGTGTTCTTTTAATTACTTATTTTGTGTCTGTCTGCTTCTTGGAGAGCAGATGGTTTCCATCTCATTCCTCACCAGCTTGGTGAGAGGGAGAGAGGTGCTATTCACTCATCCTGGTCTTAGGCCATAGCTTGCCCAACTGACTGGACAGGTTCTCTGTACAACAACTTGTATTTATACAACTTTCACGTAGAATAAAGTCCTGGAGAGCTTTGCAGTGTTAGGGTTGGATGCCAATCAAGTGAGAAGAGGAAAGGAGAGGTTACTACAGGCATGGTCGAAGAGGTAAGTTTTGAGATGGGATTTAAAGACTGATAGAGAGGGAATGATGCGAAGGGACATGGACATAGAGAAGTTCCAGAAGTTATGCTCGTAGCTGTTGTACTGATAGCGCAACAAATACCGAGCACTGGCTCTTTAACAGTTAAGATATTCTTCGTTTTAAGTTTGTATTATTTTACATCTAATTAATCTGCAGTGACAGTTTTTGAATAAACACGGGGAACTGGCTAGATAATGGAAAAAAAATCTCATGTTGTCACTGTTAATTAGTTCATTTTCCTGGCTGGTTTCTGTGTTTACTGTAATTTTACATATAATTCATCATCTGTTAGTAATTTTATACAGTAGAAATCTAACTGCCCCAAAAGCAGTTGCATGGCATTTATTCCAGTGCCACAAAACGAGAGGCCTGGTTAGGCTCTGTGGGAATGAAAAGCAGCCACAGTGAAACATTAGCCATAATTAAAGGTGTTGAAATTCTTCCAGGATTTACAGGATGGGGACTACCTTACCATGACTAATGACTCTTATTCAATCGGATGAAAGTCACTGATAAAAATGGAATTATAAAATTAAAAGCAGACTGCTAAGAAGGAGCTCCACCATAAAGTGAAAGGAGTGGGTATTTTATTTGAGGAATTCTAATGAGAAAGTAGAAATACCAAAGAAAGTATAGTATAATTAACAGGAATGCAATTACACACTGAAGATTACTTCTGTAACTCTCAAATTAAGGCCACAGAATAGTGACACAATAAATCTAGAAATCTAGAGGCTGAGAAAATTCTCCCAGCTCCAGGGAAAAGCAACTCCAAACAAAAATAGAAACATGAAGCAACAGGACAACATTTTACAACCATATCTACAGCACTGACACCTTTGGCAACATTTAGTAATCGAAAATCTGGAGAGGCAGGGAAGAGACTATGGTGTAAATAGTTCATGGCGCATCTCAAAACCCTCCTCTTTGACCGAGCCTTCGACCACCCTCCTACATTCCCTGCCCTCCACTCTCCCTGATCCCGACCCCCAGCTCGGGTCCAAATCCCTGACTCTTCAGCCCTTTGGGATGTCCTCCCAATGTGAAAGGCGCTATATAAACTTAGGGTTAGGGTTTGTAATTTAGTATTTGATTGACATACTTGTGGATTTCCAGTGTTTCTGTTTTAGGTTAAGAGATTAAGGGAGGCTATAATAGTGGGTACAGGTTTCTCAGTTTAAGTCCAGGGCAGGCTAAATGAACAAAATCTCTTGCATCTGCAAGGCTCTATTTGAAGTGACTTTGACCAGTTTCAATCTAGTTCCCATTAAGTCCACAAGCAAAAAGCTGATATTTTACACCATACAAAGAGACTTAAGTCTGGCAGAAGTTAACAGGGAATAGTCAGTTAAGTGCTGATGGCTTTACTCCAAGCAAAATCTGAATTGTCACTGAAAGAAACTCAGAGAAGATACAAGACCTTTAAATTTGTGAGGAGGAACCAAAGTAAGGGGTAGAAATAATTAATTTCTTGAAATTACTGACAACTCAATGAATTTTTAAATGATTACTCGGGGTTCGATCTGCAGCTCCAAGGTGTCCCGACGTGAAGGGTGCTATACAAATGCAATCTTGTTGTTGTTGTCTGGGTGCACCTGTTAGAGACTTTGTGCAAAGCTCACTATCCATTTCGTCGGTTCCAATCCTCAGAGGACAATGCTTTCATGATTTTCCAATTTTTTAAAATTGAGACATGTGGAAACCTATCACCATGCTTACCCAAACCAGACTGAGAATTCCATGTTTCTGACCTACACATGGAAATTCACGTGTTTCAAATGGAATGTGCACTCTCTCCCCAGAAAGGTGCACCATCCTGGCTGAATACATAAGATAGGTCTGGATGAAGAAGGCCCTTCGGCCCATCCAATCTCATCCCTCCAGAACACCATCCCTACATCAAGCTGCTTTTTAAATGAGTCTAATGTCTTGGTCTCAACACTTATCTTGGCAACCTGTTCCAGTTATGTACCCAGAGAGTATTTGGCACAGGTTTATTTTCTGATCCCCTATGGCAAAGCCTGAGCCATTGTGGTGTACAATAGTCTGTCTCTGATCGATTTACACTGGCAGAAGTTAACAGGCAATAGTTAAAACTAATTACCTTATAACTGCCATAACGTTAGAATCACATTTAGCTTTTATACTCCAAAAGTATTTAAAATTCCAAAATAGATTAAAAGAGGCAGTTTAGTTTACTGCCTGTCACCTTGCAGAGAAGCAGAATTGGAAATCGGGTTTGCAATTTCCCCCAATTCTCCAGTTACACTCTTGTCACTGATGTGGTGGAACAAATTGAAAATTGGCAAAGTGTTGTGGAAAAATGTAATCAATCTGTTGCACTCACTCAGTTGGCACTCTGAACTCATTCAGCTGCATGGAATTTGCTGTAACGTGTGAAAATGAGTAAATTGGCAATATATTTGGGTAACCAATAACTAATTTTTAAGATCCTGTTTGGAGCAAAATCAGAAGTTTTGAAACACCTCCCCCAGGGATTATAGCCAGGGAGGTACAGTAATTGCCTTTGGGGCCATGGCTAGTGCGGTGTGGCATAGAAATCAGGGTATCCTCTCTTGACTGTCCAGTGATATTGCAGAAAAGAATGCACGTCTGGCTGGCTGTCGGTGAGGACAGGAAGGGGCTGCTCTATGGTTCCCTTTCATATTTAAATTGCTTGCCAACACTGTTCGTCTAGGCTCACACATGAATAATGGTCCCTTGAGTAAGGAATCAGAGGGAGGCTGTCACCTCAGCATAAGTCAGTGTTGTCGAGGGAAGTGGAGAAACATTTTTAAACTAAATGTAATTTTATAGTTTTATTCCCTTTATTTACTCGTGTTGCGCAGCTTGGATCCAGACCAATCAAAGAGTTAGACACCTGCCTCCAATGGCGGTCCATGATTGGGTGGCCAATGATTGGGTGGCTCACAGCTAATGATGGCCCATTATTTATTGACACCCAGCCAAGGCAACCATATCATTCCTACACAATGGTAAACCGACGATGACGATTCTCTTTTCCCATGAGGTAAAAGCAATTTTATCCCCAACTTGCAGTTAGTCCAAGACTTAAAATTCTAAACTGAACTGGCTCAAGAAGCAGGCATCCTGCTTCTTGCTATTTGTAGCCACCTTCACTTCAACCCACGATAGTAATCTGAATAAGCTGCTCTTTTGGATTTCATTTGTGTAAACAGTGCTATTATAAGAGGCTTACTTAGCACTTCAAATGTTTAAATGTTGCCCTGCCCTGCAGCTTAGCTGTTTCTCACATTTTGCCATGTAATTTCTGCGTTAAGTTGGAGTTAATATGCTTAATATCTTAAATAGTCAAGAGTGCAGATACAAACTATTCTCTCAGAGCTGCCTTGATAATACTGTACATCAATGCCAGGTGTTTTTTTTCACATATTCTGACAAATGGCAGACTTGCTCTCTCTGGAAGGCAAGCCTGGATCCTCATGGAGTCTCATTTTCAAACCTAACGGTTTATTTTCAAGAAAGTTGACTCGGATCCAGTGAAAGCTATAACCTCTCCATAAATAAGAGAACTGGACCATCCAGTCAAGAGAAATTTATATCTGCTGTATTCCCCATGGGCTATAGTTCAGTCACTGCAGCCAGAGACCTTCACTGACTTTTGGCTTCCATTGACAGCCCTTTAAGACGTGGAGGGGAAAATGATCTCCTGAGCTGTGTGAAAAAGCACATTTGGGACTCTGACAAAGCAGCTAAACTGTACTTCATGTGAAAACCTGAAAAAGTGGGTTTCTCTTTGGCAATATAACCCCTGCGTATATCTATTCTCTTAACCTTTCAAAATGCGCCCAAGGAAACCACAAGCAAATGTTAGCTTGTTGTTTAGTTCTTTCCATAAACTCCATCCAGTGCTTGTAAGAAAAACATTTCTTCACCCAAAGGAATCATGAAGTTAAGCTGCCTTGCAAGTACAAATTGTGTTTTGCATGATCGATGTTTTGTACAACATTTCATAGCGAGCAATTTTATTGCACTGGGTGGTGGTGGTTGGCGGCTTGGAATATCTACAAAAGTCGAACATGACATCAAATTGGGATAAAAAAAATCTGCAAACGCTGAAATCAACAACACATAAGCCATTGCCAAAGCTGTGCACAATATGATGCCACATATGGCAAGTAATCAGTGACAAATGGATCAAAGCCAAGGAAACTTTTCCTCTCTCAAAACAATTTTAATATAATTTCAGATGTAGAAGCAATTCTAGGTATTCTTACTTATGTAATGAAACTATCAGCAGGATTTATATAGGTCCCTGTCATCTTTTTTCATGGTTATTAATCATATAATATTTTGGGACATTGCTCTTTGCAAATGGCTGCCACATTTGCCTACAAGTATACAGTCACTACACTTTACAGCTATCAAGTACTCTGTGAAGTTCTTTGAGGTATTCTCCTAATGTAAAAGGCGCTTTTTAAAAAAAATGCAAGGATATTATCACTATTTAAAATTAAGGACACCTGCAATTCCCTCTGTACGTATAGTTTACACAACTCACATTGTTCCCTGTGAGGTGATGGTGATTTTTTGGATTGTATTTAGGTAAGAACAGTGTATCAGATCTGGGTCTGATTCTTTTTATCCCTTCTGTAACAGTTTCTGTAAAAGTTACTTATTTAATTAGGTAGACTTCACTTTAGGGAGCATTGCAACAGTTACCAAACATTAAGTTAACATACTTACAGTGCTTTTATTGTATCAAACTGGTCTTCAACACTTTTGTTGCATTTCAGTAAATAAACAATATAACACAAGACAAGATCCTCCTGACTAACTTCCACTGCCCAAACTATTATGAATTACATAACATTTAATCTTAGTTATGTAATTACATTAAGATATGCCTAAAAAACAGTTACAAAACTTTGCAGTAAATTCCTGCTTTGAGACGTTTTGACGATGTGATATGCACTGTATCAAATGCAAGGATTATTATTATTATCATTACTTATGTTTTGGGCAAAATGTTGCCATCTAAGTTTTATACAGCTCAGAAAAGATGGTCTGGAATCTGTGGTGGTAAACAAACAATTGTTTTCATTAACAAACTTACACTACTTTTCAACAACTTAGTCATTATGAGCGAGAAAGATGCTTATAAGGTTTCCAAATTAAGTTTGGATTTTAAATTTCAAGACAGTAGTGTTAAAGTTAAGATCATGGAAAATATCAGGCCTCTGATCTCATGATAATAACATCTTTGAGCTATAATAAGGCATAGGGAGTTCAGTAAGATAGCAAACCTTTGCTGTTTGAACCACATTTGAGTTGTGTTCAGGATTACCTAATACCCATTGAATAACGGCTGAAAGACTTGTTTCAATAAAATAGGAAATACTGAAATTGTTGTGTAGCTCAGACTGGCCCTCAAATGGTGCAATATTCATGAATAGTTACAGTAATAGGGCAACTTGAAGAAAAGATGCATTGTGGAAAAAAGACTGAATTTTTATTTAATTTAACATTTTAATAGCCTTCTGACAAACAAAATGCTCTGCCAAGTTTTCTGAAACCACGTGCTATTGTGTTGTGAAGCAATGTGGCCTGTAATCTTGAATGGATTAGATGGGGTGGGGGGTGGGAAGGAGGTTGGAAAGGAAAAGAAAGGACAGAGAAGGCATTGCAGTTCCAGTTTGCTCTGTTTAATATTTCAACATGCAGTAATATCAGTCCCTGCAGGCTACAGCATCTTGCTCCAGATATTTAAAAATACACTTTTTGTAAAATGTAAAAACAAAACACAGAATGGCCAACATTTTCTTCAAAGTTTCAGTACATCAAAGAATTTGCATGGGTCAAATACAACACATGCTTTGAAGTTTTCCTCAGGCCTTTTCTGTCCCTGTCTGAATTTTCTCACCTCTTTCACAGACTGACTTATTTACCAACAACAATTTTACATTTTACATTGCTTTTCACATCAGGAAGACGTCTCAAAGATTCTGAGTCGGGAATGGGGAAGATCTGAGGATGGGAGAGAGGGGAAGGCTACCAAAAGCGTGGCTGGAAAGATGGGTTTTGATAGCAAGGAGTGGGGAGAGGGCAAGGTGGGAGGGAGTCTGAATGGTATTCCAGCGAGAGAAGGCTGAATGGCTGAAAGCTCATTTAATGATGGTTGGGCGGATCAGGTGGGAGGACTACATGAAACAGGCTAGTGTTTAGAGGAAATACAGTTTACAGGAAAACATTCCACTGGTGTATTTGTATAACAATAAATAGATTCCAGGGGGCAAATACAGCAGTTGGCGTTATTGAGGGAACATTCATTCCAGTCTTTTTTTTAAAAAAACTCTGCACAAGTGTCCAACCAGTGAGATACTGCGTACACCAGTGCAGATTCGCTGGCATTTTTGCTTCCACAATAACAGTGAATACTCTTCAAAGTAACTCATCTTCTGAAAATATTAATACATTTCAATGCAAGAAGTGAAGGTAAATTTGATGAATTCATCCATGGGAGTGTGAAGCCCAAGTCTTGTATTTTCATTAACTGATAAAATTGTGTGGAGAGAGGCATCACAAGTCAGATATGATGAAATCCCCAGTAATGGTCACATTAATAGTGGAACATGTCTTGCATTCCCAGACAATGACATTTTCATTACATTTGAATTGATGTTGACTTGAAGTAGAAGGGTTAAAAAAAAAGCAGTAAATGGTCCTGAGCGACTGCAAACATTCTAGGTGTACAGTCAGAGAGCAATAAACACGGCAGCCTGGATGAAATCTTATTCTGGGAAAACTCCTGCCCCAAGCAGAGTCAAATGAATTATTACTACCCTTCAATAAACATCTGTTGGAATCTGGATATTTGATTTGTTTCAGGACAACTCTGGCCATATTTAATGAAATAATAAATAATGCATTGATATAGGGCCTTATCATGTATTCGAGACGTCTCAAAGCACTTCACAGAATATACAGTAAGGTCAATTGACTGTACATATTTTATGGGCAGAATAGCATTTGTGTTACATGTGGAAAAGAAATTGATTTTTCTTTTGGTTGCTTAGTGGCTGTTTTTGCAAAGTGTTGCAGCCGAGATGATGTTCCAAAACCAAAAAGTGTTTTGGATTCCGCAAACTGCTTTCAGAGAAGACACAAACACGTGATACATTTTCTGCTCTTTCCTCAAACAGATTTCCTCCTTCCCAAGGTGTCGGCCTCCCTCCATAGGCCCTAGTGCTGACCTGCCTTTGTGATGGCTCTACTGCTTTCAAATCTGCCAGCTGAGCAGTCCAAATATTTGCCTGAAAAGAACAACAATTTGCTGGTCTATGGGTCTGAGAGTTTGGACCGTGGACAACCAGTTATGTGCTGGGAGAAGGTTTCCAAACTACAAGAAAAAGCTGAGCTCACCTGTACTCACAAAGCTACATAGGGTTACATAAGAGATGCCTAAGGTCACAGCATTGATGAGAAAAGATGTGGAATAAATCCAACGCATTGTATGACTGTATCTCACTGCATTTCATACACAGAGATAGATGTCCATCGCAGGACATAGTCCTATCAGTTGATGTTTGCTAATTCGCTGGAATGTGATACCCCTAGGCACCCTTGTGAGTATAACTGAGCTCAGCTCTTTCCTATAGTTAGGTTCCTCCTCCCAGCATACAGTCAGCTATCTAACTGTGCAAACTCCCAATCCATAAAGCACCAATTTTAATGTAAGCACCAGGGCCAGAAAGAAATTTTTTTAGTGGCTCTGAATATGGTGCAAAACCAACAGGGCAAGCTAGATGGGCTGAATGAACTTTTCTTGTTCCATTCTCTTGTATCACTGGTTAACAAGTGGTTGTTTATATAGGTAGGCTGCAGCAAATATTTTGTCAGTGGCTCCAGTGGGGGAACATCGAACTCTCATTCAGTGCACAGGGAGTGTGTGGGAGTAAGAGGTCACATAAAAAGAGCATGTTGAATGAAAAAAGTTTAACTAAGAAAGTAGCTGTCAATTCCTGGAATCTCACAGATTCAGCATTGAATGTATAAATATTTGTAACCATATGATTTCAAAGGCAGATGACATTTGAGTGGCGGCATATTTTGTATATTCTTATATTTTACTTCAAAGTGACCTTTATCTCCCTTTTTGTTTTCACAGCGGCCTTTGGAGAAGCCGGATGGACTGGATGTGTCTGACCAGAGTAAAGAGCATCCTCAGCACCTGTGCGAGAAGTGCAAAGTCCTCGGTTACTATTGTCGCCGAGTGCAGTGAGTGAAGCAGCAGCCGTCCTATTATCATCCACAACCATCCCACCTGCTTGCCTCTCTCCCTTCCTCTCCCAACACTGCTTTAGAGTCCTTGGACCACCACTCAGCTGAAAGAAGAATTTACCAAAATCTCGTTCTAAGCAAAAAACTAATAGGCCTTAAACTGGTAGAATGTAACTCTTTCCTGTGTATGTGTATATTTCCAGGTTGTATTTATGGTTTTATTAACTACCGAAAGCAGTATTACCAATAACCGTTTTAAACGGCACCTTAAATGTGGTGCCTCGCTACTCTTGTTTACAGAGACTTTGTACCATGAGCTAGTGGGAGGAAGAACTATAACNAAAAAAACTGGGCTGACATGTGTTTTTAAACCCATCCAACTGTCCCACTGCTAAATCATTAGGCCAACACTTTGTGAATTTTTCATAGGCAAGTCAGCTTTGCCCCCTAGTTCTTTGCATTGAGAAAGCTGGCGAGATTCAGCATTAGAAAAGTGAAAAATACTGAACATGGGTATTGGCAAGTGGTTACAATGGTGCCTAACAATTAGTATCTGATAATGTAGATTGAAGTTTAACTATAGGACTTTGTGGCACAGTAACAGAAATAGAGATATTAACTCTTTGGGTACTGAATAATATTTCTTAATGTAGGGCTCAGTCAGATTGTGGAGTTAAGTATAAACATATAAAAGGCTGTAATAAAACCAGCGATGAAGTATAATACTGTGAATTTCTAAAAACACTTAAAGCTTTGCATTATCTGCAGGAGAGCGTCAATGTCATTGGCACTACAGCTCTTTAAAAGCTCTCACTAAGTGCCTTAGTAGCTCTTGAAATGTATCTTTGGAGTGTATTTGTATATAACACTATTGCTCTTTACCCCATTTTAGTTTAAACACACATTGCCTCTTCCACTCCTCTCCCTCGATGAAGTAAACCATTTCCCAACCTCTACCATGTCCTTTTCCCCATACACCTGCAAATTTGATGAGGATGATGACAGAATATCAATGCAGAGTCTCTCTTTGCTTTCTTCATAACCTCAAACACACACATATAGGTATGATCTCAGGCTTGTGCTACACAGTGCTTACGAAGCTGAGACAAGAAACCAAGCCACAAAAGTGAAGTTCAAAATTCACTTCGAGTCACTTTTACCCACAAAAGACTCATCGATTCCCATAGGCTCCAGTATTATGCAATGTTAGTGATGTAAGGAAACCGCATTATCACACGTCATGCCAAGTTGTGTTACAGATTTCTCTTCCCAATGATGGACAGTATTCATTGCATTGTAGTTGCAGCATTATATACACTTTATACCATTTCCACAAAGAGTTAGAAAGGGAAATGAAATGAAAGGGGATTGGAATTGCACATCTGGCCAACCATCACTACAGCACCAGAGCTTCACGTTAGTCACTGCTAAAATGCAGGGAGACCTTTCATTTTTCTTTGAATTGGTGAAATGTTCAAACTCCTTAAGTAACTTTTTAAATATCCAAACAACAAACGAAAGGACGTTTTTCAATGCAATCAGTTGCCAATTCACAGCGGAACACTGTGAAGGCTTTATACTGTGCATTGCGGTCAATGGTGCCTTAATGAGATGAACAGTTGCCTTAAGTTTTCTTCAGCCTTGTACATACAACTCAAGTCAGCTCCTTATAGTAACCTGATTTTTGGTGCTGGTTTTGAAGTTATTGTTCCCCTCTCTCCTGACTTTCTCCGCCAATCTTCAACTGTGAGCAAGCAAGATACTCGCTGCCTGGAGTCGTTCACTGCCACGCTGAAGCTGCCTACCTTGGAGATGTGAGAAAGCTTATCTTTCAGCTGTCCGTCCATCCATCACTCCCTATATAGCATCACCTGGCTTTTACTCACAACCATTTTTGGTCAATATTGGCCTATCACCCTCCCCCCTCCATCCCTAACCACCAATATCACAGACATATCTAACCAGACAGAAACTCACCGAATTACACCGAGAATCGCAATGCAGAAATTAAACCAATTCCCTTCTTGCCTTCAGCTGAAAGAGATGCTAAGTATTGAGGAACGTGCAAAGTGAAGATTTCCTATAGGATTAAACGGTTTCAGACACTCTAGAGAATGTACATGTTCTTGAAGGATGACCGTCCCTTAATTTATGCTGTAATGAGATGGTTCCAATCAAAATCATTTACCACATGAAGCTAAGAAAATAGCAGTTTGAGATTTGGGTGCTTTGTTCGTAACATTGACATAAAGTGAACGCGAGAGGGAGGGAGGGAGGATTCCAGTCACCTTCCAGCTGAGAAATATTACCTTGGTGCTTAAAGAGTTAACGGAGGAGACGTGCCAGGAAACTGACAAGAAACTTATATGCTTTGTGTTTTGAGTATGGAAGTGAGGTTTTAAGGGACAATCAAGTGAAATAACAGTGTGGAGTTCTTAGATATAGTAATTCAATATATTTACCCTATATGATGTATTCTGAACTCTGCTTGCAGATGTATTTATCTCGAGTATTACTTGACTATAGTTCCTTTCATTTGGATTTTTATACTATGTGTGTATTTTGGAAACCTTTTAGATGTTAAAAATTTAATGGTAACAAAATATTTCTTATAATGCCAAGTTCCTATCTGTCCAAGTTCCTGTTTATCTTTGCAGTAACCTTTTTGTATATATTCGAGGGGCTTGCGTTTTACAGTCCTGTTCGTTTTGAAATGATGTGGAAGATTTTTTCAAAGACTTTTTCTACTAAATTACTAACACAGCTGAGAGTTTTCTTGAATATTTTACAAACTGAGGTTTTAGCCAGAAGAAAATATTATTTATCCGAGGAAATTCTTTTCTACAGTTCATTGTCTGTATAAAGTATGCAACAGGCTTACACCGAGTAGGAAGGTAAATAATGATGTCTACGCAGAAGATTATTGTATGAAAGTTGGTACATAATTCTTGGAGAAAATAAAAAACCCTTGCAGCTCTTGAAGCCATATATAATCGGGGATGGAAATATTATCAGTATTATTAAACCAGCATGTATTCCAGCGTTAGAAATAATTCTACTTATTGTACTAATGAATTGCAGTTTATATATGTGTATTTTGGGATGTTACGGTCATCTAAACCAGCAGTATTAGAATTGTTTAAAATGGTGAACTATTGTGCATCTTTTTACCAGGATGGAGATATTACTATTTTTTGGAGGAATGTGCATACTGATTTTAAGCAATGTATCTTGAACATTAATTTGATAGCTATTTTATAGGTGAGGGGCAAAATTCAGTGTTTTGAAAGCAAAGTGCCATGTGCTTCCAAAAGATATAAAACAAAAATTTTAACAAACACGACAGAGACTCAGAAATGGAGTAACTTTTAGATATTTTATTGGCAGATTGACACCCACCACTGTGCAAATACAAAACTGTGAGTTAAATCACGTAAGCCTCGTCAACTAGTGTAAGCTGGAGCTCAGTACCACAGAGCTGAAAGGAAGCCGACACTAGGATCGATGGTTTATCCTCCATACCGAACAGTGCGTTTCTGTGGAAATGGGCCAACCTTTAATTAGAGATTGCACTGGCATGAAAATAGTCTGTTCGGACATGTAATAGGGTAGACTGTACATTGCAACGATGGTGAACTACGTGAAAGTATATAAAGTCTTCTTTTATCATAACCGTATTGCAACAGTCAGGAGTTTATGAATTTACAGTGTTGAGGGGGTTTCCAGAAAAATGTACTTGAAGCTTATTTGCTGAAGGATTCAAAAACAAACGTCACTACATTTTGTTAAAAAAACATTGTATTACACTGACTAATACTGTATCAGACATTCTTCTGCTGCTTTAGACTGTAGTCCCAATGAAGAATAATAAGGTGTTATATTTGGAACTTTCTGTAGCCCTCCATTTGTAATCAGCATGCCTTTTCTGTTCAACTTGATGGGATTGTTTACTTATTATTATTTCTAGATAACAGTGTTATGAGATTTGTACAGCTGTAACCTGTCTGGGCAGACTCAGAGGAACCAGGTAATGAAAAAGTCCTGTATATGAAGTGTTATGAACAGCCAGTTCAATGTGGACGGGTGTTACCTCTGTTGATAATGTCCACAACAATGGCATTCCGTCATGTGCCTTATTTTGCTGGTTAGTATAAGCCTGCTTATAGAACCTTTAATAGTATTCTATTTGTGCATTAAAATAATGCAAAAATCTGAAAGTTTTTTTTAAGTTTGGTGCCTTTACTTCTCTCTCTATCTCTCTGGACCTCATCACCAACCGTAGATGCTGAAATCAGTATTCTCCATTGTCATAGAACTTCTCTAGTCCCTTTGCAACCATTCCAATATTTCATGCTCACACCTCATGACATGCAACCACAGTCGAATTGCCTTCCAATAGCAATGAATGAAATGTCCTCAGCATATGCAGAGGATCCACCACTGAGATAAACAACAAAAATTACTTTGTATAACGCCTTTCACATCAGGAGGACGTCCCAAGGTACTGAACAATCAGAGTTTCGAACCCGAGCTGGGGGTCGAGATTGGAGAGGGTGAAGGGCAGGGGAAGCAGGGTGATCGAAAGCAAGGTCAAAGAGGAGGGTCTTGAGATGGGTCTTGAAGGAGGCAAGGGAGGGGACGAGGTGGAGGGACTGTAGAATGGAGTTCCAGAGGGTGGGGGCAGAGTGTCAGAAGGCCTGCCCACCAATGGTGGAGCGAGTGAGGTGGGTACATGAAGCAAGCTGGAGCCCGCTGAGCGGAGGGAGCGGGCAGGATTGTAGTCGCAGAGGTAGTGGGCAGCAAGACCGTGGAGGGCTTTGAAGGTGAGGACCAGGATCTTGAAGCCAGTGGAATCGGGCAAGGATGGAGGTGATAGGGTCATGGAACCTGGTGCGGGAGAGGACATGGACTGCAGAGTTCTGGATGACCTGCAGCCTATGGAGGAAGGAGGTGGGGAGGCTGAAAAGCAAGGAGTTTGCATAGTCAAGCTTTGATGTAATGAAAGCGTGTATGAGGGTTGTGGCGGCCAGTGGTGTGAGACAGTGGCAGAGCTGGGCGATGTTGCAGAGGTGGGGGAATGCAGAGTGGGTCAAGGCACAGATGTGGGGTAGAAAGGATAGTTGAAGGTCAAACAAGATGTCAAGGTTCCGGACTGGCTTAGTAAGGTGGAGTGTACAACCATGGGTGGTGATGCTGTCAGCGCATGAGGTGTGGAGACGCTGACAGGAGCCAATCAGGAGGGGCTCGGTCTTGTTGACATTCAACTGAAGAAAGTTAGCTCTCATCCAGGACTTGATATCTGACAGCCATTCTGTCAGGACAGCAGTGGTCCTGGAGTCGAGGGTGGAGGCAGAGAGGTACAGTTGGGTGTCATCTGCATACATATGGAAGTTGACCCCATGTCTGCAGATGATGTCACCAATAGGGAGCATAAAGATATTGAAGAGGAGAGCACCAAGGACAGAGCTCTGAGGAACACCGCATGAGACTGTGCGGGGGCTAGAGGAGAAAACGTTTGTGGAGATGAAGTGGAGACAATATAAGAAGTATGATCTGAACCAGTCAAGGACAGAGTCGTGAAGGTTGAGGTGAGAGGAGAGATGGTGGATGAGGATAGAGTAGTCGACGGCAGCAGAGAGGACGAGGAGGCAGAGGGAGCCCTGGTCACAGATGGACAGAATGTCATTTGTCACTTTGACCAGGGCTGTTTCTGTGCTGTGGGCGGTACAAAAACCTGATTAGAGGGGATCGTGAAGGGAGTGGTGGGAGAGGAAGAGCGAAGCTGGGAAGCAACCACTCGTTCCAGGACCTTGGAGAGGAAAGGGACATGGAGATGGGACAGTAGTTTGAGAGTAGAGATGGATCCAGGCAGGGTTTTTTTAAGGATAGGAGTGATGACGAAGATATCAGAGATCAGCTCTGGGTGAGGAGAATTGGGATGAATTTTGTAAGATGTTAGTACCAGTCAGTATCGTTGACACTGTAGAGGCAGTTTGGGATACAGAACTAGTTGGGAAAACTCTGGGATAGTTGGGATACTGATGTGCATGATGTTATGGAAGTGGCTAATAACTCAGTCTGAGCTCACTTTCATCTCGAAAATGAACGAAATCAATTTATTCTGCAATGTTTATCCAGGAACGTTTAGTGCTGATTGATTTTACCTTAATTTTCCTCTAGTGACTCTGCAAATAAGTGTGTAAAGCAGCTGAAGTATATAAGGGGACAGACACACACACACAAGCTGCGCACTTGGGAGATGCACTAGAAGGTGACTGATGTCCTTGAGTCCATGCAGGAGAGGAAGGAGTTGAAGAAAAACTGGCCACACAAATTAAAACATCCCAACTGCAACTGTGATTAATGGATCAGGTTATACAATGAACTAATCTCAAGCTTTGCCCTTTGTTCTATTTACTCACTTTCCTATGTAAGACCCAATACTTGATGAGCAACAAAGTGAACACAAGTCCTGGCTCTAACTGATGTCCGACGCATTGGACTGGATTACAGAGTTTCCGAGAGAATCGGAGAACCTGGCTCAGCTCAGTTGGCGAGTGTTGTAATTTAATCTAGACCTTCCCATTTCAATTGTTTCTCCAGAGTTCCAGATGTCAAGTCCCTGGCTCATTTTTTTTTAAAAAAGACCATTTTTCTGATAATCATTCAAATAGTGTTGGAAAGCTCTCAGAATGCATAACATTATATAGGAAAATAAACTTCTCAACAGATGTTGCCTTTGATGCCTTTGCAAAAACTATCAGCAGTTTGGGTGGGAAAGTGAGAGGTGTTCTTTCGCCCCTCAAGTCATCCTGAGGCTACTTTGCAGGCAGAGGCTCAACATCCTCCTCACCACCCCCCCCCCCCCCCTCATCCAACTCCCCCCACTACCACCATACACAGCCTTCCTCAAAGACTTTACTCAAGAAGGCTTGGCACCCGTAGCTGCAGAAATAACTGACCCGCGCAGCAATTCCTGGCTGGTGGTGCATATTAACCATACCATAGAACCCAACCATGCTCCCACAGCTTAACAAGTAAATACTGTATTTCTTGTATTTGATATATAAATAGCACCCATCAGGTCAGGAGGATGTCTCAAAAAAGGGCTTCACAAGATCCCATGTCCTTGTTTTTGTAGGTGAATTTGACAGCCAATTTGTGAAATTTCCCACAAATGGCCTTCAAGTACAGCACCAATTGTATTTGGGGGTGGGGAGGGGGGTGGAATTGTTGGGCAGGACACTGGGTGAAATTCTTTTCAAATAACGCCAATGGGATCTTTAATGTCAACCTGAATAGGCAGATGGGATCTCGGTTTACCGTCTCACTCAAAGGACAGCATTTTACACCAATGCAGTACACCCCCAGCATTGCATTAGAACGTCAGCCTAGACCAACCTTTATGATTGGCAAACAAAATACATTCTCTTGATTGAATATTCCTTGATTTATGACAAGAAATATTGATTGATTTAATAGACGTATCTAGACTAGTGCGAATGTTCAAGAGGCCACTTCTTGACATCCCGTGGGTTATTTCCGGCCCGCAGGCCATGGGCTGGCCAATACTGGCCCAGACTATATGAGTTTAAAGGCCTGACGTGAAACCTGAACCCATAACCGTCTGATTTGGAGATGAGTGCTGCCAACTGAGCATTGGTTCATTTGTGAAGAAAGACCATTTGGATAAAGTCCCGAAAGACAACAATCCCAGAAAACTGTAATTCAGCAATAGTTGGCACTTCAAAAAAAAACGAGGGGAGAGAGGGGAAAACAAAATAGCAAAACTTAGACCCCAATTACAAGAATTATGTGACATGAAGAAAGAATAATGGTTTCTCTGTACAGTCTCCTCTCAGCACACTCAATGATTCATTTGTATTTACATAAAGTATCTTCTCTATAGAGATATCTATGAAGTGGATGGTGACTTATCGCTAGCACAGCCAGGTCTGTTTCAATTTTAAAAAGGCTAGATAGGCTGGGGGTCTTTGGCCTTGTGAAGAGATGTCTCAGAGACCTTATAGTGCTAGACAAGATGCTAATTGGGATAGAGAAAATACTTTTAGATAAGTCAAGGTAGGAACAAAAGACACAGGCTCAAGGATGTGAAGAGCAAATGTTGGATGGGCACCAAGAGGAACAGTAGAACCCCATTATAAGGAACAGTAGAACCCCATTATAAGACTCTTCCTTATAACTTTAGCTCGCTTATAATTCAGGAGTCCTGTGAACCACGTTTATTTTGGGCACGCAGACCAGCCACCTTCCTGGTCATACAAATAGCTAACCTCTTTCATCAAGTTACCACCGATGTTACTTCTTGCGATGAAGGCCAGCTGGACTTTTGAGTATGTCATCGGCAAATTTACAGTGTGAAAGCGCTGACTGGTTACAAAGCTGGTTGGAATTTTATGTACCCCAAGTCAGTTTGACTGGTTCTACTATATTTCTTTAAACAGAAGATAATTAACAGCAAGAATGTTAAACAGGGAAGTCCAGAACACTGGACTCCTGTTAAGAACAGCTTAATGCTATCATGGGAGGATAGGAAGCTTAACATTCTTAATATTCTGGAAGGGTGAAATCAATTTTATGATCATATTTTGCTGTTCAGACACAATTCCCTGACAAAGTGCAAAATCTGTTACAAGTTGTAAACAATCCAATATTCTTGTTGCGCATTACTTCATTAAACTACATCAATGTCTCATAGAATAGATTGGGGCTGAGTCAAATCTGATGAGTATTAAAGGTGATCAGAGGCATGTTTTTCTGTACGCAAGACTGCATTTAAACTGGCACCGGTGCTCACAGGTATCAACCAAGGCTTAGAAAAAGCAACATATGCCCCGAGGTCATTTGTCATCCTGCAGAAGTGTGTAACCAATGCTAAAGGGAATCACTTCTGACATCAGGTTTCCATTACATTTCTCCCAGCAGTAAAGTACCAAAGATATCCCTCCCAACTCTTGGCCAGATTTCAAAACTTACATTTTCAATGAGAAATAGTTGCAATTTCCATTATATAACTTTGACTGTGTTTCTCAGTGGTCTCAACTGCAGAATAATTGCTGCAAGGGTGATTCTTCAGCATTTCAAAGAGGCCTCGGTTCTGTGATCTTTTTACAGGCAGGACAATGTTTCCAAGTCAGAGGTCATTTTATTGTAAAATTAAGTCATTTTAACCTTTTGAAAAATTACTTGAAAAGCGTCAACTTTTAGATATATTTTTGGAAATTCATCAACAGGGCAAAAAATCATCAACAAAGCTGGTAACAACAAATTACATCACATTTATATAGCACTTTCATGCTGGAGGGCGATCCAAGACACTAAACAACAACAGCAAATTACACTTGTATAGTGCCCTTCATGTCGGAAACGTATCCCAGACGAATAAGACAAATCATCAATAAGGCATCCTAGTAGCATTGCTCTGTACTGGTGTGAGAAGGTTACAGAGCTGGCTATAACACATGCATGACACTTCTCCCTTACCTTGAGGATGTCCCTTAATATCAGTGTTGATGAGTCGGCGAAGAGACAAATCAGGGGTTCCACTGGAATTCTCTGAAAATTTAAGCAAAACCCAAATATAATAGTAGCATAGAAATGTATGACACAGTAGGAGGCCTTTCAACCCAGTTTATGTCAGTGGTTGCTCCTCCAAGCCACGCATCCAAATTCCTGCTCTTTCCCTATACCATCTAACACCCTTCTTCTGCATGGGGATGTCCATATCTTTTTTTAAATGCACACAATTAATTCTCTGGCAGCAACCCCTAGCAAATCATTCCCTATCCTGACAACCGGCTGGAAGAAGTTTTGCAAAAACCTCTCCTTTTATTCCTTTTTGTTATTGCATTAAAAATTTAGTGTGTCCATTTACTTTTCCAATTTTCTCCCAAATGATCTCACCTGGGTGTCAATTCCCCTCTGATATCCCACGCAAATGGGGGTTGTTCATGTGTGAGCATCAGCAGACCACACAATTGTTGGCAGGCACTCTGTAGAAAGCATCAGAGACAAACCTGATCTCTCCCTGCCGAGCTGCCACACATCACAACAAGTACAACAACTTGCATTTTGCCAGGTCCTTCACACAGGATAGCATCTCAGAGTGCTATAAGTCGAGTGTGCAGTAGTGGGACTCACTCAAACCCTGGGAACGTTGAGGCTAACTAATCCTTCACAGGCAGCCCTGGTTGAGACCAGTAATGTCAGCACAGACAAAGATTCAAGCGTTTGACCCGTCACAATCCTGAATTTAGGCCCTTTTGGCCCTCAGCCCCAGCAGGAACAGTCCTAACCTCCCCTCATTAGTTATATCCTTCCATCTCTGGTATGACAAAAATAAAATGTTTTTTTTGTCATCTGGTGATAGAGTACATCAGGATAATAATAATAGTAATCCTTGCATTTGATATAGTGCCTTATCACGTCTGCATTAAAAGTAGTGGTGCTGAAACTGTTTTAGTTAACCAATTTCAAAGATGCCATCAGGCAAGCCAGCTTGTAGGATGCACATGATTACAAATCAAACAAGTCAAGACTATCTTAAATTTAGCAGATGCATATTTGGTGAATAGTTTTGTGTAGCTTACCTTCACAAAGACAGACATGCTGGAGAATTCAAAAAAAATGTTTTAAGACAATTTTACCCCTAAAATATTCCACTTTTGACCTTTAAACCAATCTTTACTCTGAATTTCCCCCATTACCCTCAACACTATACTGGAATCCTGACCACCTTTCTCACTAATCTACACCTGGCATCCATCTACCCAGTCATGTGACTGCAAATCAATTAAGACCTTTAACAGCTTACAGCGGTGATAGTTCAATGAGTAGTTAAAGACAAAGGAAACTCCCAACACCAGCTTTGGGGATAGTCTGGCAGAAAGGAATTTGTTTTTGCTGTATTGGGAGTGAGCGCAGGCAGCATTGGCCTATTTAAAGTGGGGGCTCAAACAGGGGCAGTCGAGTGGCCTCAACTACCGTCACAGGACACTGAGGTTCCCATCTCACCCATTCTTTGCCAGGTTGCTATTCTGCTTCTGGCAATGGTCTCGTGTGAGAAAAGGTATTGATTAAAACTAAGCACCTGGTTAGCAAGCAAACAATCCCAGGGCTGTGTACTGAGTACAGGATAGCCAGGCTTATAACTCAAATATGTCAGTGGAAATATACTTGCACAATTCTTTATCACATCTGTTAGAACAGTCACGCATTCTCAACTTAAGCTACAACCCTGACTGCCAAGAATACAGAAGACAAAACTCTTTCAGGGCTTCCCCAGTAACCCAGAGGATCCACCACTGAGAAAGACAACTTACATTTGTATAGTGCCTTTCACGTCAGGAGGACATTCCAGGGCGCTGGACAGTCAGGGATCCAGTCAGTCAAGGTCTGACTAGGCTTTATTTCATTCAGGTTTCCCTCGCTTACCCACAAAACTCCTACTGCTATCGATATCTCTGTGTATGTGAGTTCGATCCTGTCGGCCCAATCAGCTACATCAGCCAGCTAATGCACACTGTCATAGTTCACATGGATGAATACAAGCTGTGAGAGCAAGGCACCGAGGGCACCTGGCTATGGGAGAAAAATTGGCAAGAAAAATTATTTGAAACGTGCTAACACGAAAATCACCATTAGAACATCACTTCCAATGTACAGCACCATCTGGTGCTTTCACCAGTGTAGAACATGAGGACTTTTTGCAGTGATCTACCTCTACTTTTAAGCAAACAATTACTCCTGTTGCTAATGCAACCACAATGACAACACAGGGTATGTAGCAAGGTGGAATGCTGAGCAATTGTACAGTGATACTTTTAAAGTTGCAGCACTATCCTTCCACTTGTAACACCAGCTTTCAAAACATCTGAGACCAAGGTCCTGGAAGTGAGGGCCAATGTTACGAATCTCCTCTTGAAAGGCACGCAATTCCCTGATAATTCTTAACTATATGAGAAATTTTCAGTTAAAATGCTTTCTCCATAAACTGTTTGCGCCAAATATTGTGAGATCCCTACAATAAAGCTTCATCTCAGTTTTTCAACACAATTTTCAAACCAGAAGGCAACACTGCTTCTTCCAATGTCAAAGGACATAATCACCTGTAAGTAGCAATGCCCTGCAGTTGAGGAGCCATCCCTTCTGTTCTTGAGGATCCACAGGCCTCAGCACAGGCTTTACTGGGAGTCATCCAGGCTGGTATTAAGCGACAAAAACAGAGATCGCTGGGAACGCTCAGCAGGTCAGGCAGCATGTACGGAGAAAGGAAAGTGACAAAGGGTGGTGGACCCGAAACGTTGACCCACTTTCCTTTCTCCATAGATGCTGCCTGATCTGCCGAGTGTTCCCAGCAACTTCTGTTCTTGTTTCAGATTTTCAGCATCTCCAGTATTTTGGGTTTTATTATCGTATGAATCAATTCCTGATCTGACTGTAGTCTTGTTTTCACAGCATCAAACTGCTCTGGCTTATTGAGTGAGCCAGAGAATGCCACAGCACTCATCCTTGTTCTGTCTTCAAACAAAGCTCACAAAACATTGTTGCTGGCCATTCCGATACATCTGGTCAAGTCTCTCCTGAAGACATTGCTTCTTGTACCTTTTAGGTAGAAAACAGTCAAGGCTTCAAAGACACCTGCAGATCGAGTGTTTTTAACATTCTGCACCTTTTTCTCTCTCTGTTTGATAACACTTATTAATAATAATCCTTGCATTTGATATAGTGCCTTATCACATCTTCGAGACATCTCAAAGCGCTTCACAGAATGTACTGTAAAGTGTACATTTTGTGGCCGAAATGCGGCAGCCAATTGCGCACAGCAGTGTCCCACAGACAGTCGTGGATTGAGAAACCAAATTATATTTTTTTAAGGAATTATTACCCCCGAAAAAGCAATCCACCATCGACTAATAACCAGGTTATTACTCACTGCTAGGTAAACATAGGCGTGTGGAGTAAGAAAACTTGGCCAAGGTTTCGCCCTGCCGGGAATCGAACCCACATCTCTCGCTTGCGTGGCGAGTACTATAACCACTGAGCTGCAGGACTCCATAATTCTTACCTAGCTGTACCCTTGGCTAGAGTCTTGGTCTGAAGATAGATTCTAAGCTAAAGGAAGCTTGTGCTGGAAACTGCATTATCTGCAGACTTCAAGAAATATACCTTTTGATAAGATAAGCAGCTGTTCTGCTGACTCTGTGACGGAACATCTACTGAATGTCTCAGAGCACATGCTCCGAGACATTAACTCCTTGAAGGGCACTATATAATTGCAAGCTGTTCTTATATCAAACACAAGGATTAATACAATTGTCCAGTGAAATCTCACAGCGTTGCTCTTGGACACTGCTGTGAACAGGTCTGCTTTACTAGCTTTTGCTGCCACCTGATGGCAAGTTCTCATAACAACAGTTACACACTGCAGCTAAAATTGCACCTTTGACTGTATAATAATCCTTGCATTTCAAAGAGTGCCTTATCACGTCTTCAAGACGTCTCAAAGCGCTTCACAGAATATACTGTAAAGTGTAGTGCCTATGTGTTTTGTAGGCGAAACGTATTATACATTGTATATGTAGAAAAAGTGTTATACAGCAAACAGCTGCAGGGTTTGGACAACAGGTCAAATTGTACAGTTTGGTTTCATGAGGCAGAACCAGATGTACTCAACCCACAAGTGTACAACGAATCAGCAAGATACACAGGTAGCCGGATCTATCAGTATAGAGTTAAGGCCCTCTTTGTGCTCTAATTCAATTTTGATGAGCAGTACGAGACTAAAGATGGAAAATATAATTCTCAAATAAAAGAATGCTTAAAAATCATCTTCATTAAATTAAAATGCTAGTGCAAAACAAAATTGGAAAAAACACATTGATCTTGTTTTATTTGAATAGCAGAATTCCAATCACAAATTGATGAGTAAGTTAGGACATCTCTCCACAATCAGTAATGATAATTTTCTCCTTGGTTTTGCCAGTGCTACTGCCGAAGTCTTCCATCTTCTTTACAACATCCATACCATCCTTCACGTGACCAAACACAACATGCTTCCCATTTAACCTGCAAAATTTATGAACAGATGTTAGCCTGTGATGAATAAGAAACCCAGTGGTCAATAAGCGCAGAAAGAGATTTCGATACAGTCAGACATTTACCAAGAAGTCGTTTTAGTGCAAATGAAGAACTGGGATCCATTGGTGTTTGGTCCAGCATTGGCCATTGATAGGATACCTGTAACAGCAAGTGTTCGTAGTAAACTCATGCATTTAGTTTGTCTTAAGCATCACTTTACCGGAGGTTAAAAACATAGATCTATTGGTTAGTTTTTCCTTGTTGATAATAATAATCCTTGCATTTGATATAGTGCCCTATCACGTCTTTGAGACGTCTCAAAGCGCTTCATAGAATATACTGTAAAGTGAATTGACTGTATATTTTATGGGAAAAACCCAGCAGCCAATTGCACATCGCAGTGTCAAACAAACAGCGGTGGATTGAGCGACCAAATTAATATTACTTTTATTCTTTTATTTGAAGGGTTTATCATCCACAGAAAAGCTATCTGCCAATCCACTAACAACAACAGTTTGCATCTGTACAGCACACCTCACACATGGCAGTATCCTAGAGCTCTTGACAGTGGTGGATGACGTTGTCGGGGGGGGGGGGGGGAGTTGTGGTTGGGGTGGTCAAAGGAACGCAGGCACGGCCAAAGGTAAACAGAGGCATGTCGAGTAAGGAAACTTGCCTAACGTTTTGCACTGACCGGGAATCGAACCCAAGTCCTCTTGCTTGCGAGGTGAGTGGTTTACCAATACACTACAGGGTTCCACATTTAGTAACATGTTACATTTTGTGAAGTTACATTTTAATTTCCGTTTTCGGTGTGATTTATTTGCATTCATGAAAAGTTTTCTATTGAATAGCTTTGTACGACAGTGAAAACTCTTTAACTACTGTAGATGACAAACATCACAGGTAGTATACCTGTGACTCCTAACAAAACGTTCATATAGACTAAGGAACTGCTGATGTTATAAAAGGAAGGGATGCTTCTCGACAGATTCCCCCATTAATTTATTCACCTTAACGTAAGCTTTATTTTGGGGAGTTTATTTCTTGGAAGTGACTGAGTGGATGGTGGGGATTATTGAACATTGCAGTTCATGATTTTACAATGGAATATTGTTCCTGACAACATTATTTCCAATCCTACATCAAAAATCAATAGCATTGAAATTACAAAAACAAAGGGTTCATGCCAACTCATTCTTTCCATAACAATTCATCTTATTACCAGACTAGCAAAGGTAAGACCCCGTTACCAAGTTTGGATTCTTTTTGGCTGAAGCAAGCAGATCTGATCTGCTAAAGAGCAGGCGAGTGTTGAGTCGGCTCTTTGCAAAAATCTAATAGATTTATTACTCATAATTTTTGTCTTTATTCACTCTTTAAAACAAAATCTAAGGGTGTAAAATAATCCTGACTGTATCCCACAAGAGTATCCATTTACCAGGTCCTGTGTGCTTCAGTATGAAGTTCTCATCTAGAAATGATGGGCCGTAGATAGACCTTCCACCAAAGCCGTTGTGGTGTGTGATATCTCCGCCCTATACAATTATAATTTCAGAATGTCAGTGCCTGTCCACTGCGACACATCACAAGCACATCAACATTCCCAACTGTTTCCAAGAAAAGCTGTTCTTTACCTGGCACATGAAGTCTGGAATAATTCTGTGGAAGCTGGAGCCCTTGAAACCAAAGCCCTTCTCGCCGGTACACAATGCACGGAAGTTTTCTGCAACAAAAACAATCAGTGTAATTATCACAGACCTTGCAACTCAGATCACCTTCAACTCAACAAATAAAAATAATAATCTTTCCATTTGATATATCTTATCACGTTGTTGAGATGTCTCAAAGCATTTCACCGAATATATTGTGAAGTGGATTGATTATGTAATTTTGTGGGCAAAACTACCACTACTCCCATGGGACTTACCTGCAGTCTTTGGGACCACATCTGCTCTGAGCTGAAACAGAAAAATGGTACAAATCTTCAGATATTGTACATGCAAAAAGCGATGGTACAGTTAAGACGAGGATTCAGTATTAGGTGAATTCAACGCTTAACATGCATTGGGCAGTTGAAAATAAATGTCCCAAGCCACGCTTTTTTAGGTGCTGAAATGTAAACTTAGGAACACTGTGTGTAAGATACAGGACTGCCAGCTGTAGTGTATCCCGGTCTCCGATCTCCAAATCTCTGACTGTCCAGCGCCTTAGGATGTCCTCCCAATGTGAAGGGTGCAATCCAAATGTAATTTTGTATTGTATTTGTATAACTTTTATACTTCAACTGAACTTGACCAATGTATGACCAAGCAGCTAGTTGTTATATGATAATAATAATAATCCTTGCATTTGATATAGCGCTTTTCACGTCTTCTCGACGTCTCAAAGTGCTTCACAGAATAGACTAAAGTGAATTGACCGTATATTAGTGGGTGAAACGCGGCAGCCAACTGAGCACAGCAGTGTCCCACAAACAGTTGTGGATTGAAAATGACCAATTTATTACTGTTTTTTTGTTTTGGAGGGATTATTATATGATGAGGTATTGCCAAGCTGGGACAGAGAGAATATACCAATAGTTTTAAAGTCAGCTTCAGTGTTTTTGCGTGTGGAAGCCTAAACCTCGACATATGAATTAAACATCTTTATCTTCATAAAGCAGCACTGTAATTGAGCGAACTATATATTTTTAATACCATTGCAAAGCTCCCCCGGAATGCTCCTCATAAATTAACAAAATATGTTTTGGTACAATAATTTCATAGATTGTACTGACTGTACTTCAGATATGAACAGAACAGGAACAGATACGAATTGCGAAAAGTGCATGGGCATAGCTGTGGCATGATGTGTGTTGAATCTATCAGCAATATTGAAATCATCCAGAACTCTGCAGCTCGTGTCCCCTCCCTTTAAAATTATACTTGTGAGTTTTAATGTTTTTTGAGGCTTTTAATTAATCTTTATATACATTTAGAATGTAACCTACCCATAAACCTTTCATAAGGTTTGTTTGATAGAATGACAAGCTTAGCAGGGGTTAAAAGTAGCTTTGCTGGACCGGTTCAGGTTAGCTTCTGACTACGTTTCATATTTTCCTGGGAAGATGTTCACTCCTCTGAGATAATAAGCAGTCTTGAGAAAAACAAGCACAGAAAGGAAAGGCTACAGCCTCAGACACCTGCCTATCTCAATGCTGAGAAACAAGTAGGCTGTGGAAAGCTGCCAAGAAGTTGTCCATATCTCTCTCTGTGCAAAGCATCTTGTGAAGGGTGGCGGCTATCTCTGTGACAAGGGGTGGTGGAGTTAGAAACACATAAAAATAAGATGTAACTTTGAAATAGTTGGAGTTGTGTAGAGGGTCAGCACACTTCCCAGTGGAATCAATATTGATTCTACTGTATCTATGTATACGTACAGGGGCGAGGGAATTTACCTCCAATAAGAAAGTGACCATTAAAAGCGAAAGAGGAGGCGTAGTAGGTAATATGCTTTTGGTTCAGTTTGCTAAGCAGAGAATAACAGTAGTTCAAGAAGTAGAGAAGAAGGAACTCCAGGGGCTGTGTCATCTACTGTCCACGGTCTTGATTCTGTAATTATTGCTTGAAACATTTTGCATTGATGATTTTACTTATGTTACAATAAACCGTGATTACACCCATTTGGGATTGTCAGGTTGTTCATTAATTTGGTGTTTATAATGAGAAGCCTTTCCTAAATAACAACACACGCACTAGGCTCCATGAACCCATCATAGCCACTCTTGCCCGCCTCCACTGGCAACCAATCCCCCAGAGGATAGAGATCAAAATCCTCGTCCTCGCCTTCAAGGCCCTCTTGCCCTCCCTACCACTGCGACCTGCTGACCCCATATCAACCTGTCCGCTTCCTCTGCTCAACAGGCTTTGGCTTACTCCACGTCCCCTGCCCGGCCCCATTGGCAGTCAGGCCTTCAGCCTTTCTGCCCCCACCCTATGCAATTCCATTCCATATTCCCTTTGCCTCGTTTCCTCCTTCAAGCCGCTTCTTAAATTCCTCTTCTTCAACTGAGCCCTTCGACCACCCTTCTACCCACCCTGATCCCGACCCCCAGCGACCATCCAGGGCCTTGGGACGTCCTCCCGATATGAAAGGCGCTGAACAAATGTAATTCTGTATTGTATTGGAACTTGTACTTTCTTTTAAAAAGTTGTAATAGACGTCTTGTAAAGCTATCGATAAATACCAAAATGGCAACCTTCCATGCGTTGCTCTGCTACTGAGGTGATCAGCAGTGGGGATAGGTTGACTTACCTTAAAACCTTACACTTCACATTTGAAATATAAGACCGCACAGAAAAATGGACAACTTTGTGGGAAATTGTTGTTCGCAAATTGGCTGCTACATTCGCCTACAAGTACAGACATTCATTCCACTTCATGGCAGTTACATGTGAGGTCTGACAGTCCTAACTGTTTTGTTGCGGAGCTAAATGGTTTCATAAGACAACAGACACTAACAGGGAGTTCCTGGTATCTGCTGTCCACCGAGTGAGGGCTCAAACCTGCACTTTTCACATGTCAAATGACCATCTTCCTTCTTGGGGTTGGGGGGTAAGTCGGGTTTTAATGCACTCTGTCCATGGAACCCAATGGCTTTCTGTGTCTGCCCCCAGGTCTCTCTCTCCCTGTGCCCCCAGGTCTCTCTCCCTGTGCCCCCAGGTCTCGCTCCCTCCGTGCCCCCAGGTCTCGCTCCCTGTGCCCCCAGGTCTCTCTCCCTGTGCCCTCAGGTCTCGCTCCCTGTGCCCTCAGGTCTCGCTCCCTGTGCCCTCAGGTCTCTCTCCCTGTGCCCCAGGTCTCTCTCCCTGTGCCCCAGGTCTCTCTCCCTGTGCCCTCAGGTCTCTCTCCCTGTGCCCTCAGGTCTCTCTCCCTGTGCCCTCAGGTCTCTCTCCCTGTGCCCTCAGGTCTCTCTCCCTGTGCCCTCAGGTCTCTCTCCCTGTGCCCTCAGGTCTCTCTCCCTGTGCCCTCAGGTCTCTCTCCCTGTGCCCTCAGGTCTCTCTCCCTGTGCCCTCAGGTCTCTCTCCCTGTGCCCTCAGGTCTCTCTCCCTGTGCCCTCAGGTCTCTCTCCCTGTGCCCTCAGGTCTCTCTCCCTGTGCCCCCAGGTCTCTCTCCCTGTGCCCTCAGGTCTCTCTCCCTGTGCCCTCAGGTCTCTCTCCCTGTGCCCTCAGGTCTCTCTCCCTGTGCCCTCAGGTCTCTCTCCCTGTGCCCTCAGGTCTCTCTCCCTGTGCCCTCAGGTCTCTCTCCCTGTGCCCCCAGATCTCTCTCCCTGTGCCCTCAGGTCTCTCTCCCTGTGCCCTCAGGTCTCTCTCCCTGTGCCCTCAGGTCTCTCTCCCTGTGCCCTCAGGTCTCTCTCCCTGTGCCCTCAGGTCTCTCTCCCTGTGCCCTCAGGTCTCTCTCCCTGTGCCCTCAGGTCTCTCTCCCTGTGCCCTCAGGTCTCTCTCCCTGTGCCCTCAGGTCTCTCTCCCTGTGCCCTCAGGTCTCTCTCCCTGTGCCCTCAGGTCTCGCTCCCTGTGCCCCCAGGTCTGTGTGTGTGTGTTTCTGGCTCCAGATGGTGAAGGTCATCTCACCTCAATCGTGACTTGGCCCAATGGTTCCTTGTCCACCGAGACCTGGATGTAAACCACAGGGTTTTTCTCTGCGGCGGGAGGAGGAGCCGCGGTCGGGAGGAGGAGGCGGCGGAGAGAGGCGGTGCCGGTGCCGGTGCCGGTGCAGCCCCGGAGGAGCAACGCTCGGGCCGTCGGGAGGGACATGATCGCTGGGCGAGGCCGCGGGACGCTCACAGGGGGGGCGGCACTCTCTGCTCTGCGCGGCGGAAGGAAGCGGAGCTCGGGTGCGAGTCACTGGAGGGGCGGCATCGCAGGCAACAGCCGAGCCCAGGACAGGACAGGCCCAGCACAGCACAGCCCAGCACAGGACAGGCCCACCCCCAGCCCCGCCCCAGCACAGCCCAGGACAGGACAGGCCCACCCCCAGCCCCGCCCCAGCACAGCCCAGGACAGGCCCACCCCCAGCACAGCCCCAGCACAGCCCAGGACAGGACAGGCCCAGCGCAGCCCCAGCACAGGACAGGACAGGCCCACCCCCAGCCCAGCCCCGCCCCAGCACAGGCCCACCCCAGCACAGCACAGGACAGGCCCACCCCAGCACAAGCCCAGCACAGCCCAGCACAGGCCCACCCCCAGCCCAGCACAGGCCCACCCCCAGCACAGCACAGGACAGGCCCACCCCCAGCACAGCCCCACCCCAGCACAGGACAGGCCCACCCCCAGCACAGCCCCGCCCCAGCACAGCCCCACCCCCAGCACAGCCCCGCCCCAGCACAGGACAGGCCCACCCCCAGCACAGCCCCAGCACAGCCCACCCCAGCACAGCACAGGCCCACCCCCAGCACAGCCCAGGACAGCCCCAGCCCAGGACAGGACCACCCCCAGCACAGCCCAGGACAGGCCCACCCCCAGCACAGGACAGCCCCGTCCCAGCACAGCCCAGGACATGACAAGCCCAGCCCCAGCACAAGCCCAGCATAGGACCAGCCCAGCACAGCCCCAGCACAAGCCCAGTCCCAGGAGAAGCCCAGCCCATGCCCAGCTCCAGGAGGGCTCAGGGCTGAGCTTTCACCATTGCGGAGAAGCCTCTCTAAGCCTCTCTCTTGGCTGTCAGTCATGTGTCATGTCAAGTCTGATTGTGATCTGAAACACAATGTGTTGGGATGCATTTCACTCTGGTTTGGCAAACAGACTTCTGTGTATGTGTTTCTTTTGTTATTATTATTATTAATGCAAACTCTCAACCCCAGCCTTCCCTTCCCGGTGACCAAGTAACACGTGGTTGAATGACTTGTCCCCAGTATAAGTGATGATAATATTCCTCACAACTTGATGTCGCGCTGTCCACCTCAGGAAGACAATCCTGAAAGCGCTTCACTGTTGTGTACAATAAAATGTACTGACTGTTTTGCGTGTGGGGTGGGGTGGTGGGGGTGGGGGGGGGGGAGAAGAGATAAGGCCGGACAAAGGTTAAGGTCTCGAGATGGGCTTTGAAGGAGGCAAGGGAGTGGGTGAGGTGGAGGGGCTCTGAAATGGAGTCGCAGAGGGTGAGGGCAGAAAGGCTGAAGACCTGAATAATGAACAAGTTCCAGTGCTTGTTTAGGTGGGTTTGGCAAGCAGAATTGTTTGTTTTTTCAAAACAAATACAAAGGAAGGGAAAGCATTCACAACAACAAAATGTTGCCAAACATTTTGATTCTGTCTTATAAGCACAATGCTAATCTCCCCAGGGTTCCCCCCCGTTAATAACTGCCCTCTCATTCTCAGTCTGCTGTGTTTCTACCGGTGTCACTGAAACTGCACTCATTTTTTGGGGGGGAAGCTCCTCGTCTCTCCATGCACACAGCCTACCCGCAGCGTCATGACTGATACAGGGATCCTGCCACCTCCAGCCATACACCTTTTCCTCCCACTCAAAGAGGTGCTGTCATCATCCCTTCCATGATCCATTTAGAATATCTTTCATGATGAATTTCTGAACCACCGCACCATTTTATGTTACCGAACATTTCGGCCATTGAGTCAGCAGTTAAATAAATCCACAGCCACTGCAGAACCATTTCACAGGCTGAGAAGGTCTCGGGGTTTAGTTCCAATAGTTGATTTTTTGGGAGACAGCACGAAAATCAGCTTTGGCGCTTCTGAACAAAGAGATGTGGTGGCAGACAACGGTCAGTTTCAAAGTTTGAGCACTGACTTACTACTCATAAGCCTGTTGCCCATTCCACAAAAATGTATACAGTGCTGTCAAAATTGATCACATCTCCCTTTGTCAAATGTAATTTTGTCATGTGTGTTTGTGCAATGTGTGTGTACCAAGCACTCCGGGATGCTATATAAATGCAAGTTGTTGTTACCAAGAATCACTTGTACTGAGACTTTCATGCTTTCTATGTTACTGGCAACGAGAGATAAACAAAGCTGGATGCACACGGTTTCATCTGAATACATATTTATTAGATAAATATTAGGTTGTCACATCATCTAACTACATACAGTTTGCAAGACTAAAAATCACAATTAGTTTTCTGACCAGTTTAAAGTATGAAATGATTGCATTGTACATACAATGTACAAACAAAAAAAATGGCCATTTTTGCATGTGACAGTAGATTGTACCCTTTTTGAATTCTTGAATGATCATGATATCAAAAATTGTACAAACTCGTGAATTTGGTTACAATCTTTTTTTTAACCCCCTCATTTTCTTCATTAATTTTGTAGCACCTTAAAAAATACACAGGTGATCAACTAAGTAATACACTGAAGCTAAATATTACATGTGGGTAAAACAAAAGTTCTTTTTCTGAAGGATCGTATATTACAGAAGTGAAACGATTGCAGAGACTTCACAAGAGCTAACGAACAGAATTCATTTTCCACACAGTCACTTCTGATGGATTGCAAACTCATTGAAACAATGCACATTCCAGGAAAATGAATGCACTTCTGTTAACATTGAACATGTCTCCCTTTGTCATTTACATATGTACAGATGTCCATTAGTCCCTGCACCAGATGATGTCTTTTTGACATTTTTTTTCTCTCTGTCTTTTTGTCCTTGCAGAAGCCCTTACAGAGATGTCTGGGGTTCCCTTCCCAGCCAGACCTCCACAATGACTTGTTATAAACCCCCTGGGACTAGACATGTGAAACAGCTCTACACAAAAATATCAAGACTGCATGCTAGTGCTCGCTCACCAGTAGATTTATGTGTGTGTGTGTTTTTAAAATAACATTATAACATGTTAGACTTTTTTTGGAAAAATACATTGGCAGTGCATCATTTGTTTGTCATTGGAGACTCCTCACTTGTCCTATGTGTTCTGTTGAAGCTGTTTCAAACAAACAGTTCCCATTTATCAATCAGTACCTTTGCTGCTGTTTAAATGGGAAGAATAAAAAAAGGGTTTATAGAAATTCGTCCCGACGCATCCACACAAGCAGAAGCCAGGTTTGGAGCAGTGGAGCAGAAAGTGACCACTTGCCATCAGGTCGTCTGAGCCCTCCAACAGGTGCTCTTGAGAGTGTTAGATGCTCACATCTGCAGTCGATTTTAGATTTACCACACAACAGGCAGTATACGTAACCCTCTAAGCTGACCTAAATGTGGGCAATCATTCGCATCCATGCCCCAAATCAGTGGAAAACGACACAGGTTTAACATATTGTCGTCAAATATTTTTTAAAAAACTGCTCAACTCCCTTTCAATAGAACAAATACAGCCAACTCCACTTTTTGAACCTGATAACTCAATGTTTCTGTTAAGTGAATAAAACTGGATAACAAATCACTTTCCCTTCTCTCGCTCCCACCCCCCATACTGATTTACTGAATCATTTTAGCTGTAAATTCCTGACACAAACCTTACATACCTCATTTGTACGTACCCATGTCTCAATCACCTTGGGTTCAACATATGTTGCTGACACCTATTATCTGCACAGTCCAGTGAGCAGCAGCATGTTTAAAACAATTGTATGGAAGTTTAACACATTGCCCTTACAATAATACAAAGAATGACAAAAACCAAGGAACAGAATTTTATAATAAACTATCTTCTCACCATAACTTCCTGACGAGTGAATGGATAACCTTTTACTGGAAATCACGTCATCCACTTAAAAAGAAAATTAACGGTACTAGGAACTGACTTCTCCATTTAATGGAGCACATGTGATAAGTTTAGAGGGTTAAGAAAGGAAGAAATACTTTCTTTGTAACTTGTGCCGAATGTAGGCTTTTAGGTTGAGAAATGCTCCTCTGTTCTGTAGAAGAACCCTTTATGAAAATGGGACCACGATTTACCGGACAATGTACTTAAAAACCACAGGTAAAAGACAACCAATCTGATCATGAAAATGTTGAATATTATCAAAGACGATACTAAAATATTCACAAAGGTATTTACAATAGCATTTTAAAATAATCGATTTGCATACTGAACATTGCCTTTAACTCGAAATAGAAAAAACTCGAAGGTGATCAATTACGTGGCAACTCTCTACATGACGATTACAGCTTCAATACTGCTACTAGCAAAGGCAAATAGCCATTCATTTTAATATCTACAGCTGAGTACTGATAACTAGCATATATTACTATGCACATACAGCAGTGATGGATCAGATTCTTTTAAAAAGGAGCGAAAAACAAAACTTTTTTTGTACAACGGTGACTTTGGTGATAAAAGCATTGCCCAAGCTTCCAGTGGCAAGCTCAGTTCATGTTGTTTGTAATACAGGAACAAAAAATGTATCTGCATAATAATAATAATAAAAAAAGGAACACAAAGAAAGAGTTGGAGATGCAACAAATCCCTCTGGCACTTGTAATTTTGTAGCACAGGTAGTGTCACAGATTAAAATGCAAATTTTTTTTCTACAAAAAAAAAGGGGCTTGAGGAGAATAACCCAATTCAGTGGTAGAAAAATCAAACCACACATGGTCAGTCTGTGTTTGCACTGCACAGGGCGGGGGCGGGTGACACGCACACACATGCAGGTTTATTTTTTTTTAACTCCCCCCCCCCACCCCTTAGACAACTACTGTACAAAACTGTTGAGATACACCAGCACAAAATGAGGACAGAAGCAACTTGGAACTCATGCAGGTGAAGAGAGTTGTCACAGAAAAAAAAAGCCTCAAGGAAGCAAGACATTGGCTCTGACTCCATGGTAGAACAGCTACCAGCAATTTCAAAACAGTGTCTCCCAATCTCCCCCAACCCACCCCTGTCCCTCTCCAAAAAAATGCTGACAGCAGAGAAGAGAATCACGTGTAACCAGTCTTCAAGAAATGCTGCAGTTAATTCTCAGCAGTGAAAGTGGGAGATCCTTTCTAACTTCCGACTCAATTATTATAGGGTACTGGCTTCCTCCGTTTCTGCAGGATTGATTCTTTTTCCAGCAAACTAGACCACTTGCTAGCAAAGAATTGCTGCCTTTGCCACAGAGTGAATATTAACATCAGTATTAAAAAATCAGAAGACAAATGCAATGTCTTCTCTTTTAAGATCGAGCTTCAAACATCCAGACCTTTCTCCCTTCCCTCCCTAACCCCCTCACCTCGATCCCATCATAACAGATAGAATGAGACACTGGCATGAGGTACCAGTTAGACACCTGTGATTTGCAGTTAAGTCTTGTTAAGTGCTGCAAGTGACGCTCTTGGATGCGTCTCACTTCCAGATCAACAAGTCCCTCCTCGTGTTGCAGAATAGAACACAAAATAAAAACACAAATAAAAAGCAAACAAGAAAAATCTCACTATATATACACTGAAGTAGAATGAAAAATAGCGGCAAACTGAAGACTCCTCAAATGCGGAGGCCACAACTTCCCTTTCACTTTTTGGTACACACATATTCCCAATTGGACATTTAGGCCAGTATCTTGTGCTTTGGAGTTGCCAGTCCGACCTAATGTTTCTCCATTTGTCCCTCCTCAGTCAGTTTGTCTTCTGCTGATCCTACAGCTGCTGCTTGGAGGAGCTTCGTTTCTGGAGTGGAAGAACTTTGCGTGGAAGGAGTGATGAGGGGGAAGAGGGGGAAACAAAATCGGGAAGAGCAAACGTGGCCGATAAGGGCACTTCTTCCCAACTTTCAGTTCAGATTCTCAGATTTGATGCTTGGATGCTTTACACAATGGGCTTTTCCTACGTGTCCACAGAACCGTGACTCGTTAAAGTTACAGGAGTTTGTATGATTGTGAGTGATGTTTCTGGCGAGCCTGCTGCACCAAACAGTTGTATTTCCCCCAGCCCCTCTCAGCACCCGCTGCCCACCCCCTCCCATTGCTTTCAGTCAGTGTAACCGGATAAGGTGATCGTCCCAAGGGGGAGGAAGAGCCTGGATGCACCATTTCATCTAGTTTGTGAACGCTTGCGGAAAAGGGTGACTTTGTGTGGCTACTTGGTGAGAACACATGGATGGATAGGGCTTCAGTTGGTCTCAAAAAGAGAAAGTAGGTCATCATTGCTATTGCTGGGCAAGTCGGGAGGGCCAAGGTAGGAGAGGAGCTCGTCTGGATTTGTGAATTCTGGAATAAGCTGCAAGGAACCAGAAAGAAGCGTTCAATGTTACGAAATTTATCGCCGGGTACAATACTTACTCAGCAGCCACACCAAAAGAGTTATAAACAATTAAACAAAATTTATTCCAAGCTACAAGAATTCAAAAATAAAAGATGCTGCTTTTTACCATTTTATTATTTTTTTTAAAAAAAGGCCACTCGCCCAATACCCTGCTTCGAACACAAGCCGCTTCACGGGTCACCTCCATTCCTGGAGGAGAAAGCTGGAGCCTTTTGTTTGGTTCAGAAAAGGCATGCACTGCCCTGCCACCACCCCACTGGGTCTGACATGGGCAGGGATGAGCAGTGACTAACAAAGAGGTCGTTTGTCAACACACCCACGCGGCTGAGTATCTGTTTCTCACCCACACAAATCACAGACAAAAAAATACACTTGGAAAGGGTTTGTCGGCAAAACCAAAATTAAACCTTTAAACTGATACCCTTTGTTGTGGACTATTCCACTTTCAATAACACTTTCCCATGAATGTTATTGGGAATATTCATCATCTTTGAGAGATTCCTCACCGAGTTAAAGGCACCAAAGCTCCATCAATCAATACACTGAGACGCTTATAAAGTTCAAAACTGAAACACTTGCAGGAACCACAAAAGCTGGCCTTGGTAACGTGATCAATTTTCATTGCATGTTAACTCTTTGCAAAATCACAGTCGCACAGCGGTTATAGTGAACTTTTATGCCCATCAAAGTGAGACATGTCAGTAGTGGGGCCAGATCTATTGGGTCTGAACTCAAGCTCTCTCAGACCAGACATAACCTGCCTGAGTAGATCCAGAGAAAAACCCTTTTCTCTTTGGCTCCAACCATTGTCTCTTATAAGCTCTAACCTCAGAAATACAATATTTTCATCTTCAAAATCTTATGAGTAACAATCAATGATTTAAAGTTGAATTGCGTTGCATTTAGAGCAGTTTAGTGCCGTGGGTCTGTGCATGCTAGGAGACGGGCTGCGAGTGCTCAAACGCATTTCACAAAGGACCTTACAATCAGCGACGAGGGTGGGAAACTTTCTTTCCCATTGCTTGGAGCCAAGTTCAAACCCAGACCTTCTGTGGCTCAAGCAACGCTCTGACTAACAGACTGCCCATTCCAGCTTACACTGACTGCATCATCATTCACTATGTGGTGCCAGTGCCGATCAGGAGGCAGCCCTCCTATCAGGGTCTCGTGCAGTCGTGCAAACCATCGTTACTGTTTCATGAATATTTCACTCAGAATAACACTACGCAAAGAAAACAGATCACGTTAGGAATGCATTTGTGGAACAAACAGTCTTTTAATCTTAGACTTCATAACAGCCTCAGTGGCCACTGGTGCTAAAATCTGATGTGGCCCATAAAATCTGATGTGGCCCATTTTCGGAATGGGTACGGCAATCATTGTACCCTTATTCACTCCACTTGGTCCTTTTCTGTTGAGTCAAATTAGTCATTTTGACATAACATGCAATAAATAAAGTGATAGCTTAAAAAACGAGACAGGTGAATGAGGCAGCCTGGCAAGCTGCTCTCTCTCTCTCCCTAGACTGCTGCGGTACAAGGTAACACGTGAAAATGTATGAAACAATGATGTGACATGAGGCGCTTTGCTGTGCCCAGAATTTGCTAGCAGTGGATGGGCAGGCAGATGAGAGCATGACACACACTTACATCCAGTGAGGGTTCCGGCATGTCGGACGTTCCCTGACCACCAGCCTGACCTTCCAAGGTGGAGGACGGGTTAAAGGTCAGATCACTGTGTGGATGGTTGCTAGAACCAGCCTGCTGGGGCTGCCTGGACTGCTGGGTAGGACCACTGTGATGTAATGGCTGCCCTGACTGGCTGCTGGGGTGAGGTGCGTGCAAACCTTGCTGCATGGAACTATGGGACTGATCAGTACTGCCAGGATGAGGGATCTGCGAAGGAGGAAGCAGGAAAGAGTGAGGCCACAAGGTACAGTGCTCAAGATGTCTGAAGAATGAAACCACCGACTGTATGTTAAACACCAAACCCAGCCATTAGACATGACAGAAAGCCAAACCACTCCCCCGCCCCCAACCTAAGAAAACTTACATCTTACTGCAGACTCGAAAGAAAGTCCAACTCTGCAGCATTAAGAATTGCCTCAGTGACTCTAACTACCTGCTGTTATATTGGCCTGTAATCACTCTGGTGATCCTACTTCTAGAGGATGCACATTGCCTAAGCACTAAGGTTCATTTTTAAACATTACAGCCCAGCATGTGCACTTGCCATTGCTGGCAGCTCAGTCCTTCCTACTCAAACTGTACAGCGAGTTATTACGATCTGGAATGCACTGCCTGAAAGAGTAGTGGAAGCAGATTCAATAATAATAACTTTCAAACGGGAATTGGATATATACTTCAAAAGGAAAGATTTGCAAAGCTATGGGGAAAGAGCAGGCAATGGGATTAATTGGATGGCTCTTTCAAACAGCCAACACAGGCACGATAGGCCTAATGGCCTCTTTCTGTGCTGTAAGATTCTAAAGGGAAACTATTGATTTGGACTGAAATTTACTTTAATGTGTTATTTAAAACAAATCCGACTCCCCTGAACTAAAGCCATCAACAAAAATAAGCTCTGCTAAACTACAAGTTGTTTTTTTTTTAAAAAGAGGTGTATTGGATATGAACTGCAAACCTGGACCTATTTGTGGTAATCAATAGTTACAAAGATAAAGCGACAAATGTTATTTTTAAAAACTTGTGCTGAGATTTGAAGTCAGACCAAAATAAGACCTACTTGACTTTATGGATTGATAGGACAGGCGCTGTGAAACCCTCTCTTTACAGAAAAAGATACTGTCTTGAATAAACATTGAGGTGTGCTTTGAAATTGTTCACAAAATGACTAAACATTTTGCTGCCTAAGTCTAGGAATGAAGAGCATGGTGTCACCCTCTGGCTGTAAAATGCCTGGTTATAATTATATAATTATATAATTTGCAACTAGCCATTTTACCAATCTCACAGAATAAAGGGATTTGCAGACCAGAAGTCACAATTAACGCAACCAAGTCGGTTTGCAAACATCGCCCATTTGGACCTCACTCTCTACACACATTTAAAGCCCGCTAGATGTTTTTTACCAGGTTAAATTTGGATCTTGGACTATCCTTCCATTTCCTTTTCCCCGATTTAAACAAAAGACTTCCTGTCAGCTAAATACTGCAGAGTTGAAGAAAGAACAATAAAACACAACCTTCCCTCCTCCTCCCGCTGTGTGTGTATGGTTAGAAGCAGGTTAGTACTCCAGGAAAAGCTTGGTAATGACAGCAGATGCTTTTCAGTATCAGAAAGTCAGATAAGCCAATACATGACCACCATTGTTCTGGTGGAGAGCAGTGAAAGGTCCCAGAAGCCTGTGTGTGCACTTAAAGCTCAGCGCAATCATGGATAGCTTGAGGTTTAGCAAGGGTTTGTCTGCTGCTTAGCAGTAGGTTGCGATGAGCAGAAAAAAAGCCTCCTTTGAATGCAAGATAGATTTTTGGGTGGGGGGTGGGGGCTGAGGGAATGGGTCGGGAAGAGAAAGAAGAGTCCATCCCAAAATGGTGATAGTATTGCAATAAGTACTGCTGAATTTAAAAATTAAGCTCCAATATTTTTGGATCCAGTAGGGGTAAAAGTTAAAACTTTTTTAAAAAAATGTTTACACCATCAACGCAGAATACGGTCACACAACTTAGGTAAAAGTAACCCTTTGACATCCTTTGCCTCCTTTGTGTTTGTCAGTGAGTAACAAAACAATGAGATGTTTGTAGCAACTTTAACAACATAAAGTGCTAATTGCCCTTGTATTCACGCTGTGTGAAACAACAGTGAAATAAACACATACAGAAGCAGACCGAATTTGTATGAGAGGAAAACAAGGCAGATGAAAAATGTCAGTGCTGTATATAACAAAAAAAACATTTCAGACTGCATTACACACTCAGAATCAAACCAGACAGCAGTATTTGCAGAGAATTAGCTCAAATGGCTCTTTACATGGGAGATGTACTGTTACCATCTGTCGTGTTCTGTATGTAGTATTTCAGCAACCAAACTGGGTAAGCTCTTTCACTGGGTTTTCCCTCGGTCTCATGTTATCTGCACCCTCCACCCATCTGTGTGTTGAGTAACTTTGCACTTGCAGTTTTATCACAAATGTAGAGCCCTCACTGGACATCACTGAAGCTGAATGTGTCCCATGTGCAAACCCAAAGGTTATGATTGGGACAGACACAGATAGAGAAAGAGACCCACACCCAGAACAGATGGAAATGCTGTCACTTACCTGGTCAGGCATGGAGTGGCTGAGAGGCTTGTCGGGAGTCATAAGGCTGTTAGGCATGTCTGGAGGATGTGACAACTGGGGCCCATGCATGAAGTCGTTCATGGAAGTACCAGCAGGGTTGCCATGTGGAAAATCGAAGTTCCCATGGCTGGGGTAATTGTTACCTTTTAGGAGGATTATGACAGGAAATTATTAAGTAAATTTATCTTCACAACAAACCGCATCTTGTCAAGACTGATATGGCTTCAGATGAAGTAGAGCAGCCTACACACCAATCTATTCCTTCGACGATCACACAGGACAGGGTGTCTACTCTTTGTGCACTGACCGCCCTTTGAAACTCTTGCCATATCACTGACCATCGACATAACCTCAGAATATCTTTCAAGCTGGCCATTAAGTTGAAGGGAAACGGGGGAAAAAATGGAACATTTCTCATTCACCTCTGAATAAAGTCCCACATAATCATGTGAGCTTAACCTTGCTTGATCGAAAAAGTACCTTTCCTGACTTTTACCCATTCCTAAACATTGCACGTTCAGAGGATGTCATGTCAGAATTGAAAATTAGGATAATTTGCATTCCTCTAAATATCAATTCCCTAAACTAACTCAGGTGTTCTGTATGAAAATCTCCAAATAGAGTCTGAACCACTCCTGACTATTTTTAAGCCCGTTTTGGTTTCACCTCCAAGGCACCGCACCAAAACCGTGAGTGAAACCCGGCATCTGTTCCAAGTGCGTTTGTCAGGGCTCAGTACTTCCCACAACATCACATCCAGGTCAAACCCAAAGATTCCCTGCTTAACAACAAAACAACAAAATTACATTTATAGAGCGCCTTTCATGGTGGGAGGAATGTCCCAAGTCGGGGATCAGGACCCGAGCCTGGGGGAGGGGTGGGGTAGGAGTGAGGGAAGGCAGAGAGGTGGGAGGACGATTGAAGTGGAGGGTCTTGAGACCGGCCTTGAAGGAGGCAAGGGAGGAAGCGAGGCGAAGGGACTGTGGGATGGAATTCCAGGGTGTGGCGGCAGAGAGGCTGAAAGCCCAGCCACCAATGGTAGGACGGGTCGGGTGGGAGACATGGAGCAGGCCGGAGCCCGCTGAATGAAGGGAGTGGGCAGGTTGGTAGGGAGTCAGCAGATCAGAGAGGTAGGAGGGGGCAAGTCCATGGGTGGCCTTGAAAGTGAGGATGAGGATCTTGAATTTGATCCTCTGAGGGATAGAAGGCCAGTGGAGTCAGGCGAGGGTGGGAGTGATGTGTTCACGGAGCCTGGTACGCAAGAGTACACAAGCTGCAGAGTTTTGGATAAACTGCTGCTTGTGAAGGCCGACAAGAAGGGAGTTTCCATAAGCGAGCCTTGATGTGACGAATGCGTGAGTGAGGGTTTCAACAGCCTGAAGGGTGAGGCAGTGGAAGAGTCTGGCAATGTTGCAGAGGTGGTGGTAGGCAGTGCCATTCGTGGCGTGGATGTGGGGGGCAAAGGACAGTTCAGGGTCCAACAAGACACCCAGGTTTCAGACTGGCTTGGTGAGGTTGAGTGGACTATAAATTTATAGTCCATTCAAAAAGACAACGGCCTGCAGTTACAACCTCTGACACCCAAGACATCTTCTATTGCAGATTCTACACTGAAACTTCACAGTGGGCTTTAGACAATTTCTACAACAGCTATAATTTACCCAAATTCAAGCGCTTTGGGACGTCCTCCCGACATGAAAAGCGCTATATCAAATGCAAGGATTATTATTATTAAATGAAAATAGGTCTGGGCATTTGGCATCTGTTCCTATAATAACACAACATTCACTATTAAAAGCCTCTGCTCTCAGACAGACCAGATTAGGTAATTTTCTGTGCCGATCCTCAGAAATAGGAATAGATTCTGAAACATTCAACAATATCCTGCCGTCAAACAGATCATTTCCAAACCTACATATCAGCTAAACACATCAGTCTATACAATACTGAACTGCACAGAATGATGAGAAGAATCACAAATGGTCTGACTGCCTAACAGCAGATTCTTAGCATTATAGATACATTCCAGTTTTATTTTATAACAAAGCAAAATGATAAAATGTCCTGTGAAACCTACCCTGGCTGCCATATTCACTGGCATTGTTGCCTCCCGGAGGCGGAGGCAGGGATGGGTATGGCGATGGACCCGGCCCAAGGGCTGCAATCATCTCCATGACATTTGGCATAATCATCTGGCTGGGACTCATGGTCTTAAACCTCTTGGACAGGGGGCCATCTGGATCATCTTTAATGTGAATGTCAGACTTTAACGGAACTGGCCTCCAGCTGCACGTCGGATCAATGGTGACCTCTTCAAACTCAGAGCTGCAGTGACACAAAGTAAAGAACAATAGAACCCACTGATCCACTGATTAAAAGCTATTTAATATCGTCCGCCAGCTCTTGTGCTCGTCGATATGTATATGGCTGAGATGTTCATGTCAACACTAACGTGTTTTGGTAGATTGGAAGAATTGGTATTCGTAGAGATGCATGTAGCGGCATGGAGGGAAGATTGGATTTTTGGTGGATTTCAATTACGCGATGTTTGATGTTAGATGTATGATGAATGACAAACACTAAACAAGTGTTATTAAAGCCCTGGGCACCAATGAAAAAAATGGTCTTGAATTGAAACACTTCAAGTTCTTTTGAAACACGTTACAGGACAGAGAGACTTGTCAGATGTGTCGGCACTGCAACAGTTAACCAATGCAAACCAGAGAGAAGGCTATGCTAATTACTGACTGGCTGCATCTGTAATCTGGTACACATTTGCAAGGTGTTACCACAGGAATGTGCATTATATAGAGATTTAGTACTAGTACCCAATTGGTAAGAGGTAGTGCCCAATTAGTAAGATACCTTTGACCAACAGAGTACTAAAGGAAAGATAAAGATGTCCTGATAACATTGATGGATAGTCAAAATACTCATTAGTTGGGGGTTTGTAGAACTTTGTACCAAGAACTCTCAGATAGTATAGATGGATAGTCGAGATGCTCATTAATTTAGTGTCCTGCAAGAACCTGGTACCAATGACCTTTAGATTAGGGATGAGATCATTCTGTTTCAGAGTTTTGTAGTGGACCAAAAGAGTATATAACAAAGGAGCTTCGAGCAATTGTTGGAAGCAGAACAGTCAGAGAATCCGAATACAACCCTTACAAGTGTGTAGCTGATCATCTACACCTTGTAATAATACTTAAAACTTTACACTTTAAGTATACATCTGTTATTCAGCATTGAATATGGAAGCCCTTTGAAGGAAGGGGACGAGATTAACAAGAATGGGAGTAGTGACTGGCTTGTGCAGACAGCCCTTTAATCCAGCCCTTCCACATTATGTGGAACTCCTCGTTGTAAATCAGTCCCTGGAGTATTCAAATTATGAAAGGCAGCATATGAATAATATTTGAGATGGATGAATAGTATTTGAAATGGAATGCGTGATCTTCAGCTTGAGATCTTAGTGCAAGTCGTCAATTTATAAGTGACTTTGTAAGTCATCATTTCTGTTTCCCTTGCCTCTTTCAAGATCCGCCTCAAGACATTCCTCTTTGGCTGCACTTACTGCTATGACTACTTGTGCTCCTCCAAACAAACTCGCTAGCATGGAGCCACTGAGACAAATAAGAGTGCCACAATTGCTATTGAGATGAGATCAACTAATTCAGCACAGAACAGGTCAGTATGGTCAGTGTCAGCGCCTCACCAGGCTGTGTACTCTCTCACAGGCTATCGAATGAGCTAGGTCAATCATAATTGAAAACCTTGAATAAAGAATAATCAAAAAAAACAACTTACTTCTGAATATTTGACAGGATGCTCCACATGTACTGGTCAACTTCAAGGCCTTCCAGGACTGCTGTTTTACTGTTATCAAGGAAGAATAATATTAACTGATTTGTTGTGTAAATAATTCTAAACATAATCAGAGGTTTCTTCAAGAATGCAAGAACATTGAGTCAGAGCTAATTCTTTGAGGATGGCAATAATGTTTCATTCTCAAACACCTGATGAAGAGAATATGAGCACAGAATGCTTTATTTTCTTCCATAAGACATGTGCAAATGGTGAGCAGGAGCACAAAACGTCAAATAAACAAAAACAACCATTTTCTGGTTTAACTGATGAGATTGAGGAATCCCACGATTACTTTATTTCATCTCATTCTTTCCCATTTAGCTGAAATCCTCTACTTACTTGCATACAGGACACCTCCACGTTCCTCTTTCACAGTTCAGTTGCAAATAGGATTCCAAATCAAAGCACTGCAGACACAAATAAACACAACACAGGAAATCTCATTAATCATTGCCACCTCTATCCAAAACATCCAGTCAGTTGCCTTGAAGGTTCTAGGTTCAAACACTGGTTGCTCAACTCAGGCACTGACCCTTTCAAGGCTAATGAAACAAGGGTGGGATCTATCTGGTGCTGAACTGACTCTCGACACCTGGCAAAGTTCAGGCAGGTCTACAGAAATCTAAGGCCCTGCTGATGGTTGAGTTTAGGACACGACATGTCAAGCGACTGCCAGGATGGTGGAAGGCGAACTAGATAGACCTCAGTCTTCTTTCGCCTAACAAATTCTCATGTTCTTATGTTGAGCACCAAACAGCTCATCAATGAGACTTGGAGATATAGACAGGTCCCCAACCTTATGAGCTAAAGTCCTAATAAGTAGGATAGTTCTAGCTGAATAAGATCAGTGCTGCAATAACTAAAAGTAACTGACTATGTGAAGCGCTATAACTGTTCAATGGATGAACAATCACCTGCACTTCTATCGGAGAAAGTCCTATAGGACAAAGCCTCGAAATGCTTAGTGGCACAAAATCAAACACAAGTGGGAGCGACACTCACCTGGACGTGCTTACAGTCATGGCCTCTTGCTGGAAGCTGAATCCGCCTGAATGTGATTGGACACTTCAGGGACACCTTAATTGCTGTCTGCTCCACTCCATCTTCTCCGTTTAATGTGGCATTACCCGAGGAAGCTGCCACACTGCTGAAATTCCTTTTTACTGTTAAACAAGAGAACATTTCACTCTCATTTCTCGGTTGTTTGAGTCAATGAATTCAACAAAATCAACTTGCATCAATAGTTTCCTTCACACAGGATTATCTCAAAGTGCTGTACAGAGATGCGATTGGACACCGAGCAAGAGAAATGGGGAAGGAGAGGTGACCATAGGCACAGTCAAAGTGCTTCACAGGATTTACTGTAAGGTATTGTGACTATGTTGCAGGAAAACATGGCAACTAACTTGCATACAGCATTGAAATGAATGACCAATTTTATTTGGAGTATTTTTGGCTAGGACACCAGGCGAAACTGCCTATTTATTACCCTCTGGTGAAGTAGTGATCATTTCAGCCCAATTTAAATACAATTCCCCTGTGACTGGTTGGTAAAGCTGTCACAGTAACTACAACAATAATATTTATACCCACTCGGAACTGACAGTAATATAACATATAAGTGACCCAACAAATTAGAGAATACGTTTGCTTCATAATTGATGAAACAAGGCAATAGCTAGCGCTACCAACTTCTGTTGAGGACTTTTTTAAAGTGGCTTCTGTTGAGGACAATATTTAAACAGCCACTAAAAACATGTTTATCAAACACAGGAGGAGGAGTCAAAGTCCAAACTAAATTTCAGCGATGTCAGTGCTTCCCTTGGTCCCCATATCCCTGAAACCTTAGATAAGGAAGCTGCTCTCCCTCCTTGCAAACAGGATGAGGCTCTTTGGGACACACGGGGCTTGATTTCAGATGATAAATACTTACTTTTTGTGATGCAATGTTCAGCAGGAAGAAGCCTCTTCTTGAGCAAGCCCTGAAGTACCGACCGGACTGTTGGTCTGTGCACTAACTGAAGTACGAACAAGTGTGACTGCAAAGGAGATACAGCACAGGAGGATCAGTAGAGTTGACAAGCAGACTGTATAATAACAGAGCCATGAGAACACTTACAACACAAAACAGGTTTGAAATTTCCCAGGCAGTACTCAAACTACATCCACCATTTTACCAGGAAAAATGCATGCAGCATATAGAAACAAAATATGCCATTAAACCCTTGAGCCACAGATACACCAGGTAACATATTCCATCTCCAGCCTGTGCAGAGTTAGCAGGTCTTAGCCAAGGCACCATTTGTGCCGCGACAATTGGCCTTAGTCAAGAACTGGACTTGAGAGGGAAAATTAGTAGCTATGGCGTCCATTCCTGATCACTAATCGATTAGATAAGGCATAGTCACTTGGCTCTTTTGTGTGCCTTCCAAACGCTGAACCAGAACAATATTTACAGAATTCTCCTGTCAGCTCAGCCACCAGTGACTCAGAGCCCCAGGACGCATCAGGGATTCACAAAAGGATTTTATAAAATAGAGTTATACTTACACAGCAACAAGCGGTGACAGTAATCTGGATGGTGTTCCTTCCGGGTTGACAGACATGCTTTAGATGCAAGGGCTTGTGGGAGGTCTTGTTGTCTCCCCGCTCGATGGTGAGTGGTGTTGCATTCACACTGACCTGGACAGACGCAGGCCAGTTTGTGTTCATCTGCCTGTCTTCATGATGGTAGCATTTAAACTGAAGCTCCAAGTCAGACCTGAAACACATTGCAGCCCAGTTTCATTGCGAGTATCCTTACCTGCATCACCTTAACATTCTCACACCAAGCAGACGATCATAGGAATGTTTTTTTTGGATAAAAACATCATAGTTTTGATCACCTGATTGGCTTATTTCTGTCCTCGTTCAATCTGTGATTCATGAAATGGTTTCCTACAACTACTGGTGCATCTCAGTAAAGAAAAGGATTTGAGAAATATGGTGAGAAGATTGGGAATGGGAATCAAAATGGAATAGATTTTTCCTCCCTCTTTCTAATTATACGTCTCATCTCCAGCATTCTAGCTGGAGCCAACCCCACACCACAGTGGTCTCCAGGCCTTTAGGTCAGTCACTAAATTGAACAGCTGCGCTAGCGTGAGAAAGGGATGCAGTGCACAAGGTGCTCCAGTTCGCTCCAATCCTCTGTGCCAAGAACTGTGGTCACATCTTGGATTCGAAGCCCCGGTCTGTGCACAGCAGGTACTGACAACCTGGCAGCTGGGACGAAAGTGTGAATATGGCATAGGTTAGCTTACAGCAGTTGGCAGGCAGGCCTGCACCAAGCCACACAACCATCAGGATAAAAAGTCACTGAGCACACGATGACACACGTACAACAGGCAACAACAACAACAAGATTCCATTTATAAAGCGCCTTTCACGTCAGGAGGACGTCCCAAGGCGCTGCACAGTTGGGTCATGACCCGAGCAGGGGGGAAAATGGTCAGGGGGAGGGGAGGGAAGGGAGGGAGCGAGGAGGGGGGAAATGGTCAGGGTGAGGGAAGGGAGGGAGCGAGGAGGGGGAAGAGAGTCGAGAGGGGAGCTGAAGGCTCGGACAAAGAGAAAGGTTTTGAGACCGGCCTTGAAGGAGGAAAGGGAGGAAGCAAGGCGAAGGCACTGGGGGATCGAGTTCCAGAGCCTAGGGGCTGAGAGGCTGAAAGCCCGACCACCGATGGTAGGGCTTTCCTAAGGCAGCTTTCCTCAAAAGTGATTTGACACTACAATGTGCAACAGAATTCATACTATTACACTGTACAACTTTACGTTATGCGCAGGGGCGGACTGGCAATATCGGAAAATTGAGAAAGTTTTTAAACGTGTAGATAATTATGCTGAATTGGCGCCCCTATTTCACCTAATAATCCCAAACCCTTTTGGGGAGCAAGCCCTCCACTGGTAATGGTAAAACGTCTCATCTAACAACCCTTTGGCAGAAGGACCACTCCATTCCAAATAGTAATAATAATAATCCTTGCATTTGATATAGCGCTTTTCACGTCGAGAGGACGTCCCAAAGCGCTTCACAACACACTGTAAAGTGAATTGACTGTATATTTGTGGGCGAACGAGGCAGCCAATTGCGCACAGCAATGTCCCACAAACAGTCGTAGATTGATAATGACCAATTTATTATTGTTTTTGGAGGGATTATTATTAGGCGTGTGGAGTAAGGAAACTTGCCCAAGGTTTTGCCCTGCCTGGAATTGAACTCAGGTCTCTCACTTGCAAAGCAAGTGCTCTAACCACTGAGCTACAGGACTCCACCAGCTCTCTAAACTCTGCCAGCGTTTTATGTCTGGAGCGTGCTAAGTGAGCCTCAGCGGGTCACCGAATGCTGTTCTTACCTCCACATTAATGTCTGGTGCACAGACTGCCGCAAGTGGAAGACATGGTTACTGACTGCAAGGTTGTGCTCCAGTCGGAAAGGCTCCAGCACGATGCCATCCCGTACTGGGAATGTCAGCCGTAGCTCGTCGTTGGGGTTAGCTGAGACCAAAGAGGGAGAAAATGTGTCAATTTTCCCTTTAGAATCTCCCATACAGGAACAATTGTATTTTTATTTCATCACAAGGGGCCTCGTTTGAAATGCTCCCTTGAACAATTTCCGCCTCTTTGCCAGCTGTTCACAGCTTCCTCCAGCTGACATTAGAGTGGGATAGTTATAGCCATGATTTAACCATAACAAGCAACACATCTACTCCATGTGCATCCAGCAGCAGCTACAATCAAAATGCAGCATCAGAAAAAGGTAAGTTTACTCCCCCCTCTCCCCCAGTCTCTGTAGCCAAGAACGATTTAACCCAAACAGGAGATTTTATATAGATGCATGTCCTGTATTTCTTCTTGATCCAAACATTACAAAACATTTGATTCAGTCTTTGTCGTCCTACTCACTTGGAGGCGGGGGAGGCAGAGAATTCAGATTGGGCTTGATGTCTGGTGGAAAGGGTGGTTTGACATCCTGGTTGGGAGACAAGTACGGTGGAATACTGCTTCCTGGAGTCATTGGTGGAGTGGGATTTCCTGGTACAGGAGAATGAGGATAGCTCGTCACTGGCCTTGGAGGCTAGGAGAAAGAAGAAAGTGTTGATGATTGCACTGAATATACAAGAAATTATATGCACCGTCATGCATCAGACCATGATAATTCTACATTCACTTATCAGATGCTATATTACGTGGCAAGAATTAACTCAACCTGTTGGAGCTATGATAGCATTTTTGCACTGTTTCCAAAATCTTGCCCACAATTAATATACAGTATTCAATTTTCATAAAGCTGCATTATGATTGGGGTGACCTAATGGAAATGAAGCCACCCCTTTATTGGAGTGTCACCCACCCATCAAAAAGAACTCATCAGAACTGATCTATATACACTGAGAACCAATTGGTATGTGCTGGAATGTTCCCTGGAAAAGGGATATATTCTCATTAACCATATCCTTCTTAAAATGCACCAACTGAAATGAAGCAACATTTCAGACTGAGAAAAATCCCACTACCTGGGTGCAGAACCATCTGAATGGTTACTTCTAAAGTCCAGTCGACAGGTCTCATAAGACGGCACCTGAGCTAATTCGATATCAAAAGAGTAAGGGATTTATCTCAGCTAAATATGTGTCATGGAGGTGGAGGGGAAAGGCAACCGGAAAATATTTTAAACATCTGAATGTCTGATGCTATTCCACTAACTCTTTGGTATCAAGCTACCTATATATAAAAAAAAGTAGTGCTCATTACAATTTCCTAGAAAAACTAGTATTCAGAAACCATGCGTTCCTGCCAAACGTCAGCTATGTAACTGAACAGACATCTGTCAATGGCTTTCATTTAACAAAATCTTTTCAGCATTTTTTTTGTGTGTGGAGTAGTCAGTGAGAATAGTGCAATCTTACTTTGGTTTCTTTTCCACTCCCAGCATTTGTGATGGAGAGACAGAGAGGACACTACTCAGGCAGTCAGCGATCAGAAGAAGATGGGACGTTTCCAATTATTGTGATGGTTAATAATGAAAAACAGAATTGGCAGGTTTACTGAACTGCAAAAGTTTACTAGCTCAACATTTTTATTCTATAGTTAAAAGCAAAGCATTGCTTTCTGTATGTGACATCAACTATAGAAGTAGATATGGTATCTTTTGAGAATGCACCAGCAACCATGAGGAGGGGGCTGGGGAGGAGGAAAGAGGGACAAAACGTGTCCTTCCGACACATTTGTTAATGGTGCATTCCCACATATTAAGCCACAGATTTGCTTGGTATTGTGCCATCAGTGTATTGATAGGTTAGCTTTACTAGGGGGCGGTCACTGCTGGGCAGGTGAAATGTGGGAGTTTGGAAACCAGAAATGCTGGAATTGGGTGCAGAGAGAAAACCATGTGCCAATTTGAAAAAAAGACAGCTGTGCATCTAGCACCTGAACTATGGGGATCGCCAAGAGAAAAGGGAGAAAATTACATTCAGAGAATTTCAGTAGTGGTTCAAAAAGGACCAGTAGCACTTCAACACTGAGCAAAACAAATTTCCGAAGCACTGGAGTCTACCCATCATCAGTGACATAAGTAAGATATTGTCTGCAGGTAAAAGTCCCAACACATACAGACCAAGTGTTTTTTTTTAAATACAGAAGACAAACATAACAGAGACAGGTTTCTCAATCTCCAGCTGATTTTCTAACCTTTCCCTCCCAATTGGTCTCCAGGTATGTTTCTGATTTGCAATCCCTCAAAACCCCGTCCTACATGGCTAGAAAACAGTGACGCCCATTGAGGCAATAGAACTGTGCATTCATCTCGGCTAAAGCATGATCTGTTAATGGATACAACGTGCCACGAAAGACAGACTGAGTGGTCACGTGCAGAACACAGAAATCCATCAACTAAGCACATTAATTAGGTGATGTACCTTGTCAAGACAAGAGGACTTACCTGCAGTTCTTAAAAAAACATGAGGCAATACAGTTAATGCTTAACCAAGTGCTGCAATGTGATACTGACACCAACATGCAAAAAGACTCAGAAGATTCTCAAAGTGCAGGAGATTGACGCTCTCACAAAAGAGGTTTCTCGTTACAAACATTTTGGTGAGCATGCAACCTACTGTATATACATAAAGAAAGCAGAAAGCAAATGGAAAAGTGGGCTTGAAATCTCAGAGAGTATCAGTTAAATGTGCAACTTACTTGTAACTGGGTGCCTAGGATATTTGATGGGACTTAAAAGGAACGGGGCAAGAGGCTGGGCAGTCACGCGTGCAATTCACTAGACTTCCCAATGGCTTTCCTTAACAACCCAACAAAATTCAAGTTGAGAGATCAACAGCTGGATTCCCCCTCCATCCAGTTTAGGATGAAATTGGAAGAGAATAAGAATTTCACAAACCGGTTTGAATTTGTGGATTTTGCGAATGGGAAGTGTACCAAATTGGAAAGAACATTTTTCAGCTTTTGCGAAGTTAACTAAAAAAAAGTTCTCTCTAGGAACATTTTTTTTTGCGAAACAAAGCAAGTGGGTAAAGGGCTCATATGATGTCTTAAGCAACTGCCTGGTGTGAAACTGATCTTGGGAACCCTGAAATTCCTGGATCAACCACAGTCTGTACTGAGTTGTCTGATCTCAACAGGGGCAGCAGAGGCAGCTTTAGTGCTACTGGGTTAGGAAAAAAATCTCATCTGATCTCCATCACTATCCATGACTCTTTATTGAAAGTGCATGTGGATGGCAGAGCTAAACTCACTTGTATTCTCTCCCACCCACCACAGCAACCTTCTCTCAGCCTTTTGGTAAGATCAAGTGTAGTTTTAACTGCACTTGGTTACAGATGTCGATTCCACGCACAAGGTCATATTGAGATGGTTGTGGTTGTTAAGTTATGATGATGCCCTCACTGGCATTTGGTTGGATCATGGAAATGAGTCTCTTTTCACGAGTGTCCTTGGTACGGCTTGGCAAGCTGAGACACTGAGCGGTCCATTAATATTTGAAGTACTGATGCAATTGCCTTAATTGGGAATGGGAAGGAGGTTCCAGAAAAATAAATACTTTAAAGACACTACCCAGCCTGTGACACTCTCTCAGCTCACCCATGAAAAGTGACACCTGTAAAACTACCCTAGTAAAAGTCATGACCTTCAATAGAGGAAGAAGGAAAGTTTCTTTGACTTGTATTGTGGATGACATTTTACACAAAAGCTAGGGAGGCTGCAGAACACTTTAAAATGTGATAACTTTGGTCAGTTGAAACATTTGAATGGAGAACCTATTCTTTGGCTGTGACGGATGAACATGTTTTTTTAGTCTGAGTGCCATTTATTATCCTCTCTCCACAAACCACACCATTTTTATTTTTAAATAAAAGAACTCCCTTTTCTTTTTTTAAAAAAAACTATAAGTGACAAACATCTTACTGTTCTGAAAAAGAAACAATAAACGCCAGTTAAATTCATCTGTCAGTTACAGAAGGAGCAGAGTCTTTCCTTGCCTGGGAACTTACCCCGTTCAGACTGTTTTGACTGTAGGTGTATCCACTGCCAGCAAAACTGTTGTTTTGTCCATTAAACTGTTCTGCCTGGTGGTGATGTTGGTGTGCAGAAGAGGGGATGAGGAGAAAAAAGAATCACTTAGGAGGCATCAAATCACTCGTTATCACACAAGAAAATTAAATCGCGTTCACTAGAAAACCTGTGATCTTTCGTCCAGTTGAAATAATAATATAAAAGCAAACCCCATTTTCTTTAGCTGTTGCTTTTTTTTAAGTGATTCATTTTAAATAATTGGGTCCTTCCATTTTGGGGGGCAAAAAAAAGTGATTGCAAATAAAACATTAATTATCCCAAAGTGCTTTGCTTACCTTGTAATACTGGGCCATGTTGACTGGAGGTGGAGGGTACTGGCCTGTGTTCTGTTGACCAGGCATCCTCTGACCAGGATAACTGGGGGATGTGATGGGCCTGGGAGGGTTGGGGGTTGGATACTGACCAGGCTGATTGGGGAACTGGCTGCTTGGCCCATACTGCTGTCCTGCATAATTCGGCTAGAAGTACAAATAGAAGATTTAAATAATAAATCTTAACGCCGGCAATAAATATAACGCCCCACAGTGCAGTAGACTTTTTAAAACCTTGCTATTTGAAGTGCATAGTTTAATAGTAGCTCAGGTGCAAGCCCCTCAATGTCCAGGGCCTTGGGATGTCATTTTGACGTGAAAGACACTAATAGCAATTTGTTGTTGTTATAATAATAAACCTTGGATTTGATATAGCGCTTTATCACATCTTTGAGATATCTCAAAGCGCTTCACAGAATATACTGTAAAGTGAATTGATTGTATATTTTGTGGGCAAAACGTATTTTAAAAATATTTTAAATTTAATTTAAAATAATTTTAAAATATTTTTGTTGTTATAGTGGTGTTTACACTCATATAGAGCCTTTCACATTGGTATGAGGTCCCAAAATGCTCAGCAATTCTGGATGAGCACCAGAGCTGAGGGTGGGACCTGAGTGAGGGGGGTGGGGTGGGTGAAAATGACTGAAAGCTTAGTCAAAGAGGTAAGTTTTGAGGCTTACTTTGAAAGAGGAGAAAAAAGCACAGAGGGAGCAAGAGAGGGAGGGAGCAAGAAGGATGGGGAGGAGAAGCAGGGGCATTATGTGCTGAACCAGAGCTGTATGATGAAGACACAAAGAGCTTAGCGAATAACTAAGTGTAGCTCACCTCGCCTGGATAAGGCCTCTTGACTCCCTGTAATTGCATCGGCTGGGAGGGTCTTGGGCCTGGGTAGCCCTGCTGCGGCACTCTCTGACTGTGGGCAGCAAAAACTTGATTCATGCCTGGGGGTCTGGGCTGGTTGATTGGCATGGGTGGACCACTCATACTGGATGGGGTCATCCCACCCCCCATTCCTGCTGGGTTCATGCTGCCTTGCATGGAAGAAGGCCCCCGGGGACCAGGCTGGTTCATGAACTGGCTGTTGTAAGCCTGTGCTGGACCCATCTGGAAAGAAGAAGAAGCCTTGAAAGGGAGGTGAAGAAGAGCACAGCGCCAAAATTCTCCGGCTAGAACAGAAGCGCCTGCTTTACGACTGCACACAAATTGTCTGACGGGAGTTGCTTGCGAGACCCAACTCTTTTGGGGGTTGGGGTGGAGGTTAGTCAACCAGGTGTCTTTGAGACATGCGGAAACCCATCACCATGCATAGAATATCCAAACCAAACTGAGAATTCCTTGCATCCCGGCTACACAGTCTGCCGCTGCGGCCGCCGGATTCCTGAGATAAGATTGTCGGGGCGGAAAGCACCCGCAACTCCTGACAAGCCGAAGTGTTAAAATCTCAGTGGCACTTATTGATGGGGCACTGGCTGTCATGTCAATGTTGTGGCCACCAGCAACTAAACTAACACCCAGAGAGGACTGAATGAGAGTTGGGCTTACCGGTCCGTACTGGTTCATCTCCTGGTTCTGCTTCTCCTGCAGGGCGGCCACGGTGGCGGTCGCTGTGGCTGTTGCCGTTGCGGCGGCGGCGGCGACTGCTGCAGCGGCGGCCGCAGCAGCAGGCTGGGTAAAATCCGTCGGTGCTCTGCTGTGTGGAGGCATCCCCATGGAGCCTGGGGCATTGGGGCCGCCAGGGTAACTGAGAGAGAGAGAGAAAACGGCCAATTAGAAAATCATTTCTATAGAAAAACAGAATAGAAATTACTATATATTTATGCATATTTAGTAACGATAATCATCTTCACATTTGATATAATGCTTTTCGTGTCAGGAAAATGTCTCCAAGCGCTTCACGGGACATATGGTCAAGTGTTGTAACTCTGCATTTTGTACGCAAACATTTTGTAGGCAGCCCAAGTGTACGCAGCAATGTCCCACAAACAGCTTTGAAGTGCATGTCCAATTTTACTCGGGGGGGGGGGGGGGGGGGGGCAGGCGGATTGTTGAGCAGAACTTCTGTTCTCTTCGAATAGTGTCACGGGATCTTTAACGTACACCTGAACAGGCAAATGGGCCGTCTCATGCGGACGGCAGCACCTCGGACAACGTAACACACCCCAGCACGGTATTGGAGTGTCAGCTTAGATGATATGGGTTCCAAGTCCTGATGCAGTATGTGCATGATTTCAAAAATATATCTTCTGCTCCCGTTTAGAAATAGACATTAGGAATAAAAATGTACACAGACTGCGATAGAAATACAGTTACTATTTTACCTGTTGCCAAAGTTGGCTGTACCCGCATAGTTTGGCCGACTGTACATGCCCTGCTGCATGTACGCTTGGTTTGAACCACCCTTTGCTCCCTGGAACTGCTGTTGCTGGCTGGCAAACTGAGGCGAGTTTATCCCGGGATTGTTCCCAGACATCCCGGAACCCATTGGGTTGCCTCCTGGAGTCATGGGGTTATTTGTATTTACCATCGGATTTCCCAGCACCTGTATGGGGGGAGCAGGAAGGAAAAAAAATATTACTTTAGAGGTGAATTTCCAAATATTGTCAAATAAATAAGACCTTCCCTGCTAAACTTCAGGAATGACCTTGTGCATTTATGAAGCATCTACATTACAATAATGCTCACCAGCTTTTACAGCATTTAGAAGATCAGTTAGGAACTGCAGAATGCAGATAGCTTTCTCCTAGATTTTGGAAGAATGAACAATGCCGCTCTTTGCAGCAAAATCACCGGCCAAGTGGGATGAGCCTCTCATTCAATGGTGCTTTTGTGTGACCTTACCCATAACACAACATAACTTCCTCCAGCAAAAAACGAGGGTGTTTAAGTGATATGAGCTCCAGTGATGTGCAGTCTCAGTGATATGATGATGTTGCCTTTTAATTAATAGGTGAATGAATCCCCTGCTGTCTGACTGACCGCTGGTACTTGCTCTGAGTGAACATGTTTCACACATGAGTTTGGACAAGAGTATTATTGTTAATGGAGAAGAGGGGCTGACAGTTGAGCCCAATCCTGCTCTCAGCCAATCTCTACACATTCACTCTTTCCAGGAGGGGCAGTGGAATTGTGAATGATTGTTTCACATCCACCACCCTCAACTCAGGACACTAGGGACATTATGCCACCTCTGTTGTACTTCAGCTGAGAACAGCTAACAGCACGAGGATACGGTAGGTATGACAGAAAGCCCGGAAACCTCCTGGTCTGTGAGCCTTGCACCACACCAGACAATGCATTTGATGAATCTTTAGGGCAACTCTGGGTCAACATTCTTCCACTTGAGCTATTAATTCATGATATTTTATGTAACTCTTTTACACATTGTTACTATAAATAGGGAACACGTGTTTATAGTTTTTGTTGTTCAGAAAGAACTTTGCAATTAATTTAAACGTTATATTGACATTGAACATGAGTAGGTTTTATAGAAAAGAATTGCTTCTACCTGGCTCTGTGATGTGTTGGTGACTCCCCACACAGTCGTGACCACAGACAAGGCGCCCGGTGGCTGATTGCTGTTTTGTTGCCATGGGACAGAGTCATAGGTGAATGACCCATCACTGCAGGAGAGACAAGCATTGCAGATAATTACATTCGCCTTTCCACCCACAACTAAATAGATAATAAGCGTCGCATTTGATGTAGCGCCTTTCACGTCGGGAGGACGCATCTAAACGCTTCACATGGACTTGTTGTAGTGTCATGACTGTGTTTTGACAGCAGTGGATCTGGACACAGCAATTTCCAACAAAGAAAACCACTTCTTTTAAAAAAAGACAGTTTAACAACAACAAATTGCATTTATATAGCTCCTTTTATATCGGGAGAATTTGAGTCTAAGCTTTAGGAGATTTTTTTGGAAACCCTGAAAGGCAGCAATAAAATGAACTCAAATCTCGAGTGATTCCTGCTGTGGGATTCTGACGTTGATAAATGTGCCGGACCTAAATATAGGCACCATCCTCTATTGCATTATCTGCCGAATGTTGAAGTCAGCAGTGGTCACTGAGAGCCATGAATGATATTTAACTGAACACTTCAAACACCAATGCAATGGATTGAATGGTTTGTCCCAGTTCAGTCTCAACACTCCCGCCAAGTGCAATGAAAATAAACTAACCCTTACTTTGTGGGCCAAGACTTAGCTACATCAGACTAGTTATTTCACAGAAATATTTTGCTCTAGGTGTAGTCCGTAGATCTATATAGCGCAAAGAGAAAAAAAATCTAATAGTATTAAAGTTTTATCCCAGATTATTTTTAAAGTATTTCTCAGCAGGGATCCCCAGTGGCTCAATGATTAAACACACTCAATTAGCGCTCACCCACAACTCAGTGGAGTATAATTTCTCTTTCAAAACCGCTGACTTCAACTTGGTGAAAGCAGAAGATGAATTTGGTGGTTTTAATTGTTGTTTATCAACTGGGTGTACCCTTCATCAGTATAATAAGCGAGCATGTGTTGTATTGTGCCCCCTATGAATCCACTCAATATTAAGAGCAGCTAAATGGTTTACATAAAGGAGCTGAGATGATTTACTTTGGGGAGCCAAACAGGTGTGCTGTAAATGCTTCTGTGCTGACTGTCAGCAATAGTAACAGATACTGTATTTGTTTCAAGTTTTTACACAAAGATAAAACATGTCTTTTTCTCCCTTTACACTCCGCGAGACAAACATAAATCGCCAGTGAGGGCAAGGGACAGCTGGGAGTTTTAGTCTGACATGCTGGGAATTCGAGGCTCTTGCCTCTCTCTCTGCCCTAGTCTGGCTGCTGATTAGGTTATGGTTTGCGAGTGCACAGTGTTACGTAAACTCAACATCTATAAGTAAAAACAGGAAAGTAAATGAGCGACTTGCTACGTGTCGTAGGGACGGGTTCAGCTGTCTGAAAGCATTCCGAGGCTTTCCACTCCACTCTCAGTATGTAGAATGTTACTCAGACACAAAGATGAACTGACCCGGAGATTATGATAATAATTCTTACATTTGATATAGTGCCTTTCAAGTCAAACGGACGTCTCAAAGCACTTCACAGGATCCACTTTAAAGTGGAATGACTGTACCTTTGTGGGCGAATGATCACAAGAGCCAAACAGAAGAACAATCTGCAGAATGTAATAAACCCATACATTTGCCATCCCAAGGCTATTGAGCAATAATAATGAGCGATATTCATAACTATTTCCATAGCACCAAATGTTATATGATCACCTACTGCTTGATGCATTTTGCCTGTCGTATTAATGGAAAACAAACTGACTTATTCAATTAACTGTGACTGTTCAATTTGGTGATTTTCAGACTAGTGTTACTTTGGTAATAAATCACAATAATAATCGTTGCATTTGATGTAGCACCTATAACATCAAAATGTCTCAAAGTTCTTAACAGGGAACTGCTGTCAAGTGTAGCGACTGTGTATTTGTAAGCAAACGTGGCAGCCAATTTGTGCACAGCAATAAATGACATAAATGTCTCCTTAGTGTTCTGTTGGAGGCTATGCAAACTGAAGTTTATTCAACTTGATATCAAAAATGTATTTGGGAGACACTCACAATTTCATTTTGCTTGGCAGATTTTCAATAAACGGAGAATATTTTAAGTGCTTAATCAGTATTTTGCTTGCCGACACCACCTTACGATCACACTTTTGCTGGATAAAATAACGCTCCATTAGCAACTGAGCTGAATCTATCCACTCCTCTCAGAGTAACTGAGATCATCACGAGGTACAAATTACCTTTAATGTAACTGCCTACTAGGAATACCCTGGACACCGCACGGTGCAAACTGCTTTCAGCAGCACACATCTCTGAGGACAAGCCACCAGAGGGAAATTGCAGAGAACATTATTCAATAAGAACTGACCTGTGTGGTCCAGGAGGGAGTGCTGGTTTCATGGAGTTCATTGGGTTCATCGGTGGCTGCATTGCTAATTTGCCAGGGGTATCGTTCTGACGGCTCTTCTGGTGACGAAGCAGCAAGAGACGCCCTAGATCCTCACACCACGATGACAGGAGGGCTGTGCGGAGCAAAGCATGGAAAGAATAAGCACCGGAGTTTACAAATGCTCCATCCTGTTTAGTACAACATAAATGTCCAGCATGTTGCAGGTGGCTTGGCCTTCCTTGCTCGATTCATTGACATAAGATAGATTCCATTCAATCAGATCACACAACACTGCAGACGGCACTCTCGGGATTAAACACAAACAGCTTCTGTTGTGAAGCAATACAAAATGGAGGGTTTTGCTGTTAACCCGGCCAGACCAGACCAGGCACAATTTGCACCGTGTATCCAGCCTTTTCTCTGCAGAACCCTGATTTAGCCATCAAATTGCCACAGCGGGTCTGCAAATTTTAATAAAAAGTCATCTTATTTTTGCCAGTGCTGCAAGCATGGTAATTTATGCTCAACTGGGGTACACTTGCAATAATCCTGTTAAGACTAAAAATTCCGGAGGTAAATCTGAAGGATTTATTGACAGCTCTCATGGCTTTTCTCTGCTTTATTTATTGCGACCAATTCAACACAAGTGCCTAATAAGAAGGGTCATAGATTCCAAACGTTTAAAGAAGTATTAATGTTTTGCAAGAGCGCTCAGACCCAAAGAGTTTGCAATGGCATTCTGCTCTCTCATCAGGAATACTGATCCCTTTTTAATGCTCAGGGATATTCTGTGCAATGAAGACTCTCCTGTACTCCTAGTGCCACTTTAGCAAATGATGCTGAGTGTACTTGTTTTGTTCAATCTCGGAAAATATGAACCCTGGAAAATTCAATATTTGGCACATTCGGTTTTGTGTTCTGAAAAACCTGTAACAAAAAAAATGCTATGGGTCACTGAATGCTTGCACCCTTTCTAAACAACCCACTGGATTGATCGAAAAGATACATGCAAATTGTTAGATGCAAAAAGAGAACAATAAGCCATGTAAATCTGATTGCCAAGTCTTCCTAAAACCTTGTTACAGCTTTGTGCAAATAAGCTCAGGGGAGTGAGGTATGTGATGCTCTCTTCTCGGTTAAGGAATAAAGTCTGACAGGCTCTTTTACACACATTAATAATAATAATACTTACATTTGATATAGCGCTTTTCACGTCTTCTAAACGTCTCAAAGCGCTTCACAGAATATACTGTAAAGTGAATTGACTGCATTTTTTGTGGGCAAAACGCAGCAGCCAATTGCGCACAGCAGTGTCCCACAAACAGTCGTGGATTGAAGTGACCAATTTATTATTGTTTTTTTGAGGGATTATTATCAGGCTTGTGGAGTAAGGAAACTTGTCCAAGGTTTCACTCTGCCGGGAATCGAACCCAGGTGTCTTGCTTGCAAAGCGAGTGCTCTAACCACTGAGCTACGGGACTCCACATTAATGTATGGAGGGTGGATTTCAAAGTGCTCCTTACTCTGGAGTGAATGTACTTTAATACAAAGGTATTCATGTTTGTGAAAAATCTCATTAGAGTGGTTTGATGGTCATATTGTGCCTGAATTCCAATCGTGGGTAAATCTGACCTCCAAAGAGAACAAATTGAAGCTTGTTTTTTGTTCGAAATCAGTTTCAGCATGAACAAGATCCAACTAAATCCATTCATCCACAAAGTCAGCAAAGACTCCAGACCTAGTCCTCATCCCCATTTCACTTAGTGCATCACCTCCCTGCATCACCTGTTCCCTTTCTCTCCATTCCAGGTTGATAATGTTTTCATGCAGCTCTTAAACACCTCAGAAGGTTAAGCGTGAAAGGGAACCATGCAGCTTCAGTACATGAAAGCTTCGGTTCCTGGTTTGTGCTCTGTTAGCTGATGTAAGCCGAGGCAGCGGTAGATGTGTGACAATTAGCCTCAGTACCCTTGATTTAGGAAAAGGAAAATCTAAAACATCGTTCTTAGGTGTTGATTACAGCAGGAGACCAAAGACTGTCTCAAAGCCAGGTGGTACTACTTCCAGCCACTTGGTGTCAGTCACATCAAGCTATTCTCTCAGCAGAGGCAGCAATGCAAAGACTTTCCCATTAGGTGAGGAATTTACGAAGCATTTGATCAGAACAGATGTATCTTTCATCCCAAGTATATCACCATAAATGTGTTGACCACCGTCAGCCCTCTTAAATTTTTTCTTTAAAAAAATCCTATCCAGATAGCATCAGTGCACTGCACGTGTCAACATGGGTTTAGGTACAGTGTTTTCACACAAAGTGCAAATACCCAGAACTGGGAGGACTGAAGAGAAACAAAGCCTCACCGAGCCAGGCGAGAGGCAGGCAGCCGTGTCAGAATGTACACAGCACAGAGGCTCGACAGCCATCAGGGCTAGACTACACTGGCCCATCAGGCAAGGCCAGACTGCACTGGGCAATCAGAAGCAGCCATTTTAAGAGAGATATGTGGTCCAGCATTGGGAGATATTTCTCTTTTCTTGTGTGCTCTCTCTCGCTCTCTCTCTCACACACACACACACTGTCTGGCCAAAGTAGATACGCTTGATTATATAGGGCATTAGAATTACTCCTGGGGAGGCAGAGCACACACAAATATATGTAAAGATGTGTTCATTTTCAGGTGCTTTTTTTTCTACTCTTGTATCTCGTCACATCAAGACACTGAATCAGATAGCGCTGAAAATGAAGCATTTTTCTGCACAACAATTTAACCCCCACATCTGCAAAACCAGCTCAAACATACATTCCACTCTGGAGCTGACACTGTACTCAATTAAATTTTAACAAACAATTTTCTCTCTCTCCCTCACCAATTTGCTAGATTCATTGAAAAGTCTTTGAAAGCAACTGCTCTCCAAAACTGACATGCATTGAAAGAAAACTCATGCAATGTACTTGTAAAAATTCTTGGTCATCTCACAGTCCCTGGGAATTTTACAAACTGCTGAACCAGATGGATAAACAAATAATTTGCAAAGATATGAATTACACAGGCGCAGGGTTGTATAAATTGTTTGCATAAATAATATTACAACTTCAGCACTGCGTTAGCCTGTCAGTTTCTCCCCTCAGGTCTTCAAGCCGGTGGCATCAAATGGGATACGGTTCCACTGGCAAAAAGGAAAACACTCCACGTGTGAGTATTCATGAGTTGCTCAGCACCGTCTACACACAAGCTTTACTGATCAATGGGTCAGCCTGGCTCAGTTGCTCATGCTCTCTTCTCTGAGTCACAAGGATGTGGGTTCAAGCCTCATGTCGGGGACTTTGAACTCAAAGTCAAGGATAACAATTCAATACGATGCTGGGAGAGCGTTGCATTGTTGGAAGGTGCTATCCTTTGGATGAGACATTAAACTGAGGCCCTGTCTGCCTGTTCAGTTGGGAATTAAATATCCCACGGCATAACTCAAAAAAGAGTTTCTCCCAGCTTCTCCTGATGCTGGCCAGCAATCCTCCAAAACAAAATTGGTTATTCACTGTCCCGCTGTCATTCTCAGTGGTCATGTCTGTGTATCTGATTGGATTTCCTTCTCATGGTCATGGTTTGTGACTTCTGGTTAGCAGAACACTCGCTGGCTTATTTTCCTTTTCGTCAAAGTAACCTACCAATATTGCAGCCAAAATGGCGAGAATGTTTTTCTTTGATCAGCTTTATTTCTTGTAGCATCACAAGATTTGGTGGGTAAGTGAGCAAAGGGCAATAAAAGAAATGCCACTAAACAGCTTAATACTGTCAGCTCCTTACAGCATAACACGACAACCACTAACTAACTGTGTTGCTAACAGCTGTTTAATGAGATGGTGGCTGGCATAAATGAAGCTTCCTCTATGCTCCTGTCTGACGAAAGTATGATCTGGTGGAGTTGTGCTAATAATTGATAGATTATAAAATTATGAGTGAAAGGTCTATTCACTGAGGTAGCCTGGCCTAGCGGCTGATGCAGCAGAAATCCTACCAAGTTAGGAGAAGTGCTGAGTCCACATGCCTGGGCTCCCAGTCAACTCAACATTGTTTACGCAGCTCGGTTGAGTTTTGATGAAATGACGCTGCTGCCTGATCCAACTATTTGTGAAGGTGAAAGGCTCCAATTTAACAGAGATAGAAGAGTAAAAGGAACAGAGGTCTCCAGCCACAGCTTCTGCTTTATTCTGTATTCCTGCAGAATGAGATTAGATGGACCGAAGGTTCTTCTTCATCCGAACAAACCCTTGTGATTCAGTGCCTGTCACCATGTGGACAGTGTGCATGTCAGGTTTTGCCAGGAATTGACTTGGGTGTGATGCCCCCAGACAGAAGCTGGCCAGGACTAAATAATGAAAATGGCAATGGGGAGCTGCCAGTAGCCATGCACCCACACTGCAGCCTTTCACAGAACATGGCCAGACAGTAATGATAGTAACAGAAGGTCATAGGACAGTCACTGGCACAAACAAGCCAAGGTGCAAGTCATGCTGACAAAACTCCGACAATGACACATCCCTTCGGAGGAAGAAAGGAACAAAAAAAAGCAGCNTTTTTTGCGGTCGGATCATATGGCGTAATTCACAAGCACCAAGAAATCCTTCACTATCCAGATTTCACGGCTGACTACAACCAGCAATCGGGAACACTTGTATTAATAGATACAAATCAAATCTGATTGGAAGACAATGCGTGACAAACACCTGCGCTGTCGAAATAAGATTAACAGATTAAAAGCGTCACAGGGGCTTAAAACAGCCGGATTTACTTGTGTTTGTCTTCCTCACCAATATTATGACGAACAAGACACGCTGGGTGGGGGGATGGCAAGCAGAGCGAGGCACTGCCCATTAGGTATCAATCATCTTATATTTCCCTCCCACCCCCGGAATGCTGAAATCTTTAAATCAGGTCTCTTCATTCTTAGTTACGCAAACTATTCATTCCTGCAGGAGTGAAAGGGAAATAAGATCCATGTGTAAATCCACCAACAGAATTACCAGTGGTTCAGCCAGTGAGAAGCCATTTCTTCTCCGGAGATAATAAAGATGCTACAAGGTAATTTACAGGGCAAAGTACCTGACTATTTCAAAACCTAACACAATGTGAATACGTTAACTCGACATGGAAGTGGCCGCAAACGAACGACAGGACGAATCTTGGGAGGCGAGCGATTTAAAAAGCATTAACTCAGTTTCAAATGGCTTACATTAAACTTTTATATGCTAAGGATGACTGACAAAACCAGCGTGGCCATTTACAGCAAGGCAACTGGTGAAAGCAAGTTTCACACAAGGTTCCATCAGGAAGTGAATTCATTGTGAGAAAATATCCCCCTGCCTGTCATGGTGCGTTTAGAAACTCTCTGACACTGCTGGGCAATCTGTCAGTGAGCAACACACAAAAGCACCCAGGGGTGACTTTTGTCTGTCTTCGATATCCTGTTAGCAAGTCCTACATCTAATCTGTCACTGCTCAAGTGGAATGGCCGGAATTGGGAACTCACTGGATAAGAAATTCCAGATTTCATCGCAAGATTATGACAATGAATGAGTTCCTCAACAAGTTGTCCACTTGTGTACTCCAAACTGCAGCATCTCGTTCCAGAGTAAAAGAAAACTAAAACTGTTCTTCACTTGAAGGTTTCCTTCCATCCATTATCACTGCACATTTTGTTCAAGCTTATCGTACTTACTACCTAGAGTGGTGTGTGTATGTTGTATGTATATTGGGGAATATAAGCACAAGATTAAGAAATTGCTACAAACAATTAACGCAATCGAACAGTGAAAACATATTGAAATATGCCCTGAAAGCTACGCTGCTTGTTCTCAGTAAGTCTACCTGTAGAAAATGTCAGAACTGGTTTGATCTCAGTCAGAACACCATTGGATTTGTTAGAACTGCCCACTGCATTCTCAGATAAAGAAATGGAAAGGAAGAAAATTAATCAAAGCTCATGTTTCCACGCAGTGGCAAAGCTGTGAAGGATATATTGGGTGTGGGAAAACTGGACTGTCACAGTGGAACGTCCAGGCTGACACTGATAGAACAGTAACCTAGGTAAGCCACTGGGAGTGTAGCCACCACCTGCAACCATTCGGTAAACATATCCCAGCAGCATTCACTGCCTTCATCAGAAGACTTCGCCTTTGTGTATGTGAATGTCAAAGCCACTATCAGAAAAGAGGAAGGAGTTTCTTCCTGTGCCTTGTGCGATATTTCCCCCAGATAAAATTGCTGACTCGCTTCAGTAGGACACTGTTGTGCGCAATTTGCTAATTGTCTGTAAAATACAGTCACAACATAAAAGGTGCTACATCAAATGCAAGGATTACTATTATTAATAACAACACACTTTTAACACCGTTTTACCCGAGCCTGACAAGCTGGAATACTCTTTGCTATCTTCAAGGAACCCCTGATGCTGGCTGCTGGATTTTTAATAATAATAATCCTTGCACTTGATATAGCGCCTTATCACAACTTCAAGACGTCTCAAAGCGCTTTTCCTATAGATACACCGTGGCCTGATCACTTTAGATTCAGGAAAACTGTCACAAGTAGAAAACAGAGCAGAGAAGAAAGTACAAGAGGGAGCAAATCTAATGGTACTGCAAAACTGTGCCAACTTCCTGGTCTGCCTGTTGGTGAATTAACACTTATTTTAGCTGGTCTGAGTCCATTTACCATGTATTAATGGGTAAAAATTGGTACAAGTTGGCTTTGGAAAAAACAAAAACAATGAGTGTCATCCAATAGCAGCTGGCAAAGGGATGGATGGACGGCTCAAGAGACTTTGCCCAGAAACTTCTGAGCTTCGGTCCCTTCCTAAATTGAAAACGTAAAGATTCCAAAATCATAAGAGAATGATCAGATCGGCCCAAATGTTGCTCCTTCACCATTGTGCCTCACAGTGTGAATGGAGATGAATGCACTCAGCTCGCTAACAGGCAGCTGGCAGCTTCAGCCACGCATTTTAAAATGGCAGCATTGCCATATAAGGGAGGTTTTTGGACTGGATTCAGATGCAGAAGAGCTTGTTCAAAACTCTACCACACAACTCTGATGCTGGACCTCTCTAGGTTTTTTTTTGAATATTCTGTTTATACAGTTAAGTATCTTTGGTTTTATTCAAATGACAATTTCAACTTGCGTCTCTGAATATCACAGTCGGTAAATACACTGCAATGTCCAGTAAAAGAGCTAGCTGTACAGGTTAGGAAGATCCCAGTTTCGGAGTCTGGTCTGTGCTGAGTTAGCTAATCTAAGACCAGACAGGAGGCGATGATCTGATCGGCCTCAGCGTTATCATGTTGAGAGAAGAGGGTAAACTTGGCCAAGGTTTATGCTTTCGAATGTTATCAAGTGACACCTGCTAGACGAGCAGTGTGCAAGGACATCACATTGAGCCAAGATGAGACTCAATTGTTTTGGCACCGACAATCAATAGCTTGCCAACACTTGACAGCAAGGCTTGGCAATCTACTTGGCCATGGGGCCATCACAACCAAGCCTGATCCTAGGTCTCCACATTGTGCTCTTATCAACAGGGGTTACAGAATAACAGGAGCAAGGAAAATTGAATCTCCATTTAATTTGCTGGTTCAAGATAACAAACATCAGTGTCCTTACAGAAAGAGTTTAGCATCACAGAAAACCCTCAATGGCAGGAGGTACAGTCACAAAGCTGTAAATGTAGAATGGATTAGCTTGAGTATTTTTGGACTCTTAAGAAAAAAATACTGCTCTTCAAAACTGTAATATAGCCAATCTAGAAGGGGGACAAAGGAGGCAAGAAAAAATGCGTTATAATGGACAAATCCATGCGTAATCCAAGCACAGATTTTCACTAACTCACAAATGGACTTCACTTCCATTGTACGCAAGACCTCATTTGAGCATAACATTTCCTGGCAAATGGGCTCAGGATCTATCTGGATCCAGGTGTACGATATTCTATTGGCCTGCCTGGTCTGTGCACTTAACTGCCTGAGTAAATCATCAAAACCACAACATCAATATTTGGCCGCTGGGTCCAGCACATCATTAACTTTCAGGTCACTGAGGTTAGAACACTTACACAGAATAATGTTTCTCGAATGACCGCTGACTTAGAGAGTTAGATACATTGAGAGACTCTTGTGGCAAATTGGATGAGAAGACAAGATAGAGTGATGAGCTATTCCTGTCACAACTATCCAGGTGTCTGGGGCAATCCAGAAAACCAAGGAACCACCTAGAGTGAAACTGACACCCACCGCTCTCCTGTGGTTCAAACCATCACATACTGTATTGTGCTTTTCAAATTAACATAGGATGATTTTTAATTCTCTCTTGAGCACCCCAAACCCTGCACCTCCACTCACGTCCAGAAATCATTTAGCTGTGAGGAATAGGCATTGCTTTTAATCTACTGCTTAAGGCCATCAGTCAATAAGTGGCCACTCACGATGAATGTTAGAGTGGATAGGATGGGCCAAGTGGTGATCTTCCATCTGTCTGCCTGACTCTCACCCCAGCCTGGCTAAAGCAAGCAACTTCCCTTGTGAGGAAACTGCAGGGATAAGTTTCTGAACACATCTAGTTGGCTTTCAGAAGATCTTTAACCGAAGTCCTATCTGCCTATTCATGTGGACATTGAAGATCCCAATGCACTATTCAAAAAGACAATCTCCCATTGTCCTGGCCAACAATCCCCCAAATAAAAAAAAGATTGTTCACTTTATGGCTGTTTTTCAATGCGCAAACTGGATGCCTCATTTACCTACACATACATAGTCACTGCACTTTACAGTAAATCCTGTGACATTTCAACAATGTGATAAGGTTCTATATCAAATCAATAAATGACAATAGTCATCATTACATTTGATATAGCACCTGTTACATTGGGAAGATGTCTCAGAGTGCTTCATAAGATTTACTGTAAAGTGTAGTGACTGTGCAGTGACTGTATATTTTGCCATGTTTTAAATGTGATGTTGCTGAAACAACTGGACTTACTCATTAAACCAGATATGAGAGAGCAGGTTTTGTCCCATCAGTAATATTCTGATTGTTAAAGTTGACTTACTTAATGCTGAAAGTAAAGGGGGGGGGGAGAGGAGGGGGAAAACCGTAAATAACAATCATCCAAGAAAAACAAGTCAATTCTGTTGTTCCAAGTTCTGTGCAAGAAGTCTGAACTTTTAACATTAGGACCAGCCTGAAGATATAGTGGAGCAGCAATTCCAAGTGAGCCCAATTCCTGTTTACTTTACTTTTGAGGAATGTTGTCGTATGGAAGCCAAGGCTAAATAAGGAAGCGAATTTTGCTTTCCAAACTTCGAAAACTGAACACTAAAGGGCAGAGGCCACGCCACCCCAATCCTCACAGGACAGATTTGCCAGAATGCTCCTGTCATCTTCCTGTGCAGGATGAGGAGATAGACAGAGAGGACAGGAGCAAGAGAAAACCAACTGAGACCCTGAGAAATCAAGCCAAAGCAAGTAATTAACGGATTTCAGGGCCTTTCCTACAATACAAGTTGCTTGGCTATTGACACGTAACTGTTAAATCCTGTCATCACATTAGCCACTAAGAAATCCAATCTGTGAGCTACAGAGTGGAAACGTATACCGAGCCATTGAGATGCTTCCTCACATCCTGATCTGCACATCAATTACCTTTTTACCTTGGATCAAGGTTTTGTGTTGTGGCTTTATTTGGTCTGGGTTGGGGAGGGAGTGAGTTTAACAGAGAGACTCAATTCAACTTTGCTGCTCTAATGCACGTCCTGGTGCAATTTGCCTGGGAGATGCCAGAGAGCAAGCAGATCAGCCACCACTGAAAGTAAAGGGGGGGGGGGGGGGAGAAGGGAGGGGGAAAACTATAAATAACAATCATCCAAGAAAAACAAGGCACACAGAGACATTGGAAACATCAGAGGGAAGTTTACTCCTAAATTCAATAGGTAACAATTTTCCGGACTGGAAATGAAGCTTCAGTGCCCCCATTTCACCTGGGACCAATGGGTATTATTAAGGCTTTTCCTTCTCATTTCACCTTTGCACCGCGCCTTCAGTCACTACACCCCTAACCTCTGGAATCCCCTGCCACAATCCTTTCGCCTTGCCCTCTCTAGCTTTACATCCCACCTTAAGACCAATTTCTTTGATCGTGCCTATGGTGACACCCCCCATCCACCTCCTTCTTTGCTCAGTTTCCAACCCCACCACTGTGCCATTTGCTGTAAAACCCTCTCTTAGGTCAGATATTACCATGAACCCTGCTCCTTCAGCACACTCATCAGGACAACATGCTTTACTCAGTACATCCACCCCTCCCCCAGCTACATTTTTCCCTCAAACCCACGCACCAGCCCACACTAACCAGATGCTCTGAGGTAAATGCCCCGCTGCTCTGTTGGGGGGTGAATTACTCTGACCGAGCGATCAGAATGACTCAGCAATGGAAATTTTATTTTTAAAAAAGTACAGCTGTTTTACAGATTGAATTACATAGATAAGAGGAGGACACATATTTTGACAATGTCTTCAGAATGTGATACAGACACTGTAAAGATGGAATCCCAGCACATGGGGAGACAAATTCTGCGACTGGGAAGCTGGGTGTTGACATTCATGACAATAAGCAACTATGGCTTTGCTCAAAAGGCCTAATTATTGGATTCGGCTCCATTTAAGCACACTCACATGACTTTCCATTACCAGCGCTTGTCCTTTCCACTTACAAAGGCCCACATCTGGCCTACCTTGCACACACCTGCTTCTGTACCTGATGCAGCAGATGGTACAGCAAACCTGAGCTAATGAGTGGGCTCTGACTGTGCAGTTGCCGTGACGTGAAGAGACTCTGCAGACTGGTGATAGCAGCACTGAATTTTAAACAGCGTTCAGTACCTTCAGAACCGTCTCTATCTTATACTTGTGTCATACTTGTTGTATACTTCTATTGGATCACCTTCATCTCGCTTAGCACTGTCCAATGCTGTGCACACATTAGTATGAGGGCAAAGTGCTTACCAGGCATGTGCTACTAAACACAATACACCATCAGGATAACCACTGAGAATCAGCACTGGAAATCAAAGTGATTTCTTTATGTACACACACACCTTGTTAGAATTCAGAACCTTTTGTCACAAGTCGCTGTTTGTTGGCAAGTCCACCTAAGCATTTTAAAAGGGAACTGGATAAACAGTTGGAAGAAAAATAATATTGAATGGGATGGGTTAAGAGCAGGGGAATGGAATGGGTTATCGGTGGGGGAATGTGAATAACGTAGAGAGCTTAAGTGATGGAGTTTGCACTAGTACAGAGAGGTACTATGCTGTAAACTTTCTATAATTCTATTACATTGTGTACTGATATAATGACAGAATCCACAACAGAAATGAAAGTGTCCTCCATTCAGTCTTCTCTTTTGATATCAACTTTAAACATCCACCCCCCATTCAATCTTACTTTGGTTTTCTTCCTGAATAGCAACTGCAAGATCACAAGAAGTCATTTTTACAAGGGTTCAGTGATTAATGGTGAGTGTCTGCCAAGCTGGAGGCAGCAGAAAGACGACTGAAGGTCAGACACTGTAAATCAATAACTAGCAAACAACACATCCTATTCACTTTCCTGTTCCTCTGACAGCAGACAGACAAGGCAGCTACACGTCACAATAGTAAGCCTGCATTACACCTCCACACAGCCAGGTGTCAAGAACCTATGGTCTACTCCTCTTTCCCACGCCAAACAAAACCACAGGCAGATTTTGAACCAAGATCAATAGTTAGCCAATGCAGTAAGTCTCATCTTGTCTGTGGCCATAAACAGTGTAAGTGACAAGAGATTTGCTGAAGAATGAAGGGAATTTATTAGGACCGACTATCATCTTGTTGGGATGGGGAGAGGGGAAAGAGTGGTTAGCAGGGTCCCCTTAGAGCTAAGCTGACCCCAAGGTACATGATTAGCAGTGGAATGGTCAGAATCAAATTTATCCACTGTGGCGGACTCGGTAGCCTAGTTCCTGAGCCAGGCGGATTTGCACTACTCCAAGGCACAGGCTGGACAGATCAGCCACCCTGGCTTACTGGCAGTACTCGGGAGGTTCAGACATTCTCCCCATTTTAATCTTGTAAGACAAAACCCTAATGGGCAGAGCAGTCCTAGCTTGATAAACAGCAAGAAGCTTGCTTTCAATGGCAAGCTAAGTATTTAGTTAGTTAAACTCCAGCAGTACCCCAAAACACATGGCTGGCAGTCGAACTTTGGTTGTACAAGAGGTCATAAATACTTCATTCTGGGTGTGGTCGAACCCACCACCACATTACTTATTTGTAAACTGGCCTATAACTGGAAAATTGTTAAAAAAAGACAAGTCTCCAGCCCAGTGAGTTACAAAATTAAAGCATTTTAGGATTTGAATACATATAACATTTATGAAGTGCTGTGAATCCCACAGATCTGAATCACTGCCCACGAGCTTCTGCCATGCTCTGATCATTTTATTTGCCTAATGTTTTTGAACTCAACAGTATGGAAACATCAGCGATCTCCTGACTATGATTACCTGACCCCCCACCACCCCCCCCAACACACACAGGCTCCTCTCAGTGAAATTTCAAATGGCGTCCTATATATATATATATATTATAATGCTTCCAACAGTAATTCACTAAAGACAGCAGGACTCGGCTTCCATTTTAAAAAGACAAATGCAATCTGTTCAGTATCGTTGAATTCTGTACAGTGCATAACTGGGATCAGCCTAGCTTTAGACTGCAGATAAAAAGAACCAACTGGCTGCTTTGTACAGTCTATTTAGCATTCATTCAACAATCCCATCAAAACAAAACACTTGGCAGAAACATAATTTACACACAACTAATTTGATTTCAAAAATATGCTTATGGTCCCTGGATGACATTAGCAGTGGACTGAATGCACTTAATGTTGAAAACCAGACTGCTGGGTCTCCATTTTGCTCTTGCTGCTCCCGCTCCCCTCGGCTGTTTCTTGGTGCCTGGTCTTTTGCCCCTGATAAAAATTAACCCTGGAAGTCAGTCTAGAGTCCAGCCAGAAAACACAAGTATTGATGTGTTGTCAAGTCATGTGCAACTTCTGGATACACCAAAGGCAAAGTCCCCATCTCCAGCTTGGAGGCAGACCTAACAAGTATTTGTGGGTTTGTTAAAAGGAAGGCCCTCTGTCATGAACTCGAAGAACTGCTTATTTAAAATCACAAAGAATACATTATGTAAGCAGTGAAATCCAGCTTTTTTTAAGTTAAGTTGTCCTTTTGATAAGAACCCAGGCATGGGTAACTGAGAACTTTTTAATGTTTCAGACTGAATATTTATTTTACAAAAATTAATAATCTGACTGAAGTAAACAACGAGGGCGGACAGATCAAAAGTGCAGATACTAGCTCATGTTAGGAGTTCACATTTGCAGAACAAACTTATCAGATCAGGAGCAGCACCTCACTGTTCCTAAATGGCCCACCCACCACCTTATTCTAAGAATAGATGTGAAGATTGTCCCAGCCATTCACGGTTCAATTCAACATTACAAGATGTTCTGATCTGCCTCGACCTATTTTAAGAAGTTCTCTATTGACACATCATTGACGTTTTAGGATCATTGGCAAGGGCAATGGGATTTAATGCAGTGAGACTGAGAATGATGGTACAGTACACTGATCAGTACACTGAGATTATGAGTAAACATAAGAAGTGCTAGATGAAAAAAGACCAAGATTCATCTAGTTCGCCTTCCAGCTTCCTGGAGGTTGCATGCACAAATTTCCTGAACTACCTATGTACTATATCCCATAATGTTATTTCCTAAAAGAAAACTATCTAACCTGTGTTGGTGTGTCTAATCTAATAGTGAAGGGAAACAATACACCGGGATTTTGCATGAAAGAAGTGTTTTGCTCAGTACAATTCTGTTCTGAAGCTAATACGAAGAGATTCCTTGGGAAGGATAGGCTCAATGTGAAATAGTGCTTCAGAGGGATTCCAATCAAAACAATGACTGACAAATCCAATCTTTCTTTGTGGTACGCTCACATCATACCTCATGCCATAACAATGCAGGGGATCGGTGCAAATTGTACTGTCCCTAATATTACCTCAAACATGCAAGCGAGAGACCCGAGTTCAATTCTTGGCAGGGCGAAACCTTGGGCAAGTTTCCTTACTCCACACGCCTAATAATAATCCCTCCAAAACCAAAAACAATAATAAATTGGTCAATTTCAATCCACAACTGCTTGTGGGACATTGCTGTGCGCAATTGGCTGCCGCGTTTGCCCACAAATATACAGTCAATTCACTTTACAGTATATTCTGTGAAGCGCTTTGGGACGTCCTCCCGACGTGAAAAGCGCTATATCAAATACAAGGATTATTATTATTATTATTAAGTCAATTATTATTTAATGGCCGCATTGAAAAATACAAGTATCTGAGTATTTCGAACATTCACAGAAAGGGTCGAGGAGCTCCAATTATAGAACCTAGGACCCAGACTGAAATTTCCACTGACATTAGAAGGGTTTTAGCTGAGACTCGAGAGAAGAACTTCTTATTCACTTTGCCCAAGTTATCACCCAAATGGTTCACAAATGTATCATCTCATGTGATACTGAAAATATAGGTAAAGGAAATGGAGGTGAAGTTCTACAACTTTGCCCTGAACATTGTACTTCTCCTTGCTTGCACTTATTTCATATCTATTATAGAAGTTGTCAGCCCTTATATGAAATATCTGAGACATCTCCATCAAACGTTGAGTTTATCTATCATCAGCTGAGGTATACAGACAGGGAACCAAACATGGGATCTTCCTAGAGTTAGCTGATCTCATCCAGGCCACAATAGAAGGAGATACTAAAATTGATTTAATCGCCCCAGGTTAGGGAGGGGAAAACTAGCTGGGGTTCCAAACACCTGCTGGACTTTGTGGGAGGTCAGGTTTGAGATCGGCTATGATGCCTTCACACATTGAAATAACCTGCTTTTCAAGCTTCAGGGAAAAATAATAGCCACTTGGCTGAGGTCCTGGAAGCTGCACAGCGCCTGTGGATTTGTGCCTCAGCAGAAAATAAAACAACTCAACTGCCTTCAGGCGAGAGGAGGCGAGTAAATAAATGGGAAAAAATAAAACAAAGCATTTGGAAACCAGCAAAAGGAGATTTGCCAGACCCAGAGTGTAATTAAGTAAAAACTAGGTCACTTGAAAGTAACATCACCAGATAAAAACGGTGCACAGCTCTTCCACATCCACAAAGCAAAAACTTTACCCAATAATTTAATGGACTCTTATTACACTCACATTAACACAGATTAAATACAGCGTGAAAAGCCCTTTCACAAATGGCAGTGAATTTCAATTTATTTTTAAAGAAAAACAATGCTATTGCCCCATTTTATCAGCACTGTGTTTTATAATTGTGTCTTACTCAAGCCTAGAGTTGACTGAAAAAGCACTAACACCAACAGACTACAAATCGACATTACACCATGATTATGTACTGTGCCCACCAGTGTACTACCTCCAGACTTGTCAATAAGTTGCTATTACCTCCAGTCTATTTTAACAACCCTGGAGTGCCAGAACTAGCAAGATGGCAATTTTCATTTATGATTGTGTCAAGTTAGGTATCTACATGTGCAACAATACAAAGATACAGAATATCATTTCCGAACCAGTAAAATGCTTATATTTTGTAAACACCTAATACTAACAGATTTCCAGGTCAAAGAAGCTTGTTCTCATCCAATGGATCAAAGTACCCCGTTTTGTCTTACAACGCCCAAACAACTGCCTTTTTACTTTTCCGTTTCACTGTTCAATACTAAACGAAGTTGAAATGTTCCTGTTGCCTCTCTTTCCTATTGGTGCAGAAGCATTAACACATTACACAAAACAAGAGAGAGCACCTCCATATATCTACTTTTTGGTACTGCCCTCGCTTCCCTTCAAGCTCAAGATAAACGTAGTGTATACAGTTTAAAAGTATATATATGATATATTGCACATCATTTATGTGTATTATTGCATCTGCTGATTTCTCCAAGTCCTCTCTTGCCCATCCAACCTGCCTTGGACCACTGTCTCCTCTACTACAATGTGACTGGTGTACACTCACTGTAGACTGGGGGGAAAGGTAACAATTCCCTTAAGGGCACCTCCCGATGACCAATGCGATACATCAGCCAAGAGTGGGAGAAGAAGGAAATAGATCAGGTACACAATTAGCATTTGGTCAAATATCTAGAACATCATATATGATTTCTGACCCAATCATAGAGTGAAAAATGCAAAAATTAAGATTTAACATACAATTTGTTACAAAATATCACATCTTTAGCCCTGTGTTTCTATGGTCGTTTGTCCCACTAAAAAACATTGAAATATCTCAAAAAAATATCTCAAGCTTCAATTTGCCGCACAAGGGTTTGAACTCCTTGTGCAGAATGCATGCTGAAGAGATATGAGAAGGTTGGAAATATAGGGAGCCCAGTAGAATGATGTCCACTATCTGACTCTTCGGAAAAACACAATGAAACAAAAGTTCAAAGCCACAGTGTTTCAAATTCATGTAAGTAATCCCTTCAAAATAATAATACTATGGTCACTCAATCCATGACTGCGTGTGGGACACTACTGTGCACAATTGACTGCTGCAATTTCCCCACAAATATACAGTCAATTTGCTTTACAGTATATTCTGTGAAGCACTTTGGGAAGTCTCGAAGATGTGATAAGGCGCTATATAAAATGCAAGGATTATTATTATTATAAAGCCTTCACTGTAATGTGACACCAGAAGCTAACTCTAAACTTCCACTTTTTTTGAAGATTTCTTTATTTTCAATTATGTTAGGCTTGTCCTCTTTTAATTGTTTATGTAGAAATGTAGTGTCCTTCATTCGGAAATTACAAGAGCTAATGTGTGGTGGAGTGAAACAAGTTACATGTAACACTAAATCCCAATTAGTCATCATCACAGTTAATGTAATTTGAAACATTTACCATTTTATACACCTGAACAACATTTGTTAAAGGTAGAACCAGACACTCACTCACAGCACAAATCCTTTGTATGACGATAGTCATGGAAGCCAGGGTTGTGTTGACCTGGGAGGACACCAGTTGAATGAAGGTTGCAAACAATGTAATGAAAAAGCCTTTAACCAATTCTCTAATCAAACTGTTAGGCTTGAATGATCACACTTTCTGTGGGTCAAGGTGACATACACAGAATGGAGTCCTTTGGGGCATCACCGGAGCTCTGGCCCTCAAATCACTGGTAAAGTAACAAATGAGCTGCCTGGCACACAAACTAAAGGCTTTTCTTGGCTGTTTGTCAGAAACAAGATGGAAATGTCAGATTTTACAACCCAGATCTGCTGAGAGGAAAAGATGTGGCAGCTTTCAAATTGCAATGTGCAAGTAAATAAATAACATGCACCTTTCTTTGCGCACTACATTCAGCTGTAAATTCCCAGCAAACGTGAACTTAGTTATCATTTTAAATAAGAAATCATATTTGACTCTCTCCCCATCACCCCCAGTACATCATCTCCAACCAACAAGGTAGAAGACAACTTGTTTCCAGGCCTCTGCAAATAGAATAACTTGCATCTGTATATCTCCCTGATAGAGAATAACGTCTTGGAGTGCTTCATAGAGACCTTGTTGAACATTGAGGAAAGGAGTGGGGATTTGGCGATAGGCGTGGTTGAAAAGGTAATTTTTTTTAACGTGGAATTCAAAGTCAGATAGAAAGGGTGAGGTGGAGGGAGAGAATTAGTAGCTGGGAATGTGGTTGCTGAAGGCAAGAGTTTGTAGAGTAGAAGAGTGGGATAGGAGAAGATCACAGCGATAGGGAGGTACGAGGGAATGAAGCGTTTTAAAGGCAAGGATGAGGACCTTGAAATTGCTCAGGTGCTAGACAGGGAGTCCTTGGAATTGGCGAGGACTGGAGTGAACGACTCTGAATTGTGCGAGTGAGCAATGGACCAGTGTAAATCAGGATGACTTCCTGACCCTCAAAAGGGGGAGAAATCACAACCAAGTCTTATCCTATACACGCGTACTTTCCAGTAAAGAGTCACTTGATAGAGAGCTGAACCGATCAATTCTTCAATTCCCTAACTCAGGAGTACTGAGACTAACTCTCAGTAACTCCTCAACTGTTACACCTGGAGTGATCAGCTACCTCAGCACAGAGTGCAATCAAACCTTTGAATATCTTTTCTACACATCTTAAGAGTATCAGCAGGGAGTGAGTGCTATTACCCATGAAGAGTCCTGAATATGCAATCCTACACTATCCTAGGAAATTATTGAAATGTTTCTAATAAATGCACCTTTTTTGTCAAATCCCAGTTTTTGTCCCTGCGGTCAGTAATGGGTTAGTATTCCTGCTATATTCCAATCCAATTATGCTTGTAACACATTCGCCTGTACAGAAAAGGATTCCCCGATATTTTATTTGAAAACCTTAATATGCATCGGGATTGCAATTTTTCTCACAAAATCAAGAAATATGCACTTTGTTCGGAGCCAAACCTGACTGCATCCCTACAGAGCCATCTCCCTTCTTTAACACTGCTTAATCCATTACCTTTGATAACATAAACACTGCAGTTATAGTATCTCTACTTGGTAATTACATCCAGCTTAACTCTGAACACCCTTTTGTTAATTTCCTAGTGCTTCTGTCATTCGCTGCCGTCTTCTTTTGTTCAGTTCCCTTCCCCCACCATGACTTCATGCATGGTCTCTTACGAAGCTGTAGTTTGACTGACTGACTATCTGCCTGCACTAGGTGTTGGCAGGTTTGTGTTTTATTCTCTTAACCCCCACCCAAACCCCACCCCCCTCCACATGTCCTCTTAAAGGCACAGACTGCTATATGCAGGTGTCTTGTAAGAGGGGACGGGATCTTCAGTGTGAGCGAGCATATTCAGAGGTTATTGCTGAAATAGTTCAGATGCCCTTTGGTCTAAAACTCCCATTATCACCAGTCACCTTCTAAATGTACCAGTCTCAATCTAGTGGACCAGTCGGAATCCTGAGGGCCCCAAAAGACCTTTATATTTACAGGCTTGCAACTCCAATCTATTGGATTTGTATCTGGACTCACCTTTTGTAAGACTCCGAGATGTATACAGAGCCTAAACTCATTACTTGAACTGGATAAACATATGGCTACACATCACTGAAAACTGATTAGCATTTGATGGATTTCGATTTTACACTCCTGCCTAGTCTCAGTTCAGGCAGATGTTACAGCACATGGTGCAGCACATCTGCAGTTTAAACTTCAAAAAGAAATTTCTGACTGCGTGTGTTTTGCTGAGGGAATTGATAGGTCACATTAGTTATTTCAGGCTCTGCTACATCGATGTAAACAAGCTCAAGCTCTGAAGCGCAGTGAGTCTGGTAAATGGGAGGGGGGGGGGGGGGGTGAGGAGTCACACGTCAGCAGAATTTGTAACTGTGAACTGGATCTTTTTTACTACCACTGGCTAACATAAAACCAGAGCTGCCGTGAGCACTGCAGGCTCCAGTTACTTCTGTCAACAAAACATGAGACAGAACAAATACTGAGAAAATACTTGAGCACCATTTCAAAACAGAAAACAATAAAAAGTGTTAACCTGAATGGTTAACTTGCCCTCATACAAAGAGCAACTGCATCCAACTCTTAGTCAATAAATAAAAGCCCTACCTTAAAGAAGAATGAATTTGGCTTTTTGGAAATGTCCTGTTCTCCCTAAGTTACAGTTTGGTCGATATCCATGTGTCTGGCTCATTTGGTAGCACTCTCACCACCGAGTGAGAAGGTTACGGTTCAAGCCCCATGTTGGGACACTGAGCTCACAGTTCGAGGCTGATATTCCAGTGTGGTGCTGGGGAAGTAATACCATCATCGGAAGGTGCCGTCCTTCAGATGAGTTGTTAAACTGAGGTCCTATCTGCCTGTTCAGCTGGATGTTAAAGATCCCATGGTACTATTCAAAAAGAGAAGGGATTTCTCCTAATGACCTGCCCAACAAACTCCCAAATAAAACTGGGCATTCGCTTCATGGTTGTTTACTGTGCCAAAACTGGCTACTGTGTTCACCTTCAGTTACACAGTAACTGCACTCTTCAGTAAATCCTGAGAAGCACTTTGAGAAGCTTCAACAATGTATTAAGACACTGTATTAAATACAAGGATTGTTTAATATTATAGATTCTCGGCTACCAAGTACAGCTTCCAACTAGAATTTGGAACTGATTGTCTAACCAGTTCTCCAGTGATTGACTGGTTACTGTTTGCAATCCCCCAGCATTGCAACATTGTCAATGTATCCAAGATCTTCAGACTTCAAAAGTAAGGTTACACATCCCACTAACCGCACATGAGTGTCTAATATCTCCCTCTCGCTAAGTTACACATCTCATGCAAGTCTGGAAAACAATTTTTTTGACAAAATATCACTGTGGTATAAAAGTCTGATGTGGGTAACAATACCTGTACTTCAAGCAGTAACAAGATAACTACAGATATTAAAATGTTAGGCAATACACAAGTTAGGACAAAGGTCTGGGTGAAGCATTTCATGATAATTCCAAGGACTTCATATTAAGAGAAGTGGGTTAATAGAACATTTTATTTACATGACTCACACTCCTGAAGTGTGACACTCCCATAGCAAAAAAAAACCCACAGGAGTGACTTTAAAGTTAAAGTTATAAAGAGTTTAAATTATAAAGTTATAAAGAGTTTAAATTGACTACTACACATACAAAGTTCTAAGCCTAGCTTAGTTGGTAGCACTCTCGCCACTGAATAAGAAATGTGTGGGTTCAAGCCCACATTGGAATTTGAAACCCAGAGTCTGGGCTGTTGCTCCAAACCCAGAGTCTGGGGCATTTTTGGAGGCGCAGTTCTTCATTGAAACATTAAACCTGTAAAATCCTGTGAAGCACTTTGAGACAATGATGAATTGATCAAGTGCAATGTATAATGAAGGATTATGATTCTAAATGCATGCATTTTCATACACTGATTTAACCCTTCTAGAATTTTACACCTGTGTGAATTATGAAGTTCCAACTAGTTACAACCTCATCGAATAATTTCCCACTTAGGTATCAGGGCCTAAGAGGTCAGCATTGTCTTGTAAAGTTAAACTTCCATTCATCAGGGTATCTTTATTATTAACTGAATTTCCTGTTGTACTTTTCCTAACCCTAACTATAAACAAGTACTACAACAGGTAATAAGATGTCAGTGGAGTTGTCAACACCTCATCCCCCCTCCCAATTCAGTCTCAAGAGACTAAATTTGGGAGGGGGTTCATTCAGTGTCTCAATAGGTCATGTTATTACAATCAACCAATGCAACCTGACCTCCACAAAGTCAGGTTGCTTTAGTTGATTGTAACAACATGACCTACTGAGACCTTTCCTGTGGCCGTAAGCAAACAATCAGAAGATGATATGTAGAGTTTAATCGAGTCCAGCAGTTTCAAATAAAAACTAAGAATACATTGCACTAGACTTTCCGATTTCTAAGCTACATGAGACCAAATCATAACTCGGTTGACTTATAACCCAGTTATTGTGGCTCAGGCTGGGGTCAGTGACACTCCACCAATGTTCAGCAGAAACTACAATGTATATAACACCATTTGCTCTTTCTGTCATTGGGCAGCATTGCAATGTGATATCATTCACTTTTACAAAAGGAAAATAACTGATTGAGAACAAACAAATTTCAGCAGTTCTTTGTGAGACTTTCTAAACCTGGTTCTTCCATTCAACTTCCATTGTACCTTTACCCCATCCACAGAATGATATCCAGCATTGTATTCTCTGTATTATACGTCGTCTTCTCTAACCATCCTTCTGGGAGACACTGGGGTCTTCTAACATGCAGTGATTTTCAACAGAATTCCTCAGTAAAAAAAATGGAGGTACCAACTCGAGAGAACTCTTCTCCAACTATCTACTTTTGGAGCAGGGTTCCTGGGGTCCCCATGAACTCACTTTGTTTCATGTCCATATTATAAGACAAGAGCCCATTTGTGGTCAGTGTGGGTTGAATTTGAACAGAGGCTCCGGGGGAAGAAGGACATATTTAAAACCACATTGCTGTCTAGTCTATATTTACGGTTAGAAAACATTATATTCCAGTGCAGTGTGCACTATAATCGAATTTGCCCTCTAAAAATGATGCCAAACCATGAACTGTTACAGCCATAATTATGAGTATGTGGTGCAAACGAGCAAGGTGGAGAACAAGGCCAGGTTCCCTACTGTTTACTCAACACTTTAGAGCAAAATGGCAGTAGGCTAATGTGATGTTATCATGGTGGAGTCCCTGCTTTTTGACCCCAAACTTCTGTTTTAACACAACAGTTATGTTTTCACTAAGAACCATTATTCTTTTAGTGATATGATCCATTACATCAGAATGGACATTTTAGAACCGCTGGCGATTGAACCGCAAAGGCATTATGGAACTGAGTGCTGTACTGAGTGTATCTCAAGTTTGATCCTCAGTCCATGTGGTTAACTCATCTCTGGCAAAGCGGGTGTTATAATTGATGACTGATATTGAATCCGTGACTTTCAGGTCTATGTCACACTGGGATCTAGCACTTGGCCATCAAGGAAGCCCCCAAATATGAAAACTTAAACTTAATTGCACAAAGAGGTATTTATCAGACAGATTATATAGTTTAGTTATGTAAATGCAGTTTTAAAGTACATGAACCAAACTGTTACAATTTTATATCAAATACAATGCTGCTTCAATTTCACTTTCCACTGCTCGTCCAGCTTAAATCTCTCCACATCATGGTCTGGTGAATAAACTCGGAGCTAAAGTACATGACCACAAACTACTCCATCACCTGTGAAAACTGGAATTCCAGATTTTTCTTGCTGACTACGTACGTACTGCTCACTTCAAAACACTCATCTTCAGGAAAAGAAACCAACGCCATTTCTGTACTGTCCTTATTTATGTGTAACTAAGATCCCAGGATTTTTTTTAAAAAGGAAACTTTACAATCTGCAAGGATCATGTTCAAAATATTAAACGTGTTCCACAGGCTTGACCCAGTTTCAGTGTGCCAGGATCCATTGCAGTTAAAATGAAAGATATTCAAAAAAGGATCAGCCATTAGAACGGCAATTTCCCATGTGCAGTCTAAGGCTTTTAAAGGTGCATATCAACACGCTGAATTTAGGCAACATGATTTACCAAGAAAATTCTAACCTTAACTCCTGCTTGCTTATGCCCTTAACACACCAAACTGCTGCTAAAACCCTTGTCTATGCTTTTTGTCACCTCGAGGATACATTTCTCCTCTGTTCCCTTTGCCGGCTACGCTAGCTTCATCGTCCAAAAGTTTTGACTAAATTTGCATTCTGCAGTCCAAGGTCTCTCCTGCACAGAACTCCATGCACCCATTATCCCCATCATTGCTTCAGAGGATTGATTTTAAGATGTGATCTTCAAAAGTTTTCATAGTTTTGTGCCACCACGATCTATTTCTTGCTCCCCACTCCACCACCAGTGACCGAGTCTTCAGCCACCATGCTCTACAACTCACTTGCATATCTGCTTTTCCTTACTACCTCTCTCCCCACTTCAAAAGCCTCTTAAAAATATAGTTCTGCGACCTTTGGTCAACATGCTGAAATCTTTCACTTCCCTGCTCAGTTTCCACCACTAAATTTGCCAAGCACTTTAGAGACATGAAATGTGCTACATAAATTCAAGTTGCTGTTGTTGACTTATGGTAAGTCGGTCTCTCTTCTCACATGTGATTTCAGGGAAACATGGCTTTACAAAATCCTGACGCAAATTTCCAAATCTAGATGACAAAAAACTGAACCTTCGGTATCTGTAGTCCATTTCACAGTGGGGAAAATAATAGGTTTGCACACCTCACTCTCCAGCTCCGTGATCAGATCAATCTTATTACCAGATTCCCCTGACCTCCAGATCTTCTCTGACCATTACTCTATCTGTCCTACCAGGGTCCGAATCATCATCATCCTTTAGCGACTTATCACGTCATCGAGGAGTCTCAAAGTGCTTCACGGGTTATACTGTAGAGTTGATTGACTGTATTTTGCGGACCTAACACAGTGGCCCACATCACTTGATTATTCTTTTCTTGCTTCTACATCTTCTGTACACTGGGTGATTTTTTTTCCCAAACACATTTTTTATATTCTCATCTCATGTAAAGTGGTCCTTCTTGACCCTACACAGAGATTGTCAACAGACATTTCATCAAACGTGAGGAATCAAAGCTGAACCCAATCTTGCTCACACCACCAATGTTAACATGTGCACTTAATATCAAAAACACACACAGCAACACTACTTTACAGTATAAAGTATACAGTACAAAAGCACTATATCAAATACAAGTATTATTATTATGAAGCACGGATCCTGGCTGATTTTTCCCTCATTGGTTCAGGGATACTGAGACCAGTCACACACACCCACGACCAGAGATTAGTTAACATTGCAGAATGGGGATCAAAACTCAAATCCACCAAGTACAGCTTAGTTTAACATAGGGCAATAACTTTGAAGCTGAATGGCCCTAGAGATTTCTATCCCAAATGTGATGGATCATTGCCTTAAAAGAATAATGGTTCCTCTTTGAAACTGGCGATGACCTTTGTAAGATATTCAGAGAGTGACTCGTGGGTTATGTTGCCAAGCATCCAAATTAAATTAACCGGCCAACCACTTTCACCCTGTTTACAAGGTTAGGCTTGTTCTGGAGTGAAATTGGCTTGAACTGCATCCAAATTAGAGTAAACTCCTTCCAGTCGTGACCAGCACGTCAGTAGGTCAACACTAACTACGGTGGAAAGAACAAGCACTCGATCTAACATCATTCTATCTTTGCAGTCCTTACCATCACCCAAATACGAAAGGATACCAGTGGTATGAATATTTTCCTCTTTATATCAACATAACAGCAGAGCACTAGACACTGTAACAAAAATAGATAAAACACCTCTCAAGTTTGATTGTGGAAGTTCCTGGGACTGGTTGTAAGGCTAGCAACAACTGTATTAGAATACCATTTTTTTCCCCCAAAGACTATTCAAAGTTCCACCAATTCTGGGACAACAACTGATAAAAACAGTGAAGAATCTTCACTGCTGGCTGATACAGAATATTGAGGTATGGCTGGAACAGTGCTTGTCCTTCTGGCACAAGCTGGAGTTCTAACTTAAGGAAAAGCATTTTTGGGGTGCTGGCTCCAGCCATTTGGATGGTTGACACATGGCTCAGCTGTTGCAGACATCAATCTCCAGCTTGAGATCTCTGCACTTACATACAGTGTGCACTGTACATACTTGCTCTGCGCAATGGAACTTCCCCTCCCTCGCTTGTGCACTGAAGGTGATAGTTTATGCTGATGAATAGTTCCCTATGTGGCCTTCATTACCTCATTCAAGGGGACTTTCTTTATGTTTCAGTTGAGGTTAGTGTTTGAGGAAATGTGACTACAATCCCTAGCACCTGTGGGCTATGTACTTCAAAAGGAAATATTTGCAGTGCTATGGGGTAAGAGCGGTGAAGTGGGACTAGCAGGATAGCTCTTTCCAAGAGCTGGCACAGGCAAGATGGGCTGAATGGCCTCCTTCTGTGCTGAAAGATTCTATGAACAAACATCAGCCAGAGTCCTGCATCTCAAAAGAACATCAGACACTTATATCCCTGCGGATCATTCAAATGGATTTCAGGACTTCAGCAATTTAAAGCCTGGCATCCTCCAGGATACAATTCCATACAATCTACACTTCTACAGCACCTCAGGCACCGCCTCTCCTCCCACCTCAACCGTCACGGCTCTGTCCCTGACTGGATCAGATTGTATTTCTCACACCACCTCCACTTCATCTCCACAAACGGTTTCTCCTTTAGGAACACTGTTTTGTGTGGCGTTCCTCAGGGATCTGTCCTTGGTCCCCTCCTCTTCAATATCTATATGCTCCCTCTTAGTGACATCATCTGCAGACATGGGGTCAACTTCCACATGCATGTGGATGATACCCAATTCTACCTCTCTGCCTCCACCCTCGACTCCAGGACCACTGTTGTCCAGACAGAATGTCTGTCAGATATCAAGTCCTGGATGAGAGCTAATTTTCTTCAGTTGAACGTTATCAAGACTGAGGCTCTCCTAATTGGCTCCCATCAGTGCCTCCTCACTTCAGGCACTGACAGCATCACCATCCATGGTTGCACACTCCACCTTGCTAAGCCAGTCCAGAATCTTGGTGTCTTGTTTGACATTCAACTATCCTTTCTACCCCACATCTGTGCCATGATCCGCTCTACCTTCGCCCACCTCTGCAACGTTGTCCAACTCCGCTACTGTCTCACACCACAGGCCGTCTTGCATGCTTTCATTACATCGAGGCTTGACTATACAAACTCATTGCTTGTCGGACTCATTCAACTCCTCCCTCCATAGGCTGCAGATCATCCAGAACTCTGCAGTTCGTGTCCTCTCCCGCACCAGGCTCCGTGACCTTATCAGCCCCATCCACGCCCAACTCCACTAGCTTTCCATCACACAGAGTATACAGTTCAATATCCTGGGCCTCACCTTCAAAGCCCTCCATGGACTTGCTCCCCACTACCTCTGCGACCTCCTAACCCCCTACCATCCTGCTCAAGCCCTCCATTCAGCAGGCTCCAGCCTGCTTCATGTCCCCCGCCTTGCTCGCCCCACTATTGGCAGGAGGCCTTCTACCACTCTGCCCCCACCCTCTGGAACTCCATCCCACAGTCCCTCTGCCTCACTCCCTCTGTTGCCCCCTTCAAAACCCTGCTCTTTGACCTTGCTTTCAATCTCCCTGCTTCCCCCCCTGCCTTCCCCCCTCCCCGATCCCGACCCCCAGCTCGGGTCTGAAACTCTGTCTGTCCAGCGCCTTGCGACGTCCTCCCAACGTGAAAGGCACTATACAAATGTAATTTTGTCGTTGTTGTTGCAGTAGGTTAATGAGGCAAGGCTCTATCTCTCTTTAGAATGGAAGCCAACAGTCCAGTGTAAGCTAGTTGAGCTCTGGGAAGCTGCCCCACATGAAGGGTGCTATGTAAATGCAAGTTGTTGTTTTGTTTACATTTGTACTGCTTCCAACAGTTCAAGCACTGTATCAAATGCCCAGCCTGAAGGATGTGCTGTAGTTCCTTTTCCCTCTTGCAGAACGTAGACAAGAATTCAAATGATATCAGTTAACACCAGTTAAGACAGCAACTGGGCTAATTCTCTGGTAGCTGGAAACCACCACCAAGGGAGAAGAGTTGGTCTTATGAAGACCAGTTTAAGTAGAAAGCATCTGAAATTCAACTGTAATATCATCAAATAAAGCAACTCCCACAGCTCTTATGAATACCATCACGTGTAAACTCTAGTGACTGAAAGTCTCTCATAATCTAAGGATTTTACAAAGTCAACAAAATGTAACCACCCGACTGTCTCCAAGCGAGGCCGAAATTGCGAAGAATCATCAGGCTTTCCTACACAAAATGAACTGTTAATATTAAATTCATATCCTCATGAAATGATACCACTAAACATACTTTTATTCTCAACTGAGATTGTACTGGGTGGAATCAGCTTTCCCTTCCTCAAAATGACAGTTACCATTGGCTGTGCTGAGCTTTCTGTTGAGGTCTACATGAAAATTAAGCTAATATATTCAAAATGGAGGATCTGCACATTTTCCAAATGTAAAAGAACATTGACCAAGCCCCCACACCCCCAAACAACACGTACACACGGAATATTGAATGTCAAATACTCACTAGTAGTTGGTAGTTGACCATCCAAACAGGGCACAGATTCCAATCAAATCAAAGTGACAAGGACAAATCTATAGTTAAAAACTGTTTAACACAGGCACACCACCCCCAGGACTAAATTCACTCTGAAAATCTTCCATCACTAAAGCTTCCACTTTTTGGTCTAAGACTGAAACTTGGTACAGGTTAGGATCTTCACTGAAAGTACATGTTAAATCTAAGGAAAGAACACCACACACTACCTGCACCTTTAAAGTTGAGGAATCAATCACCTCTTGTCAAGCATTGCATGAGAGTTCACTAAGGCAACATCAGGACATCATCTCTGGTTTGTGCGTGGGCCTGAAATGAAACTAACAGCTTCCTACATTTCAAAAGGTTCATTAACTCATACAAGGGAACTGCAACTATTGGTTGTCTCCAAATAGCATCACCACATTAAGTTAGTCATATTAGTCAACCCAGGTTTAACAGCTCCATGACGTTACCTCACACTTGTATAGTTCATGTAACCCACCAGGTCCTGCTCCCACCTCCCATATAATCTTCAGGTTGTCCAATTACCAAGTGTCTCTGAATTAGCAGGGTCCCTTTCATCCTCCTCCCCCTCCCCCAGCCCTTTGCCTTCAGGCAGCACAATGAACAGTCAAATATGTCCCACTTTCCAAGTGAAGTCTGGTTTTTATCCTCTCTGCTGCCCGTTCCATCTGACAGCAAACCCAGCACACGCTCCTACCCAGAATCCCTCCTCTCTCCCAAGCAACACTGAACCAACTTACCCACCAAGAGTCACATTGGCACCTCCTCCCTTCCCTTTTTCTTCATTGCACTAAAAGGCCATATATGTCTGTGCCCAGGAATCAAGTGCTGCAGAACAAAAGGCAGCCAAGGGCTGCCTTAATCTCACTATCAGCCAGCCTGCCAGCAGCTATTTTCCAGCTCTCTCAGGGCACCCTGCTCTCTCTGCATGTCCAGCTACTGCACAATACACATCAATTATTCATCCCCAGTCTCCTGGTTTCCAGGCAAAACCAATCACAGATGGAGCCCACTAATGGGACCATGCCGTAGTTGCCAACAGGCTATCTGCACTCAGGCAACAACACTCCTGAGACAATGGAGGGAGAATCAGGCTTATCAGGAACCTTTTCAGCTGGAGTCAAATAAACTTCACCCACACATATTACAGCACAGAAACGCAGAGTCTGGCATCAATCTTGTTGCACTTAAGCAAGGGATTCTCCAGCTCTGGTTCAAATGAGATTTAAGGAAATAATCAGGTACAAATGAGGGTGAAAACCCCCCCCCCAAAAAAACAGTCACTTATCTGTTAGTCTCACTGGTAATGCTGTTATTGATGATTTTCCTGTTCCTCTAGTGATCCATTGCTCTCTCCCAATACACACATCACACAAGCAGCCACAGCACTTTGCCAGAAGGGAGAGAGAGGAAAAAAAATCCAGGCAGCTCACATTTCAAACTCTTGCAGGGGTGGTGCACTTCGCAGAACAAACAGCCACTCTGTTGGAATCCAGCCAAAGTCACAGAAAACCTGATCAATTAATTCGACAGAAGCCTGCTACAAGTGCCCGCAGTAAATTATTGAGACATCAAAGCAGGAAAGCCACAGTATTTGGAAAAATCTAACGCCACGGTTCCCCCTTCAGAGTGCTGTTGTCTAAATCCATCAAACTAGTCATGCTAATTAGGGTACAGAGAAGGCTCTGCATTTAGGCAATGCTGGTGGCTTCCTGATGTGCAGTTGGAAGCAGTTTTTTTTGTTGCTTGGGTTGTGGGGTGGGGGAGGGGTTAAGCAGGCTGTCAACTGCACGATTTGAAAAATCTGTACAACATCGAATATGAATAGCAAAGACGAGCCCAGCGTTGCGTTGTATGTGCTTAATTTCTATTCGGGGGAAATAAAAACAAGGCGAATTGAGCTGACTACATACGGTGTGTGTGTGTGCTGCCGTTCAATTGTGGCCCCTCTCTCTCTTTCTCTCTCTGTGTCAGCCTTTCCTGACATTGCATCCTGCGTTAACCACTGCTTCCTTCACAGAAGCAGCCTCCTTTTTTTTTTGAAAAAAAGCCGCCATTGCTGAAGATTCAGTGGCTAAAAGGTTTAACTCCAGGGACCTGCACTAGGCAGTGCTCTCACTGAATGAAGTTATATGAGGTAAAAGCTGTGACAAGGAGGACAGGAACCTTAGGCAAAGAGAGCTAACCAAATCAGGAGAGAGAAAACACATACACACACACACACACAGGAGAGATAGCATCCATGTCAACCTAGGAAATACAATACAATTTACATTTATTTATATAGCACCTTTCACATCAGGAGGACGTCTCTAAACGCTTAGTGGAAGGTGACAACTCAGAACCCATCCATCGATAAGGGTCTATGATGTGTGAAATGAAGCAACTCTTGATTTTTGTAACAACTAATAATAATCCTTGCATTCGATATAGCGCCTTATCACGTCTTTGAGACGTCTCAAAGCGCTTCACAGAAAATACTGTAAAATGAATTGACTGTATATTCTCTATATTTTGTGGGCGAATCGTGGCAGCCAATTCATCAGAAAGTAATTCTTATACACCAAGCAGTTTATCTCTGCATACACATTGTCCACAGGGTTTAAGCGTGGGCTAGAGGGCATACAACTGAACAAATTCAATGTATCTCTTGCTAAAGCCATTACTCTGTATTTTGACTATGTACAAAGGATCCAAAATTGAATCAATGAAGGGATGCAAATATGTTGCAAAAATGTAACCAGTTGGAGTGACCAAACTTTCAGTACAAAGGGCAGCCTGGAGATTTGCTTAAAAGGCTTTCACCTACAAAGTTAAACAAAGACTACTCCCCACCCAACAAATAACATGAGTAGCAAATGCAGCTGACAAGCCCAGGGCCTCACTATTAGGATTCCGATTTAGTGGGGGTAATTTGTCAATTTGTGTTTAAGCCTGCCCTGGCACCCACCGGTCATGGCCTGGGAGCAGAGCATGTGCTCCATTTATTGGTTCCAGTTATTACGAGATCAGGGTGTCGGAATGGGGAATGGGGGAAGATGTGGGGAAACTTAATTGTTAACTGTGTCTTCACTCCCTCTCAAATGCCCTTGACTCCTCCAAAATTCTCCCTTCCAACCCCCTGCTTGGTCTGACCTAATGATTCTATTATTCTGTTCAACAAGTCCTCCGTCTCCACTGTCCACACCCTTGCCCCTATCAAATCGCATCACCTCATATCCCCTAGTACAACTGTCAAGTCGGTGAAGTCCATAGCCTTTTCGATGGAGTGCATGTGGCTCAATGTCCACTGCCAGATCTGGCTGGATCAACAACAATAAAATTACATTTGTTTAGCACATCGGGAGGACGTCCCAAGGCGCTGGACAATCAATGTTTCGGACCCAAGCTGGGGGTCGGGATAGGGGAGCTTGGAGGACAGGATGGGGGATGAAGGGTTATTACCATAGCCAAATGCCTCCATCCCCACCTCTGCTATCTCCTGCAACCCTCCCTGGTCCCTCTGCCAACTGGAGTTTGTCTGCTTTATGTCCCCTGCCTCCTCTGCTGCACCAATGGCAGGAAAACTTGCAGTCTCTGAAGCTCTGTTCCAACATCCCTCCACCTGACCCCCCACCCTTTCTGTTTTCAAATCCCATCATCTCTTTGACTGCACCTTCAGCCACTTCCAACTACCCTACCCACAAGTCAGGCTTCCACTCAGTCTTTGTAAAGCTTTTTGAGATGTTCTACCCAAATGAATGTCATGTCACACATTAGTGATAATTGTTGTTTATAATATAAAAAAAGTAAAGGGAATAATGCATGTATTCAACATGGTGGTCCACAAATCCTGCTTCAACCTTCACTGAAATAGAACCTTTGAAAGTTACAAAGGAAGGCATTTTGCCTATTATGTCATGTCTGTACTGGCTTGTTTAAGAGCAATGCTTTCAGTCCAATTAAATACTACTGATACTTCTACATTGGAGACCCAAGTCTCTTCTGAGACCCAGGGTACTCCACTGTCCATCTCCACCCAGCATTTTGTCTCAACATTTAATCTTTTCCCAGCAATTGCTCATCCTCATCACCGGTAAATGAAGTGTCAGAATAAACACTTTATTAATGGAATCCCTAATGGTAGATAGTGGATTCAGACTTTGCTCTGCCAGACTTGCACAATCCCCTTACAAACAAATGCTGGGTTAAAAATCAACCCCAAACCAACACACGCACACACACACACACACACACACAGGAGGTTCTTTCTGTGGAAAAATGCAAAACTCCTAAACTTTTACGAGATGAGCCTTGACTTTGGCAATGAGTCGTAGCTGGGAATTATGCAATTTTTAAAAAAAACATTACTCACCGTGCGCTGCAAAGAAGTTTGGAAACAGCCAAACTGATGCCCTGAGGGCTCAGCGAGCAAATGCACATGGGATGTGATCCCGCAGCCATACACATCAAGAAGATAGGGTCACAAGTGTAATCACTGGCCTCTGCTGAATCAGCCAGTCCCAGTGATGGATAGATGATAGATACATTTCCAGCGGAATGCATTCAATCAATGAAATAAATGTTTCTTGATTAAATATTCCTTGATTTATGGCATAAATGTATTTTGGTTATTTCTGTGATTATTTTGTTGGCCACCATTGATCTATACTATTCGTCATTGAGGAGAAAACACCACCAGTGAGACAATGGCTTCTGACTGCTCTTCAGCCAGAGTGGACTCTGCTGGTTGAAGACGGAGCCATGTCACGTTGTGAACCACAGACACTCACTGTCAAGGCTCACACAGGAGGGAAGGTCATCCACTGCCTGCTGTGGGAACCACCGACTTCTGATTGAGTCACTGCTTTCAAGGGAAGGGCATATAACGGGAGGAAAAAACGGGATGGAGAAAACCAAGAAACAGCAAAACTGCTTTCGGAGAATCGCCGAATGATTCATCCTCACAAGAAGAAGCCACTCGCTGACCAGCTCGTTCTCTCTTTCAAGCCAATTGGATCAATACCTCAAAGGAATTTATATTTGGAGCTTTAAGGCGAGCTACATTCCTGCAAGGCCCAGGACAATGGTTGCCAACCCGTGATCCACAGGCATAAATCAAGAAATATTCAATCAAGAAAATTTATTTTGTTGGCTGACCATAAAGGTTAGCCACCTCCAGCCTGGGCATACACTCTCTCAACACTTGTCTGAAAGGCCACCACTATCAACGACAACATTGCCTCATGCACTGCTTGTCTGTCAGAACCATAATCAATGAGTCCGTGTGTGGATGAGCAGAATGGGGAGTTTAATAAAGTGTACAGTTCAAGAGATCAGGCACGTTCCCATGGATAAGAAACAAGTGCACCTTCGTCAATGAGCACCGTGAGCTCCCCAATAGCTCAGGAAATCAGGAAATTAGCCAGCATTCTCAAAAGTATCTGGTGACTTCCTCATGAACAAAGTGTGGCTGTCCGGGGAGAGCAAGATTTGCCAACACATGGAAATTTGCCAACATATGAAGATTCGGCTTCAATCAACACATGAAGAAAGCCCACTGTTGTGAGTTACCGTAGAGCTCCCAGCCCAGGCAACTGAATAGCTTCAAGAGAGGAGGGATGAATATTCTTTATAATAGAGGAGCATTCTGCATGTTGGGGAGAGAGAAAGAAAGAAAGACTGGTCTCAGCTCATTGATGCCAATACTAATGCAATTACCGACATACTGTTGATAAAATGGCCACAATAGGCGTGAAGCGAGGACAAATAATTGATTTTGCATTCAAAACTCAAGATTACAGAGTAGTGTCATCTCAGTTTCCCCAGAGTCCCATATTAACAACTATCAGTTCAGTTTTCTCTCATCATCACCCTCTCTGTTAAGTACTGCATGACTTCATCACAGAGCAAGGTACATGCCCCAAACCCCCACTGTCCGGAAAACCTGGCCCGCAAGCTGAGGTACTTTCCCAGAGGAGCAAAATGGAGACAGATACTGAACGAGATCATCAGTCTGTCTGGGACTCTGAGTGAGACTGAATGTCCATGACTCTTGAGTTATTCCGCTTCCAAGAAACACTTTTTTCAAAACCAATTGAGAGACTGAACTTCACACATGGAATACTGATACTCTCATGTTCACTTTGAACAGTAATTCACAGCTCAGCTAAACCCCACTATGCATTACACTAATGATGGATAACATGTTAAATATACTAACAAATAAGTTGACCCACGAAGGGTTATCTGTCTGCATGGATGAATCCATCTCCCCCTGAGGCGCTGTCTGCTGGATATGTAGCCAAAGAACATGACATTATTCTCTCTAAAATCTATTATTTCACAGAACACTGGATTCCTTGAATCTCAACCGTACAATACAAACAAAACAGTTTGTGGAAACACCCAATGGCTGATTTTGTGGGTGATCTTTGAATGGCGAATGTCAGTGGCCAGGCAATTTTGGATATTCAATACTAAGCCAAATGTTATCCTTAATCAAGTACCCCACACACATTTTTTTTAGGTTAATGTGTTGTCCACACATTTTCCTAGGATATTTGTCTTACTTGTGCTTGCAATATCAGATTTCTGTAGAAATTCACATGACTTTCTGGCTCCACCTCATGTACTTGAGACATGTTAAGGCCATCACACCTTATTGAACCATGTTGTTTGCCATTAGGACACAGCATTCAACAAAACTAAATATTGTGATGGACAAGATAAAGAAACCACAGTAACAAAAACATCACAAAAAATATCTACCCATCTCAATGGGCACTGACCTTCACACGTGTGGATTTTGCTTACATAATACCTGTACCACATTACGATTGATACTTTATGTTACTCTTTGTCTTTGGGCTTCTTTGATGGCTCTATCAGTAAAGTCATACCTCAATACCTTAAGTGTCAAGTTTTACCTCCAATCTGCACTACATTAGCTGATCTCAGCCGGGGCTGCAGTGGAGTTCTGACAACTGAGTGGTTTGCACGCATACCTTTTAGATACTTTTAATGTCTGAAGATTTTTAAACCAAAAAAAAATACACTGGTCCATAACTATATAGAATGGAGATGGGCGGATACAATGGTGAGTTATTAAAGTCAGTCAACTCAGGCAAGTGAATTGAAATGACTAGTAGCCTTAGAGCTTGAGGTCATTACTTTCAGGGTGGGTGTCAAGTCCTGGACACTAGGCTGCAGATAACCATGAGTCATAGACACCAGGTTTATCATAGATAGTACCAACCTACAATGCCAAGGATGGACCTGGTAGAAGGTGAGATAATACCCAAGAATTTCCACTTGGGAATTCCCAGATAGTTTCCTATCTTCGCAACGAACCTGGGAGAAGGACAGTGATGATGGTATATTTTTTGAAGCACATTGAGACGTCTCAACAATATAAGGCGCTTAATAAATTCAAGGATAATTAGCATTATTATCTTCTCAATTTTGCAACGGGCACAAAGCAGTAATTTACCTGTAGTTCAGTGCTTCGCAAAGCAATTACTTTCTTGGACAACCAAGTTGTATCATGTTCAGAAGTAGCCCAGTGCATCACTCAATTTGCATCTACTTTCTACATCAAGCACTGCCAGGTCAGGTATGCCATGACCCAGATGTAGATTAAATATGCCCAAACAATGTCACTTAATTTAGCTGGAGAAGAACACCCTACTTCATCAGTCTGATACTTCCACTTCTTGTCCAACAGTGAGTCAAGTTATATTTGTGATATTGGATTAAGACTGCACAGACCTGCTCAGTTTGTATTCTTAGCAGTCTCAGCCAAATAAGGCTTTCATCCTACCAGTCCAGGTCAGATTAGAAATCACCACTTTGCTGTAACCCACTTTACCTCTATAAAGTTCTGCCCCACTCTTTCATTCAAACAACTACTTCACCAACTCAATCCCCGGTCTCTGCTGAGATAGCTGATCTCGATTCAAGGGCAACAGTGGAAATGCTACCACTGGATATAAGACACCTATGGTAAGGAGGGAAATATCAATCTAGCTTCCTATTCATGATCATTGTTCGATGATCTTTGCTGGAAAGTGAGTTTGTGTGGACATTGGATGAGGACACATCTCATCAACACTCACTGATGAAGTTTGCACATGTTTTTAAAACACATAATTGTTTTTAAAACACATAAGTTTACAAATATTTTGAAACAAGTAGAAATAAGAGCTTAGTGTGATGAAAGAGGCACGGAACCCTGAATGGGTTAAAACATAAACTCAATATTATCACAAACAAAATTGGTTCAACAGTAATCAGCTGTTGACTCCTTGTGACTGTGGGAAATTATTACAGTGACAGAACTTCAGCACCAAACACTTCACTGACATTTACAATCAAAGCTTTTTTGTTTATAAAACATGGATCTACCCTGATGAGAAAACAAAAGCTACAGCCCATCAAAAGAATAACTAACTGTTTTCAAAACTAAAATCCTCTCTCTCTCACCGCCTCCTCCCTCTCACCCTTGCTCCACCCAAACACTATGGAACATGGGTTATTTTTTTGTGCTAGCATTGCAGGAACTGACACAAAGTCACATAATGTTGCATTTCCGTAACTGAACCACAATGGGTGGGGATACTGTATTGGGCAATTGATAGGTAATAGGCTAAGTTACAGTTTAGATTGAAGGGAAAGTTAAGAGTCCCAAAAGAAACTACCAAGAAATTATCTGAATAGGGCGAATCCTTCAGATAGTAAATATTTAGCTGCAGAAACCACTGCCACCATCTAACTCAGCACAGAACTAGGAGCCTCCTTGCTTGTATTCAGCCACACAGAAGAGGAATCTCCAAGTTCTGTACTGGTTACATGATGTCAGTCGGGCTGACAGTCACTCTCCGATAATTGATCTGGATTAGGGATGGAGAAAACCTGACTGGAATTCTCCTGCTCAGAATCCAGTGAACCTCTAGAAATTGTCTATAAGAATAAATAATAATCCTTGCATTTGAAACAGCGCCTTATCAGGTCATCAAGATGTATCAAAGCTCCTCACAGGATTTTACTGAAGTGTAGTTACACTTCATTTGTAAGCAAATGCAGCAATCAATTTGCACATCAATGTCCACGAACAGTTATGAAGCAATTTTACCTAGGGGTAGTCGGCCAGTACACCAGGAGAAACTCTCTTCTCTTTTATGGGATCTTTATCATCCGCCTCAAAATGAAGATCTGTGAACGATGTGAATGTGTGAACAGGACAGGATCTAGCTCCCATTGTGATGCCTCCCACAGTCACAACCATTGATTTCTCATTAGTATCGACCTTTTCACATGTGTACTAAACTAAACACAGATTTCGACTCTTAACACACTATGCAACCTCGCTTGTTAAAGTTAAATCTACAAATAAGACTAGTGCAAGCAAATTAAGCCCTTAATATCTCAATTGTACCCAGTTCTGGTAGAAACATCAAGTTAAATCCCCATCAATTAAAGAGAACTGGATTAAATGCAGAAATGGAGAATTTTATCACAGTAAAGTGTCATCACTGATCTAACCATCCAGCCACTGTTAAAACAGTTGAGAGGGCATCTAACAGCCCTTCGATATGAAGCTTAGACATGGACTGAACCTGAAAGATGTCTACAACTTCCGAATAAGGAGAACCTTTTAGAGACCTGCAAGTATTCAGAATAATCAGCTACTTTGCAGTCGGGCATGCGTAAACAGTGCAGCCAAGCTTCTGTGACAAGAGTTCACGTAAACATCTCTCTTCCTCCCACCTCTTTCATTAATTGAGCCACATCAAATAGTTTCAAGTTTGTACCCTGCATTCTCTTACCATGTATGGTGGCTGACTGGGCTCAAGCTCAGTGTTTATAAAGCACTATGTACTGAAGCATTTTGGCATCTACCTCCAAACAGCATTGAAAACGATAAATCACCTGAGATCAGCCTCGTTCATCTTATCAGCAAAGAAAGAAACTGGCAGAGACCAGAGAATCTCTGATGTCCGCTTTCAGCTGTGGTATCCCCAGCCTTTCCCTGCTTCTGTCCAGCAGCAAACAGATGACTTCAGCAGAAACACAGGCACATCAGTGGTGTGCTCCAGAAGAGTTTAGCCCTGTGGCTTTGAGCACTCAAGGACTCCTTAACACAACTGGTGCTGATGCTGACAGTTGAACAATTACACTACTGGAAGGGGCTGGCCAGCACTCTCTTCAGCAAGACATTACATTTTACTAAGTGTAATTAAACCCGGAGTCACCTTAACTCACTTACAACCAAGTCTCGGAAGCCTATACAACTCTACTCTATAACTCTATCCCATTTTAATACACCTGAGCCTGAACCTGTCCTTGCCCAAAACCAATACATGTGCACACTCTAGCGGGGATCATTGGGTGCATAAAATTTGCTAATTTCCCCCCTACCTTCTCAATATACATCAGGCAATGCCTTTCCCAATTAAGCCATGGGTGAGCAAGGACCTTTTTTTTCCCCAATTGAAAGAACATTCAGCATGCATCGTTTCACCAGTCAATTCACTTGGGGACATGAGTTGGGTTGAGACATCTCAAAGACCTGTTAAGGCGTTACATCAAATGCAAGGATTATTATTATTATCATACTGGAGCACAACTGCTACCTACGCAAGCCTCACCAGCAATCTGTTCAGGTCTGGGCAGAATAGTTGTCTGTCAGCACAAAGCTGACAGGCCTAAGGAATCTGCAAACGTTGGGTTGGTGGAAAGAAAAGGGATCAGTGTTTTGCATTGCAAAACTGCACATCTATAAAACCTACTCAACTCTTGGAGAGCTGCTCCATGTACATGTACAGTCGTTGGGAACCTCACCCGCTCTTAACTACAGGTGGTAATTTGCATTTGCCACGCAGTCATAGCTGAGCCAACCTGCTGGTGTAAATAGCTTGGAACCCTTTCCTTTGATCTCAGTTCACTCTTCAGAAGCTGGCTGGAAGCTGATCAGTGTTTCATTTATTGTTGCAAATTGATGTTGGATTCATGAGTTAATTTTCTGAGTCTCAGACTCCATGCTCGTTTTGAGCAGTGAGACATCGAAGGCCAACGAGTGACTGAAGTTCTATGCGTTGCCAGCCCCTTCTGCTGACCTCAGTGTCTATTCTGTGTCAGGCTCACATTGTGTGGTGGCTTGGGGCCCTGCGCCAAACACAAAAATGACATCAACCCAACTCATGCTGCTTGTTGCCTGCAACAGCATGCAAGAGGCAGGCAAAGCTTCACTGCCATTGGAGGTGGAACAGCTTACAAAGAGTTGTAACAGCACACATGCCTGGCAGCTTTACTTTGCCCACAGCACACAAAAGGGTCAGCTAACCAGAGTGATGTTCTTTTGGAAATGTCTGAACTCAGAAGTGCCCGACTCCAGAACCCACACAGCGAGCTCAGTGACTGCTGAACAAATGTGTACACACGGCTCCTGAATCTCACAAGCCAATGCCAGGGTCAGAGCTGCCTGCCTGTGTGCTTCATTTCTTACTGCTGGGGTTCCCCTGACCTACCTCAGCAGCTGCAAAAACCAGCTGAAGAAACCAAGGCATTTGGAGAAGTCTCTGCAGACACTGGATCCCCATGATAAAACTGGCCATTTCAGAGCCAGGTACACCCAAAAAGCAAATCTAGCACCTAATTAATAACAAATCAAAGGCTTAATTTAATCCTGGTTATAACAATAATAATCCTTGCATTTGATGTGACGTCTCAAAAGAGCTACACAGGAATTAATGTAAAGTGTGCTGACTATTTTTTAGAAGAATGCAACTAGCTAATTTGCGCACAGAAATGTCCCATGAATAGAATGACCAATTTTATCTTGGGGGGGGTGGGGGGTTTTGGAATAAGAAGTTGAATTTCAATTTCTGGTCACTTTCAGCCTCGGACAAACAAGAACAACAAAACTATATTTGTATAGTGCCTTTCACGTCGGGAGGACAGAGCTGCTTGCTCAATACATGAACAACATCTTGATTCTTTGTTCTCTAATACAAGGGATTGAGCAAATATCAAGCCATCATTTTTGGTATGGGGACTGGATGGGGTGGAGTAGGTTTCAGGGCAGGGGATAATGGGTGGGGGGGTGGGGATTGAGAGAGAAGGGGACTGGGCTGCTTCCGTTACACAATACTAATAAGGACACAATAAAGAGCTCTAGAAAACATATTTACATTAACCCATATCATGAAATCAATGAGTGCCAATGGTGCATTCACAGGAGCAGTAAACAGGCAGGGAAAGCTTCGCTTTGCTTTAAGACCACACGGTTGCTTTTCCTTAAGTTCACAGTTGTTGCTAAGTGTCTATAAACTGACGATGAAGGTCAGAGAATCACACGCCCAGACGCACAGAAGCAGCGCTCTTGAAGGAAAGAACCCGCTCAGCACTTTTCCGTGTTCTACAGGCACCCTGGCCTGGCACAGAGAGAGTTAAATGGCTCAACACAACAGGGAAGTTCAATGAGTGTTCTCTTATTGCTCATGGGTATTTTCGGGTTGCTGTGACGTGGTTATTCCTGACCCGGTGTCAGACAGAACTGAGCGAAGAGGCCCAAAGGAAATCTCAACGTGAGACGTCTGCAGTTTTCAGCCAGATCGAACAAACCAGCTGCAGACCTGGCGTGAAGTGCCCGGCCCCTCACCAAATCTTCCGAATCAGTCACAACCTTAAGAGTTGCCTTTCCGTCCCTTCAAGACAGAATATTGGGCGATTGTTTTGGATGTTGCACTAATAGAGTGAGATAATGTCAGGAGCTCAATAAAGTGATCCCCCCCCACCCACTCCCCTCTTCCCCCAATCAAAATCATGATGCATGCCATCTACATCCGGGGACACAACTCACACATATAAGGACGAGTTACAAAAGGACATCTCTATGACACTTCTGCAGCTTATCTAGCGATGTTGCAGCTTTGGGCTACAAAACTGAATTGACTACAGCTACATGAGTCTCTACTAAATATTCGCCATGTTCTGTAATGAATGTTCAGGAAAGAAAGGGGAGGTGGGGGAAGGGAAAGAACAAAAGCCTCACACACAGCAACACAGCACCAAAGCGACGTCAGTGATTTTCTTCCTCGTCCTTTCCTTTTTACAGAATGAATTCAGTTCAGTCTATGGCAGAGCCATCAGGACAGTTCCTTAGGAAGCACTGTTTTGTGAGAATGGGAAATGGCGTGCGATTCAGTGACATAACAGGAGAAATACTGGTCATGTTTTATCTCCTGCATCTCTTTCAGTGTAACTCAGGAACCTCGTTCACAAAGTCGCCTGAAATTCTGCACAACTCCTTTTAAAATTTTTACAGCACGTTATCTCTCTCTCTCCCCCCTCCCCCCACCACTCCCTTCCCCTCCCCCTCCTGAGGAATTCCTTGCATCTCTTCAAGCAAGAGGATCCAGAGTGCACCACTGTGAACCGGCATGGGGAGAGCCATGATAAAGCACTTTGCTTCACAATCCTGCCTGACGGAGCGAACCATTGCTGACCGAGGGAGGTTCTCGTTTCTTTATGCGCTTGTACATTAAGAACAACGAGAAGCATTTCCCACCCTCCTCCCCCCTCTTTCTCCACCCGCCAACACCACCCCCTCAACATCAAGCTACGGGGAATGTGCTGTGTGAAATGTGAGATGCCCTGTACGAACCACAGAGGCACAACGATGATGTACAGGCTTGCTGACTGACTGCCCATGTTTGCTTTGAACCACTCGCAGATTGACGGTCTCTGATAATCACAGATTAATAAAGCAACCTAATCCCTTTTGTATGAGGTCATGAATTCACAAACAGCACATCGTCCCTACCTCGCCCGGCCCACACCAGCCCACCTGCAACGTCCGCACAGGCATCAAAGATTTTCTGCCAATCTCATTCCAGATAAAGCCAAGGACTCAGTACACGCTGCTCACCCAGGCTCAAAGCGTCTGAAGGGATCTTTCTCACAGCATAATAACGTTAGGTTTTAACCCATTCAGTCCTTCACAAACCTGTGCGCTGTTGTTAATTCTCTCCCCACCCTATCTTCTAACTCAAAGTTAAAACAAGCTGAGATGAAATAATAAAAAAAATCCTTGAATTAGATTTAGCGCTTTTCAGGTTGGGAGGAGCCCTCAAAGCAGTTCTCAGGATTTACCGTAAAGTGTAGTGACTGTGCGTTTTGTCGCTGAAATGTTTCTTTGCTAATTATTTTTGTGAGTCGAGTCTGCTTGCCTGTTGACTCGTGGTATTTGCGCTGCCAAGTGTCAAACTGACCTACTTGAACCAAGAACAGCCTCACTACATAGCAGTTGTGAGGAACTCCAGGGAACATCCATCGCAAACCAGAGCTCAAACTGACTGGCTCACCCACTCCGACACGCAACGATTGCCATGGTTAATGAAACCAGTTGGCAGTCCCTTTTGCCTGGACAGTCAACCGCACAGCCACACAGAAGGCACAGCCGCGCAGAAGCACAGCTGTAAGGCAAATGACAGTCCATGTCACATCTCCACACAGTACAAAGAGTCAGTAACTTCCAATGTTACCAACATATTGCTGGACTCGTTATTTCCACCCCCCCCCCCCCATCCCCCCATCAACAATCTACCAATTTGGTGCTCATTTGGAAAATATTTCAAATAAAGAGGATGGTTGCACGCTTCGTCCTTTAAAGAAAAGTAATTTCAGTCACATTCTCATATTAAATGGACGACCCTATAACTCCCACATGCATGGCGCTGATTCCCATCAATAATATTACTGTAACATATCTTTGATACAATTACTTGCCAAGAGCACTTACTTTAACACAGCATTTTCTAGCTCCTATCAGCTGGATACTGAGCTGCACACGAGTCTCACAGCAGCAAAGTCAACAGACAGCCATTTAGACATCCTGTGATAAACCTCACTTTCCTCCCACCACACCTCTCCACACCCCCAAAAAAAGAACATTCTTACAAGACAGTAAATCCAAGAGTTCAAACTACTTCCCACAACAGCTCTATACTAAACGCGCATTTTTTGTTGCCGAAAATTTGCAGAAAAACAGAATAAAAAGTCTTGCAAACCTTTGCGTCCTAATTACAAATAAATCTGCAGGGGTTACAATCCTCTGAGTGAAGTCAGGCCCATGAACAGGAAGCTGAGAGGACAGTCTGAACTGACACCCCATGATGAGGTTTTCCTCTTCAGACACCACTTCTCTTTAATGGAGTCTGCGTGCTGCTGAATTCTTTCTTCTCCATTGAGCTTTAGTCTCAACAGTAAGACTTGCTGTTATTTTATTTTATTTAAATCACCCATTTATCAGCAGCAGGTGAGCACAGGAGGCAGATACCCCCTTTTGCCTTCTCTGTAGTTTTTTTTTTACACACACACAACCTACAATTTCTGTTTGCAGGTGTTTTACCATAGAAACATTGTGTGAAACCGATAGCCGAGGACACTCAGTAATTGTAAGGTTAATGGAGGAATTTTTTTTACACACACGCACAGACACAGTTGCCAGACCTCAGACATTTGAAAATGATGGCAGCTAAACAGTGGTTTCAATGAAATCACTTGAGCATTGAAGGCAACACAACCTGGAAAAGACCTGGAAGACAATCTAAAACATCAAACCAACAATTTCCTTAAAGCATAAAAGACTTCACAAGCACACAACTTGAGAAGCTATGAATTCTCATTGAACAGGCTCACACAAGAATAGACACTTGTTAAAGAGGGCTTTGGGCAACCATGGCAGATACACTAGCATTAGTCTACAACTGCAGAAGAGAACCAGGAAATGGAGGATAGAAGGTGGGAAGCAATAGCTTGGAGGTGGTCAGCAGATAGAAGATTGAACACTGCAGAAGAGGACATGCCCAGCTTGTTTTTTTTAAAAAAAGGAAGCTTGGGACTGACATCTACACTAAATCAGCTCAAACAATACAGCAATAAACTTCCTCCCACAGACCCACCTTAGATCACAGGCCTCCACTGATGTTTGGCCAAAGTTTTTAACTAGTTCTTCACTATCAATGGACAGAGCTTTTCATCTCATGGAACAATACTTTTGGATACACAGAGGCAGCGGAGCAAAGGGGGCAGGTTTAAGGTTGTAAAAGGGCAATTTCAGGCTAGGCACCAGCCAATATTTATTTTCCCAGAGGGTGATTAACGCCTTAGCAGGTGGCCATGAAGGGTGGTTCAGACCAGGACACTGGACATTTAAAAAAAAGTCTTGATACTGTGATGGGAAGACGGTAGGGTGGGTATTGTGAAATCAAATAGACCGAAGGGTCTTCTTCTTTCAAATCTCTCTGATCCTGTGAGTGCCCAGTATCAAGTCCCAGTAACCAGTACCAATAGAATTGCACTCTTTTCTCCTATCCAATTTGTACGATTATGGTAGGACAGTGCCTAGTATATTCTTTAGCTCAAATTACCCATTCACTGGAGAATTGAGACTCTACACATTGATTAAGCTGAATTTCTGATCAAGTCATCGCACACATGTTGCACGAGTATACAGAAAGAATTTGCCCTTTAGGTTTACTCTTTACAGACATAAAATTATGGCTATTTACACTGTTTTTTCACAGGAAGCATCTTTCCAAGATTTATAAAAATTAGGAGTTGCCTTTTAACAAGGATAGATACCAACAGTGTTAAATTATTGTAGCACCTTTCACGTCCGTTGGACACTTCAAGGCGCTTTACAGTGCTGACTAGGAGCTGAGCAGGAGGATGAGGAGCCAAGTAAGAATAGGGATTACAGGCTGGTGGAGTGTGTAGGAAGGAGTTGGGAAGTTTAGTGAGTAGGGGTTTGAATAGTTGAGCCTGGCGTGATGGAGGAGTGAAAGAAGCTCTGGTGGAGGGTATGGATATACAATACAGTTAAAGGCACACACTTGTTCTATTTTCCATATACCCATAAACTTGCAGGAATTTCCTTCCCTCTCTTCTCTTGAAGTTTCTGAGCCAGGATTCCAAGTTGCCCTTCAGTAACTGTCCCAAGTGAATATTCTTCTGATGTCATCCCAGGCTGCAAATGTCACCAGACCACTTCTGATCCTAACCACAGATGTGTGCGAATCCAATAAGGGGGAAGTGGGGGAGCGGGAAGTACTGGTTGATTTTACCCCTTCCTCACCCCAGGGATGCAGAGGTCAATTGCAGCCCCCCCCCACCCCCCCTTCAGCTCAACGTGCGTAAAACTGAGGCCCTCCTGATTGGCTCACCTACAAGGCCATTCACGGCCTTGCTCCCTCCTACCTCTCCGACCTACTATCCCCCTACCTACCTGCCCGTACCCTCCGTTCCTCTGGCTCTGGTCTGCTCCACATCCCCCGCCCCAACCTCAGTGGCCGGGCCTTCAGCCTCTCAGCCCCTAGGCTCTGGAACTCCATCTCCCAGTGCCTTCGCCTTGCTTCCTCCCTTTCCTCCTTCAAGGCCGGTCTCCAGACCTTTCTCTTTGACCGTGCCTTCAGCTCCCCTCTCAACTCTCTACCCCCTCCTTGCCCCGTCCCTTCCCTCCCCTCACCTTGACATTTCCCCCCTCCTCGCTCCCTCCCTTCCCTCTCCTCACCCTGACCATTTACCCCCTGCTCGGGTCCTCACCCAACTGTCCAGCGCTTTGGGACGTCCTCCCGACGTGAAAGGCGCTCTATAAATGGAATCTTGTTGTTATTGTTGCTATCCCTACTGAGATCTGATACCTCAGTGTTGACCGGGAATTGAACCTGGGACCTCCCTGGTCTCCCTGGTGCTGAGCAGCAGCTGAAGCAACCGAGTCACTGGGGTTTCTTAAGATGGAGGAACATGAAAGTGTTCTGCATTATTGTACTCCAGCTCACTTCCAGCCTTGATTTGCTAATAAAGCTTTGCCTGTCAGCGTATATTCTTCAAAATCAAACCAACATTAGCCAGTGGGTATCGGAGACTCCAGGCTGCATTTTGACTGGATGTGAGCAAGTTGTTATCTGTCTGTATCAAAAGCAAGTCTAACAGATCCTGTGACCTAAGCACTTGAGTTTCATCCAGCAGACAACAGTAACGTAGACCTTACGCCAGGATCTGATGTATCGAATAACTGAAGCATAGCTGGCACACTCGGTATCATACGATTTATTCAGCACAGACTCCCAGCAACTGTGGGGCCTCCACTTCATGTACAATCCTACCCTCAGGTCTTTACTTGGATGTTGATAACAGCCTGCAAGGCACATGATTTTCTAATAAAACCATATGTAAGATCTGGTTTGAACCGGCAGCCCCCATCTCTGGCCTCTTCGTCTCCGATTGCCCCATTCTGGCCCCTAACAAAGACAGGGAGCCTGGAAATATAAATTCTTGGCAGGGGAAATTCAATGTCTTGCTGGAATGATTGCAAAAATGCCATTTAACTCTTTCACTTCTCCTTCGTCCTCCAGCAGTGAATAAGTAAGTAATAATAACATGTCCTTGCCTTCCACCAGTGCAGAGATTATACCACTTAAGGAAAGTCGTATTAATAAACAATCAGCAATTGGTGCTACCTACAAAGGCTCTTCTACACTGGTGCCCTGGTGATATCTTCACACAACCAGCTTGCTGGGACGCAAATACTTCCAGTGCATGCCAGCGGGCAACAAAAGGATCTCACTGTAACCAGCCTTTGGTACTCAACGCATTGACCGGATATTAGGAGCACAGTACCAACAACAAATTACATTTACATAGCGCCCTTCATTCAGGGTACATCTTGGGAGTGCTTATCAGGTCTGGGGAAGGCAATGCTGGATCCACGCAAAGGGTGTGAAGAAATCCAGGCACTGGAGAACACAGGGTCACAACCTTTGTGTTAATTTAATAACCCTGAATTAGAGAATTTGGGGGAGGAGCAATAAATCAGTGAGCATTCAGAAGGATTGAAGAATGGTTGTACTGTACACATAACTGCAAATCAAGACATTCCAGTCCCTTCCACAAACCGTACATTTAACAAAGACTTCCTACGGTATAGCAAACCCATGGTAAAGATCCCCTGTATAAAGATTCCCTCGTGCCTCCCTCCCAAGAACAGATTAGTGCTTCAAACCTGCCTTCACTTTGCAGCAGCAGCTGGGCAGGTTTCGTTCCTGAAAGAAACCGAATAGGCCTGCTGCACAATGCCACATTGGCAGCTCAGAGAGAGAGATCATATTGCAGCTGTGACAGTGCAAACTCAATGCAATTTCCAAGCCTTTATTTGTAAATTTGTAAACCTCGACCTGTGTTGACTTAAGTGATTTCAGCCAGGGCAAGTGGGCTTGACCTCAGTACCCCTGAGCTAGGAAGGAACACGTAAACTCGGATATCCCCACCAGATTTTTCTCCAATGACCCTTGACCGGAAATGCATATGTGTGGCGGGTGGACTGGGCGGGTACAAGATGAGGCTCGGCTGGTAAGGCTCTCACAGTTCATTGCCACCCGGCTCAAACATGAATAATGCCCATGTGGGTGAGGTATTGGAGAAAGATGTTTGAAACATACCCCAACATGAGGCCTTCAGAAGAGGAGGAGGGGCAGAAGAGAAGGTTAAGGAAATACCATCATTGCACATCTTTGCTGTCAAAAATCTGATAAATCTCTCAACCTCATCATCAAAGCTACTGTGTTGCTTAAGTAGATTATTATCTCAGAGGCAGCCATTCCACACTGGCTTTATTGCAGGAACGGCTTGTGGAAACTACATTTAATATTCTTCAACATTAGAACAGTTTCCCAGCTTCAAATGGTAAACAAACTAGGTCATAGTGCAAAGTAGTGCGAGAAAGTAGTCCTGTAAAATTCAGGACATTCTTCATTGTAATTTCTATTCAAAATCAGCCAGTACAACTAAGTCAAGCATTGAGAAACCATCTGCCATCCAGGTGGTGAAACTTTTCCTCTAGTTAATTTCTCATTCATTTTTTATTCATTCCACCTCTTTTTTTAGGCCACACATGATAATCCATCACGATGCTAAACTACTGAGAATTTCACACAAAAGAATGGAGAGTATCCTCTCTCCCTGTAGGGGTGAGCCCTGCTCATCAAATCACAGAGAGTTTAGGCACCGGTTGGCATGAGTCACAACATTGGATGAAAATAGACTGAAATCCTCTGAAATGTTTGCAGGGAAATGGAAATGCTTTATTCAATGAATGTAAGTGATGGGTGTCTGCATGATGATGAGGCCAACACGGACTCCAATCTGAGCAATGCCTAAGGAGTGCCAACCTTTTATTACACAAAGCAGCTTCACATTGCATTCAATGGAACAATAACACATATTATAAAATGCAAAGTAACCAGCAACATAATCAATGTTTAGGAAAATCAGATGTGACCAACCTTTATCCAAAGACCTTTTTTTTTTACCTCATTCATTCTAAACAATCAAGTTAACCCAATCTCATTAACAGTATCCGTGAGGCAGTGACATTCAGTATAAGTGTTCCGTTACATGTATTACTTTTTACTTTTTTGTTACTCCCTCCCTATTTTCTACACTTTACTAAAGGTTCAAACTCAACCTGCCAGTGTTACAGTACAGCGAGTGGGGCTCAACTCCCCAGGAACCCACCCAGGGGCCTATTCCTTAACTCCAAGAGTCAATATGCAACAATGGTTGCCAATTCAACTGTGACAAGTATCAATCAATGCCAAACATGCCTTCAGCACACAACCAACAGACTCACTGGATGACTATGACCATTTTAACTCCCAGTGAATAAAGCTGTCTCCATCTATCTGAACCCTCGTCAGGTTTAGCCCAGGAAGGAAGTGAAACTGAGCTGGGTTGCTGATGTCATGCACTTAGGCAGTGGGACTCAAACCCAAGGATAATGGTACCAGCCTCAAACCAGTCCCTAGGTGTTTTTTCTACCATTTCATAGAGCTTCTCACCATGCAGTGCAATCCTCTCTTAAGTGCCTGTTCAGTGGGACATTGTGGGATCACTTAAATCAGGGTGGTCCAACTGGTGGCCCGCGGGCTACATCTGGCTTCATCCACCTCCCCCCCATTTCATCTGGCCCAACCCCCTATTTCATCAGGCCCACCCACTCTCCATAAGCTGTAAATGTTATGTTTCTGGAAGGGAAACACAAAATTACTGATAACGTGGTCCGCAGACATTTCTCAACTAGGGTAATCGGCAACTCAGGAGCCAAAAGCTTGGACTACCCTGACTTAAATAATTGAACTTGGTCACTTCAGCTACATTTAGCTGATAGCCTGAGATCAGCAAACTCAGCACCGATCAGTAATTGAATCTGCCTGAATGGCTGAGCATCACTGGTGATGCCCTTACCTACATTGTGAATCAGGGAACAATAGCCCTTTCTCCATCTGGCTTTTAAAAATCAATAGTTAAACAAAGTTTTACACTTTAAGGAATTTAGATGGATATATCAATTACATTTTACTCTTGTTAAAAATATTTCAGGGCTTTGCTTTACTGCATTTCAATTGATACAGTAACTGAAGTGGTTGTAAGACACGAGTTAGTGCAACATAACCACAGGACTGACTAACCGAACTGTGCAGAAATGCTATGTCGGGTTAATATTAGTAAGTTTACTTGAACCAGCTGTCAGCTAATTATGTTAATCCTCTGTTGCAGAGGACTTCTGTTAAGAATTCGGTGAAGGCTATTCTCACATCAGTAGGATGGGGGTAGGGAGAGTAACCAAAGGTACTGAAGGTAGGTCCATAACCGCAGATATTCAGTAGTTTCACTTTGTGTGTCCAGATGCAGATTATCGCAGTGTACATGCAAAAATGTGCAACATACACGCACAATATAGAGCCTGCCAACCATTTACAGCCATCACTGTTTCAGTTGCAGAAGTGTCACTTCCTCCTGTGTTTTAATTTTTTTTTAACTCAATATGATCAATATGAATGTGAAAGAGCTCAAATTTGGACAGAACATGTGGTTTATCCCCAGTGCATACAGGATCAAGCAGAACAAGCACAATTTCCTCTCCCCTGGTCCGCACTTTTGCTTAGGTTTCAATGATTTTTTCTCCTCCACGTTTTTCTCTTCCTGTAGAGGATAGAAACAGGAATAGGCCATTCAGCCCCTCGAGCCTGTTCCACCTTTCCATAAGATCATGGTTGATTTGTACCTCAACTTCAATTACCCGAGCTTGCCCCAGTTCCCTTTATACCCTGAACTAACATAAATCTATCCATCTCAGTCTTGAAAATATGAATGGATCCAACATCCACAATCTTTTGGGGGAAAGAGTTCCAGATTTCCACTACACTCTGGGTGAAAAACTGCTTCCTGATTTCACTTGTAAATGGCCTAGCTCTAATTTTAAGATTATGCCCCCTTGTTCTGGATTCTCCCACCAGCAGAAATAGTTTCTCTGTATCTACCCTATTGAATCCCTTTATTATTTTAAAAACCTCAATCAGATCACCCCTCAACCTTTTAAACTCAAGGGAACAGAAACCAAGTTTATGCAATGTGTCCTCATAATTTAACCCTTTAAGCCCTGGTATCATTCTGGTGAATCTGCACTGGACCCCCTCCAGAGCCAATATATCCTTCCTGAGCTGTGGTGCCCAAAACTGAATACAGTATTCCAGGTGGGGTCTGACTAAGGCTCCATACAGTTGAATCATTGTTTCCTCCTTTATATTCCAGCCCCCTTGAGATAAAGGCCAATGTCCCATTAGCCTTTTTGATAATCTTTTGTACTTGTGAGTTTGCTTTTAGTGATTTGTGTATGTGGACACCCAAATCGCTTTGCTCCTCCACGGTTCTTAGTTTCTCACTTAGAAAATATTGTTTGGCTATTGTTGGATCCAGAGAGGATGACTCACACTTCTCCAAATTGAATTCCATCTGCCACAGTTTTGCCCACTCACTTAATCTGTCTAAATTAAAGATTCCTGTAACTCAGTGGTTAGAGCACTCGCTCTGCAAGCGAGAGACCTGAGTTCAATTCCAGGCAGGTCAGGGTGAAACCTTGGGCAAGTTTCCTTACTCCACACGCCTAATAATAATCCCTCAAAAACAAAAACAATAATAAATCGGTCATTTTCAATCTACGACTGTTTATGGGACATTGCTGTGCGCAATTGGCTGCCGCCTTCGCCCACAAATATACAGTCAATTCACTTTACAGTGTGTTCTGTGAAGCACTTTGGGACGCCCTCCCAACGTGAAAAACACTATATCAAATGCAAGGATTATTATTATTATAAATCCCTTTGGAACTCTAACTGGGGATAGTTCTGTGAACACTGCCAACCTTCTGAAACCTTCTCTTTGACCGTGCCTTCAGCTCCCCTCTCGACTCTCTTCCTCCTCCTCGCTCCCTCCCTTCCCTCCCCTCACCCTGACCATTTCCCCCCTCCTCTCTCCCTCCCTTCCCTCCCCTCACCCTGACCATTTCCCCCCTGCTCGGGTCATGACCCAACTGTGCAGCGCCTTGGGACGTCCTCCTGACGTGAAAGGCGCTCTATAAATGGAATCTTGTTGTTGTTGTTGTTGTTGTTGGAACATCAACGACCTGGTGGTCAATCTCTGCGTAAGACCAGGCAGAGAGGTTGACTGTGAGAAAGTGTCACAGTGGAGCCTGCTCTTGCCCATACCAGACCTCCATACACTTGCTTTCTCCGGCAGGAATTGTTGATCATTGATCGCGGCAGTTTTCCCTCTTCCTAACTCCAGGGCTCCCGAGACCTATTGTAGCATCTCTACTGCTGTCCAGCTTAGATCTACTAACTCAGCGTGGGACCTTCACGAGCTGCATATCTGGTCTCTGTCATCTGATGTATTTAGCCACTAAGCCAACAGAAGAGCTGGAACTTGTTTACCAATGTTATGAAGCTCAACGTTGTGTTTGGTGTGTTGGGTGAGCACTGCAACATTTGTGTCTTGTTTAGTAACCTGAATTGCTAAAGCCTCTGTAGCTCACCCTCTGTGGTTTTCAAGCCTCTTAGCTTCTATTTCTTTGGGCTTTACTGACAGACTTTATTTCTGCATTACTGGCTGTTTAACACCATGCTAAATAGAAGGGCATTAGAGGGAAGGCTAATGAATTTAGGGTGATAGGAAGAAGCTTATGTAAGAATTGTTAAGCCTATGTACTGAGTACAGGGAGTAGGTGTCTCCTCCTTGGTGGCTCTACATAGCACCATGATTAAGACAGGATGCAGCTGTGGGAGGTGGGATTGAAAGCAAAGTTGGTGGGGGGAGGGGGAGATGGGGAGAAGAGTAAGGCAAACAAATCATTTATATCCAACAACAATCTAAATGTCTAAAAATAAAACACAGGAGAAAGACGTTTCTTTTGGACAAAACACCACAAGCCACAAAAGAAAGTGTATCGTTCCGAGAGTTGCGTGAATATCCATTCATCCCACCACCATTTTCCAGTGTAATTTTGCACATACACAGTCACATCGGAATTCCTCATAACAGGAATTTCCCCTCTTCGTCCTTACTTTCTCTCACATCCTGGCTGCACAGACAGTAAAGCAGGAAAACAACATTTGTCTTGTTTGTAATATGTTGAAGGTGCAAACTAGCATTCAATTCTCCGCGCCCCTCCTCTCCTGGGGCTCACTGAGGGCTGAAGCTGCTGGCACCTGAGACAGCACTGGCAGCACATGGTATTAATCAGTTTTTACACTCTCACACACTTGATATGGATTCTCACAGGGAGCAGAGACACAATGGCACTTTCGGGCTATGAAACCAATTGATTTAGCAAGGGAGAAACAGTATTCTAAACCCACAGCGTTAACTTAAGGATTTTGCCAGTGTGTTGAAAAGGAGATTTTGTCACGCACAATAAGAGTGCTATTAATTTTCCAAAATGATGGCTTTAAAAGTGCTGCCCGTGTGTGAGAGGGAGAGAGAGTGTGTATGTGAGAGTGTGAGGCAGGAGACCTGTGTTAGGGTGTGTGCATGTGAGAGAGTATGATTGTGAGAGTATGAGGTAGAGTGTGTGTGCGCGCGCGCAGAGATGCCTAACATGCTCATTCCCACTTGAAATAAAAATGAACCATTACATTTCAGTAAATCATAGATTTCCCCCGTGTCTAGCCTGCAAGATTCGAGAGGGCCTGTAAGCAACCACATTGAGGACTTACAGAGAACACTGGAATTTCAAACATGGAGAATTGGAAGGTTTCCAAATGACACACAGGAGCCAGAAAAATTGGCATTATGTTTTTTTAAATTAAGCTCAGACTTTTTTTTGTCACAGAAAGCAAACGTTTCTCTTTTTTGCTGGTGGAAGAGAGAAGGGATTGGGGAGGGGTTGGAGGTGGGGGTGTAGGGAAGAAGAGGCAGGGAAGGTTCCAAAAGGGTAAAAGACAATATGAATATTTTCTCCTACCTGCTGATTTTGGAGTGAACTTGTCTCTGTTTGCCGCACATACAGCCAGCAGCCTGTATCCGAGATCCAAGTCAAAACCCTGTTGTGCTGCTACTCGGCTGACGACCTGGCCCCAACACACAAAAAAAACATAACCACTCAGTTGTCAAGAAATACAGAGCATAGTGTAATGTACAAACAACCCTGTGAAACCCTGGGACAAAGAAACATTTGTACCTTATTACAACTTTAGAAAGAAAAGGCAAGCAGGAGTTTAAAAAAAACGCAGAAGCCGTATTTCACAAAATATTCACCTTTCTGCCCAGAACACTTTGTGTGCCATAGACTGAGACGGTTTGAATATTGCTTTGTTTCACAGCAGTAGAAATACTGTAAGTAGGCTTTAGGCTTGTAACTCACACAAACTGGGCTTCATGCCAAGTCTGAGCAAATACTCCCTCATTTTCTCTTGGCTGGCCACATTCAGTGGTTCATCATTAACACATCCTGCTTTAGGTTGACCACTTCAAGGTCCCATTCAGCCATCAAATCCAAACCAACCTCTATGGCTTTACTGACTTCAGCTGCAATATGCCAGTGTGGCCCATTGAATATCCAGGGTTTAAGGATAATAAGGGCTTCTTTCCCAAAACCCTGAGGGATGTCCCTCTGTTACTGTATGCTTTAAAATTGTGGTTGAGCGACTGTATAAACATTCTTTACTCATATCAAGAGAGGATCCCCCAAATAATCGCATGACCTATTGTTAATAGCCTAGAACAAATTGCCTTTGGCTACATTTACACAGAAAGATTGCGTGGGGACGAGCAGCTGTGAGATTTTCCCTTGCACATGGAAAAGGTACGGGTACAGATACAGGCACACACCCTGTCCATGGTAGGGCAGATGGCTTGGCTGAGAGATACAGATGGTGTCAACCCAGAGTGAAGGCTGAGTATGCAGAATGGTATCCAAACCCTTGAATGCTCAACACCCAACCCCCAAACCATGTTTTTCTAAATAACAAAATGAAATCTGCTAGTTGCAGAGGGAGAAAGAAGTGAAGGCAGGACAATTTTCTCCAGGATGGATGGTTGGATGGGGGGGGGAGGGAGGAAGGGAGGGAGGATGGATGCATGTGAGGGAGAGAGGGAGAAAGCATGGTTGGGTGGGAGGGAAGTAGGGTGGGTGGGTGAAGAGATGGGATAATGAGTGGATGAGTAGATAGAATGTTAGGAGGAAGGGTGAGTGGGTGGGTGGTTGGAAGGGAGGTAGAGTTGGTACACTTTAAGGAGGAAGAATGGGTATTAGGGAGGAAGGGAAGGGAGGGGGGAAGGGAAGTTCAATCCATCACGTCATGGTCAACACGGAAAAGCTCTGGGAACTAGACAGGAGAGTAGCTTCCAATGTGGCAGTAGTTCCCCGGTTGAGGGAAATAAGCACACAATATATGTGGATTGAATTGTACAGCGTTCTGTTTTTCTCTTCGTTTCACGGAGCATTTGTTTGTTAAAGGATTAATTGTTCAAAACTTCATCAGCCCAGAATAACAGCCTGGGCTCACAACCTTTGAGGCCTAAAAGAAGCATTCCGTTTTGCAGTCAGAAACCATTTTAAGAAGGAAAAAATACTGGACATCACCAAGGCTGAGTTTTTGCTGAATTATTGCTCATTGTATAGAGCAAACAAATAGAAAATCATGTGTCGGCTGTTGGCCAATTAATGTGAAGAGCCTGTTTGGGCAGGAAAACAATGAACTCCATGGCTTATGCCAGTTTTGGCGTAGTTTAGATGTGCGGAGTGTAGCAGAGTGAAGCTCCCTTATTATTAACATTTCCATATTGCTCTACACATGTGAACACACATATTATTGCACAAGACTACTATATAATGTTACTAACCAATATTATTTTACAACATATGCGTATCACTGTATAATGTATGCATTGCTGGAAAGCAGGTACACAGTACTGGGCAGCGTATACATTACCGTGGATCAAAATCAACAAACAGCTCCAGGAAGTATGACTCCCATCACGTGCTCATTATTGCCCTCGAGGTCTAATGTAATGAGAAGGATTATAACCTTTCCCCCACATCATCAAACTTCCGGCCAACCCTGGGGAAACAATCACCACTTAATCCCCACCGCCAGCCCCTCCAGACCATTTTAATTCAATTTTACAGCTGCTTGAAACTCCGCAAAGCAACAAAGAGCTGCTCTTCACACTCTCCAATGTCTTCTCTGTGAACTTCATTGCTTACGCAAACTCTTTCTTGATATTGCAGTTACATCTATTAAAAGGTTGTACAACTCCAGTCCCATTGGTGTCTGATTTCATTAAATTACACTGACTCCCTGGATTGTATTCACCAATGATCCTCTTTTTCCTCGCACCAACCTCCCGTCCCAGTACAAACTGACAACGTTCTTATGGCTACCATTCTGCCTCCTCCCCTTGGTCAACTAGAATACCTGGAGGGCACTGTTACAGGTGGGTTATTCAAGCTCAGTCATATCTCCAGACAAATATTGTGACTGCTTGTAGTGGCAAAACGCTTCCAACAGCACACAAACTCCCAGCTGTAGACACTGTTAAGAGCCAGGAATAGCATTTCATTCATCGGTTCCAACAGAACAAGTTGCTTTCATTGATCAAGCACAAATGTAATCAGCTGCTTTAACAAGTTGTATAGAGAACGGGATCAGCCAAAACTAAACAAATTAAAAATATTGTACTGTCATCCCACAGAGCTTTCTTTTGTCTCCCTCCGACTTTATTCCTCCCCTCTCCTCCCATCTGAGCTGCTGATCATGCTGACTACAAGGGGTTAGTTACTAAGCGACCTCCAGTACCTTGCCTAAGTGCCCACGCTTACATAGCTGCATGTTTGAGGGACATTTGATGGGCACAAATTGGCTGCCACATTCGCCCACAAAACTATACAGTATATCCTGTGAAGCATTTTGAGATGTCTTCATAATGTGATAAGAGTTGTACCAAATGCAAAGGATTTTTATATAATTATACAGAGATTAGAAGCGTTCTTCCTGGAGTATTGGGAGTATTAGTCGAGGGAAAGAAACCAAACAAATTCTATAACAAATATAATAGTAACTTTCACCAATGAATGATGCATTTCAGTCATTGGAACATTGGACTCAGTTTGCCAGTGAAATGTCTCCACAATTCACATTGGATTTAGTTGTCTGGAAACTCATTTTAAGCTCTTGAGAGCCGAGTTGAAGAGTCAAGGCCCCTCATCCACCCCAAAGCTAAGCTTGATGGAGAATAGCAAAGAGACCGAGGTAATTCGAGACTAGGTAGAGAGAGAAAAATAGGGCACTGGGTTTTGATCACAGCACAGTGGGGATACAGCATGGAAAAGACATGAAGGGCATTAGACAAATGCAAGTTGTTATTGGAGTTGGAGAAAGAAGGTATCAGGAGCTTGGAAGGAACAAAATGGCAAGGCAAGAGGTCTTATTTCTTTATATGTGAGATGAAAAGATAGGCCTTTTTGTTATTAAAAAAATGTACATTCTGTATTAGTTGCAAACAGTGTGTGACACTGCCCGTGTCAATTATTCAGAAAAGCATTAACAGGACAGTTTGCAGCATGGAAATTAATCTCACCTCCACACCATCGATTGATTAACTGACACGCTGAAGTTTATTGTTAGTGTGTATGGAATCACTTTCTTGCAACCCAGTTAATAGCTGGTTTGGGCATCATCAATGACATATAAACTGCAGGCATGCTGTGTTTCAGAAGCCTGGAATGCATTGCCTGAAAGGGTGGTGGAAGCTGATTCGATAACAACTTTTATGAGAGAAGTAGATAATTATTTGGGGAGGACATGTTTGCAGGGCTACAGGGAGAGCGCGGAGGAGTGAGATTGATTTGGGTTGCTCTTTTCAAAGTGCCAGCACAGACACAATGGGCTGAATGGCCTCCTTCTGTGCTGGATAATTCTATGATTCTAAGCCTGCAAATACATTTATCTAGATCCTCTCTCCCTACCTTTAAAGACCTCACACAACATTTTCAAAAAATCTCCCTTTTCCTTACTCAACACTTTCAAGCGCTTTGAGATGTTCATTCAAGTGAAAGGCTCTGAACAAGTGCAAGTTGTTGTTGCTGATGATCCTGGATTTAAGATCAGTCAGTACCTGATGGGGCTGTGACTGAGCTTGTGCCTCATCGGGCTTGGGATAGGAAAAGGACATAAGATCTCACAGGGATCATATAGGGCTGCCATTCCTTATCATCGTCCATCAACTTGGCTGGAAGTAACTACCTGCCATAAAGAAGAGTTGAGAAAATAATCCCTGCTGAAATTACATGTGAGAGGCAGCTGTCAGCTCTCCTCCTGTCAGGCTCACAATTACAGAACGGTCCCTTAAGAGCGATATCTAAAGACTAACAATGTCCAGCAGAGAATCCCAACCCAGGGACAGTAACTGTGTTCAGAATGGGGGTGGGAGGAGGCGGGAAATACAAGGGAAAAACTATTTCACCTTGTCACAAAGAAGTATGCATCTGTCAAACTGGAGCAAATAGCAGGCTTCAATTCTGTACTAAAGGGAGATTTGGAAAGCATGAGTGGTGTAAAACAAGCAAAGGCATGTACTCCCGGCCTGCCGGCACTCTTCATTACCACCAAAGGATAACAGGTCCATTAGATTTACAGTACAGCCTTCACTATCTAACCTTTCATTATGCAATCCTGAGTTGACATTTCACTGCCTGTTTAGTGTATAATAAGTGAAAGGTATACTGTCAAAATTATCTAAGCTTGCAATTACTTCCAAATATTTAGTGTCCTCCAGGCAGTTTGAGTAATCGAGGAGATTTTCTGCTTCGTTCTTTAATCTTGAGTTGTATTTTCACAGAGAAAGCACAATTGGCATAAATTTATTAATTGTACAATGTTATAAAATTAGAGCGAGGGTTAGACAGTATTACTGTACTAGAGAGAGGGTTGGACAGTCTTACTGTACTAGAGAGAGGGTTGGACAGTGTTACTGTACTAGCGAGAAGGCTGGACAGTGTTGCTGTACTAACGAGAGGGCTGGACAGTGTTACTGTACTAGCGAGGGGGCTGGACAGTGTTACTATGCTCGCGAGAGGGCTCGACAGTGTTACTGTACTAGAGAGAGGGCTTTACAGGGCAGGGAGGCACTGAGCAGAGAGTGGGCATTGCAGGCTAGAAACAAAGAAGTCCCTGCCTACCAATCGGACACGTTCCGGACGGTGGCTATCGAGACAACGGCCAGACACAAGTGTTGCAGTCACACAACCAGACCGACAACTGGAGTGAAAGCAGCTGAAAATATTAAGAAAAAATTAACTCTTCCACATTCTGTTTCAAATTATGTAAAAAACAAACAAATCAAAACACCCGTCCAAATAATAATAATAAAAATAATCCTGCTTTGCTGTCCCAGGGATGCAATGAGTTTTTGTGACTTTACATTGAAGTGCTCTGACCAGTATATTCACAGCCCCAGGCTTCTTTCTACACAAAGCTTCATCAACAGCTGTCAGGATGGTTTTCTTTTGAACCTATTTTATGACAGGTAATTATTTCCTGTAAGGCACTGAATATAAACAAGTTGCTTTCGTCAATAAAGCACAAATGTAATCAGCTGCCTTAACATGTTGTGTTTGGCTGTATAGTAAAACAGTGTTTTGCTCCCCTCCAGCTATCTTCACTCTTCTCGTTAAACTGTGGACTCCTTGTGAGAAATAGCTCCAATAGCCACAGTGCGCATCGCTCCTCCTCCCCTTGCCCATCACTTCCCCCTCAGTGTCCCCTCCCACCCCATGGCCAGCACTTCACTCCCCTCCAAGTACCTGGCCCCCCCACTATGGCTTGTCCAGATGAACAATCTACATGTGTAAGGTTAGATGGTGTGAGCAGAAAGACTGTCATTGCCTTGAGCTTGCTCCTATTGTGTGTCCATCCATCCAGAGTGAAAATCCTCTTCCCAGGGAGTGAGGTGTGAGAATTCAAGCCAGGAGGTCACTTAGTTCAAACTGGTAGCCATTTGGTCAAACTCGAGGCCATCTGGTACATGCGAGTGTGAGAAGCTTGCTTTTCAACTCGCACAGTGATTCGAGTCTTAAGCCCTCAGCGTTAAATAAACTCTTCTTGGAAAATTGAGCTTGAAGTAAATAAACATCTTGCACGCTTACTTCAGCAAATGCAAGTTGTTTTTGTGTAGAACAAGTTTATGTTTTGTTTCTTTCACATTTCTCTCTTTGCCAAAGCACTGTTAGGCTGTGTCAGTCTCTGCCAAGGCTCCACTGGGAAGTGGTTCCAGTCACCGTTGGGAAGTGCCCACGTCAACCCAGCTGCCAACTGTCCTCCCTATGGGGTGCCAGCACTGCCACTCAACACCCCTTATGTTTCTGGCTTGCAAGCCAAGAGTTTCCCAGATCTGTCCTTTCTGCACACACGATCTTCCTGCTGACAGATTAGCCATATTAGTGCCGAAATATTGAAGATGGCGGTGGACAGATTTAGTGCACTCTGATATTCACACTAAACATCATTCGGACAGACTCAAGAGCAGGATTTATATGTAAGTGTTTTTTTTATGACATTGCCGCTTGGTGAGATTACTACATTTAACATTACTTTGGACACGCACAGTGGTCTCAATCCGTCCACCGCACACCCATTAAACTAATCATTCTGCTCTGTCAACAAAACCTCATCGCAAATCATAGTCCTGTAAACAGGCATTCCTTGCTTACAAGCTGGAAATTCTGGGCAAGTGATGTGTTTTGCAGCTTGGTCATTCACTGCACAACTGTTTGCAGAGCATTATTGTGTGCAAATTGGCTGCCACATTCGCCTACAAAATACAGTCACTCTACTCAACAATAAATCATGCGAAGCACTTTGAGACATTCTCCTGATGTGAAAGGCACGAGGAATATCAAATGCAAGGATTATTATTATTACAGTATTAAAGCTACTCAACGAAGCACTCCTGCTGTAAGAGTTAATGGTGCCTTCCTCTGAATGCAGCATGCTCCTCATCCTCTGTGTTTTTAAGTTGTTTTACATTTACGATTCTCAAATGCAGTCACAGTACTGACCTCTGCTCCTTGTCTTGGCGTTCCAGTCAATCACGGAGCCAGAGACCAGGCGCAAAGGGCAGAGATCACAGCAAACCACACACTGCCCTGGTAGTGATTTTGATCTTGGCTGCTTGCAGAAAATTGCGATCTTAAAATGCGTTTGAACTAAGCCTGCGGAGGTGCACAGCTTCAATATTCAGGACGGCCACAATTGCAAGTGCGCCTCTTTCAGGATAAGAAAACTGAGAGCATTTTGCACTCTGGCTAGAACATGCATATGCGCAGATGTTGGGTTAGGACGGAAATGATCTTAGCTGTAACATGTCAATGTTCACAGGCAATGGTGACATGCGAAGAATGGCTATATTGGTGAGGTGCCAGTGCATAGTGGATCAAACCTCATATCCATGCCTCGAGGGGGAAGAAAATTGGAAGAAAGTGGAAAGAGAAGAAAATACCTGCTATGCTCCTGCAAGGATTAAACTTCCAAATTCATCAGCAGACTGTATGTTGCTTAAAATAAATCTTGCATTTGGTCCAGTGCCTTTCACGTCAGGAGGACTCCTCAAAGCACTTCCAAGTGTTGTGCATGTGTGTCTGACACACTGATGTGGCAGCCAGTTTGCACACAGCAATGTCCCACAAACATCCATGAAGTGAGTGACCAATTTTATCTGGGGGATTTGCTGACAGGACACTGGGAGAAACTCTTCCCTTTTGGAAAAGAGCCATGGGAAGGGTGGGTGGGGTCTTTAACGTGTATTAAACAGGCAGACGGAGCCTCAGTTTCACCGTCAACAGAAGGATGGCACTTCCCAGCGCTTTTCATGTACTGTAAAAGAAACACCTTGTTGTGTTTTACAGAATGAGATTAATTAGAAATGAAGGCCATGTTGTTATGGGAACAGACAAACACAGAGGTCAAATTGTTCCAGCGATCGCTTACACACAACGAGGTGAAATTTGGTGGATGAATCTGGACAGGAGTGGGGGCAGGGGGTTAGCAAGTATAGCCAAGGTAACTGGGAGGAAAACACTACTTTGTTTGAAATAGTGGTAGGTCACTACAGGGGTTGCTACAAAATTGTTGGTAGAAATATGGTTGCTTTCAGCACTCTGGGTCGCTACCCTGCACAAGGGGAGCTATATAAATGCAAGTTGTTGTTGTTGACTACTTGCCTTTCAACAATAAAAAAAAGAAAAAAACAGGCGGTACAGACACGATGGGCTGAAAATATCACGTGTTTTACATGGTGTCACTGAATCAGTGACAGCGGTCGTTAAAATTAAATGGACATATCTCTGAGACAGTCATTTATTGACCAGCTTGCTGGTCGCACGTACAAGGCAGACAAAGGGAAATTCAAGAGTCTGTGGGCATCCTGAGATTGACAGTGAGCTCTTCCGAGACCGTGAATGGGCCGGAACAACAATGTATTCTGCTTAGTCAAATGGAGTTTAAATATTTGGCAAAGGAAGTGGACATTCCGACTGTGTAAATCTAAGACATTGAGAGCTTGTTTTTCTAATGCTGGGGTTTGTTTTGCAATTTTTTATTTCTTCGAGGACAGTACACTGGTTGATACAGAAATGAAGGGTTGATTGCATCAGAGGGGCTTCCTCGCGGTCACTGTTTTATTATCCGTGGAAAACCCTGATTTCATTTGGATGGTGGAGAGAACCAAGTAGAAATTTAACCACAAGCTAAAATCCCAAAACAAAATCCATCTTTAACGCATCAACTTCACTCGCTGCATGGCTGTTTGCAGGAGATCGCTGTGAGCAAACCGGCTGTTGTGTTCACTTAAGAATACACAATCGCGACACTTCACGGTAAAATCCTGCAAAACGCTTTTGAGACGTCTTGACGACATGATGAAGTGCTGTATCAAATGCAGAGATTATTATTATCATCTAGTTTACGCTAGGACTCAGTTGATAAAGATGGCAAATGTGAAATGTGGGAATTGAAACAACACAAACAGACTGAACTTTTGAATCCTGGATCTAAACATGATGATGATGCACGTTATGCTGGGAGAGGGAAGCTGGGTGGCCTTGGGGTGGGGGGGAGGAGGTTGCTATACATTCCATGCATTGGAAGCCCAGACAATTACACTTCACTGAACAAGATCGTCCAAATTTCCCCGTATTGTAGTCGGTTAAATGTTATCAAAACAAAGGAGAGTGCCATGAATCAAAGCCGCTGGGCTGGCTGCCTGCCAAATTCCAGCAAGCCGTTCCCCTCCTCTCCCTGTGATGCAACTTAAGTACTGGGATTCTGGGAAGGATGGGCTATGGTAAAGGTGAGAATGTGTATATTGTACGGCCAAGGAGCTAAACACACTTCAACATGAAGGTTAATATCTTTTTAATGGCTGCTGAATTGCTTTCCGAGATATCGGGACAGGGTGATATTAATTTGTTGGCCACAGAACGCATTAAGCATTACCGCTAGGAACAGTCTGAGGCCATGCACGTACCCCATCTGGCTGTTCATGTTACACGAAGGCTTGGTTTCACGCATTCCGCAGTCATTGCTATGTTAGTGTCCATATATAAACGGTGGAGAGAAGATGGAATGGGGGTGGTCGTGGAGGGAGGGGAGAGTGAATACTACATGAATTTGACCTTTAGTAGTCAGAGTCAATGTTAAATGCTTCACATTTTTAATAAATCGGCGATTACCATACTAATTAGTCTTTCTACTTTGGCATTATATTTATTATACAGTAATAACAGATCTGATATTAGGTTTATTACATTGTTCAGTAACCTGGGGGAGTATCAGCTGATGGGCTCTGTGTACAAAATAACAACTGCAAGATGCTCCCAAAATGGGCAGAGATCTCAGGTCATCAGCAGTGGGAGTGATGTGTGATTAAAGCACGCAGGATGCATGCACTCTTGTGACCAATCTGCATTAACCAACTGTTGCCACAAGGGGGCAGAGCGGTTTGCTTCAGTGAATGAAAAGCTTTTGCATAGAAAAGCTCAGCCCAACCTAGTAGCAGCAGGAGATTTTTTTTAAAAAAGCCAGACAATGCAGCCTTCTTGCATGCAGAAAGATGCAGCTAGCACAGAGGAGAATGAAGTAAACGCCCCCCAATTGGCTCAGACTTAATTCTTCGCCCCCCCCCCGGCTGATAATAAGTGATGTGCTTTTTTTTATTCAACGCGGCACTTCTCTCGGTCGTGGGTTTTCCATGCACACCCATTGTTACAAGGTTTTTGTACCAAACAGAATGATGCAGCAGCCAATAAAATAAACCGCCCATGAGCTTGCCAGGTTTCTATAGAACAAAGCTGCCGCTAATAGAAGATCAGCAGCAGCCCAGCCCTCCACAGTCAGGTTGCTCTCCAAGCTGTGCTCAGAGAGAGCATTACTCATGGCCAGCAACAGCATGTGATGTGTATGTCCACAAGCAAAGCTGACCTCATGGCAGGTCAATGAAGTGAGCGAGTTTCAGTCAACTCTTCCACTCCACATATTTATTGCACTGTGCTGCTGGTTTTTTTTTTAAAAAACAAAAGCTATGTACAGTATTTTTGGAATTACATTTTTATGGAAACAATTTCAGAAACGCTGGGGTGCTGGGGCAAGCTTCCATGGGGCACTGGTTACAATCTGGTAACTTGCTCAAGTGACTACTCTTAATAATCAATGAACATGGGTTATTGCAATTGTGGAACACCACAGATGAGCCTGATCCTGAAGCCCACACATGTTCCAACAGCAATGATTAAAGGGGAAACTCAGACTGATATTTTGTTCCCCAGGTCAGAGGTCCTGAACCCAATATTGCACTCTCCCTGCTTCACTTTCTCACCCAACTTTCTGGGTCTGCATGGCTCAATAATAATAAAAATAATACTAACTCTTCTATTTGGTATAGCACCTCATCACATCATTGAGACGTCTCAAAGCACTTGACAGGATATACTTTAATGCAGATTGACCATGATTTTGTGGGCGAAGCGTGGCAACAACAACAAATTACATTTGTACAGCGCCTTGGACCGGCTGCTCAGGCTATGTGATTGCAAGTTTGGGACTCCAGCACAGCTGGACTCCATGATAAAGTGGAGGGCAGACCGAAAACAAATACTAAATAATTCCAGTATGGAAAGACATTGGGGAGTAAAAGTAAAACAAAATGAGCTGTAACTTCCCACCCCCTCATTAATTTATTTGGAGGGAGAAGAGTCTGATATTCAAAATGCCCTAAAAACAGTTATCAGCACTAATCGTTTCAACACTGTATAAAATATTCAAGAGTGGAACCTTAATTAATTTCTTTAATGCACGTATATATGCAGTGCCGACTGCAATCCTTTTAAATATTTACAAGTACCGCACAATCCCTGAGTCCACTCATTAATAGTGAACTACACGGAGACCTTTTTCAGTGGTAATGCCATAATGATGCTAGCAGGCTAAATGGGTTTTAATTTGCCTCCCAAAAGCAATAAAGTTCCAAACTCATTTGTTTGTAAACCATACAGAAAGGGTCCAAGAAAACTGAAGCTGCTGTAGCTGTCATTAAATAGCACGGGGACATTTTCACAAGTATTAAACCTGTGTTCAGTATAAAGAGTGATTTGCAGTATCGTTCAACAAAGTCTCAGTGGATTCTAAAACATGATACAGAATTTGCAAACCCATTCACAAACAGTGCTTTAAGACACAGCTCGTGGCTATGGTTGGTAACCGGAAGTAATAATACTAATAATCCTTACAATTGATATAGTGCCTTTCATGTCTCAATGTACCTCGCAGGATAAACTGCAAAGTGTTCTTACTGTGTATTTTGCAGGTGAACTCCTACCAGGGGGAACTCTACTCCCACATTATCTTATTCCGGAGTATCTTATTCCGGATGCTGCACGTCCGGTTATGGGCAGCATAGTCACGATTTGCAGCCCGGAGATGCTCTTTGTGAATGGGTTTGTTAAAGAAGCCAAGCCTGACTGTCACCAATGAAATATCCCAACTCCAAGCTCGATCTAAAGGGAAGCCCTTCGTAAGAAGCAACAGTGAGCAAAGTGCTTCCTTTACCCACTCCTTCCTCCATGGGGAACACTGTTAAATAATTGGGGAAATACTGCCCATAATGGAGGGTAACAGGATAGGCTCCGGGAGGCTAGCCTGCATGAAGGGCACTATATATAAATGCAAGTTGGTGTTGTTGGCTTGGGCACCACACAGAACAGGCACATGGTCAGCATTTAAGTCAGAATCACAAGAGGGGTAAAGAGGTTATGCAACAATGAGCCATGATGACTGGGGGTCAATGGCCTGGCTGGTGCACTTCAGCTGGAGAGTTGCAAATGGGCTCACCTAAAGGAAAGCAACATGCAATAATAATCCTTGCATTTCATACAGCGCCTTATCACATCGTCGAGACGTCTCAAAGTGCTTCACAGAATGTATCGTAAAGTGGATTGACTGTGTATTTTGTGAGCGAGAAACGATGACGAGATGTTAACTTTTATCACGAGGGAATGATAGAAGCCACGTGTAAAAGCAAGAGTGAGAATCTACCCGGGAGAAGAAATTGACTCACCGTCAAGCAGCCCATCAGACTCTGCTCGAAAGGACGCTGAAATGCACGAGGGTCACCACACCAGTCAAGGAGCTCGGTGGCGGCAGTCTGGAAATTCGCAGGGTTCTGTAAGTGCTGGAGAGAGAAAAAAGAATCAGCAGTGCACCTTAATGGATAAAACTTCAAACATAAAAAGAACACTTGTTTGCACCAGGGCTCGAAGCTGATTGAAATCAATAAAGGAGTCTGTCTGAAAACTTCTAAGGTGCCTCACATGTTCTGTTGGAAGTCTAACTCCCCACATGTGGTTCCAGCCTCTCAGGGAAACCATCAGATTTCCAGTATGTTAGAACTCAAGAGTCTCGGTTTCCTGGTGTAAGTGGAATCATCACATTTTAAAATGCACTCATTGGCATCTGTCGAGCATCTCACTTGGGTGTGACTGGGCGGAATCTCTCCAGTGAGTTTCTGGCGAAGAAATAAATATTTGACCGAAGCAACAATTCAGATTCATAGCCAGAATTCAAGAATTCAGAATCCATTTGGAGCTTGTTACTTGAAGGACCTTATACAAACGTCAACTACCAATTTGGCTCAGAACCTGTTTATTGGGTTTCATCTGTAGGACATCACAGAGCCTTGTGGGCAGCAGCTTTCCCTCCTACAATAAAAGTGGAACGGTCTCATACTGCATTCTGCCAAGCGAACATCTTAGCTTAGAATAAGATTGATGTGGAATAGCTGACAATTTGAAGGACAAGTCCAAAGGTCAGGTTTATCAATTTTTCATTACATTCTTCAGTAGAGAAATACAGTCGAGGTCAAAATGCATTGAAAGAGGTTATGTGACATCATAACCTCTTTGACCTTTGGTCTATTTCTCTGTCAATGGCATAACTGCAAGAAATCGAAATGGCCTCTGAATCAACAGGTCAAAGAGAAATGAGAGATCAGAATGGTCATGATGTGTTGCTCCATTCAAGAAACAGGGGAAATCTCTTGTCATTACATCGCAACTACAGTTAGGCACATATGCACAGTTTTGTAAAGTTAAAGATAAGGTGAATATTAGAGGCCAGAAATTTTGCCTGATCTTAGCTGTAACAACAGTCTTAAAATGTAAGATTTTGCAGAATTTTGCAAAATCGTTCTGAATTTGGAAGCAGTTTTTCTGTGGGAGTGTGGGCTGGTTTTTCTGTAGGCCACCAGGGCTGTGACGAACAATGCACCTTGAGATTCCTGTGGTCATGGGCAATGGGATGGATACCTGTTATCTGATTCACCTGCCAGGTGACAAGATATTAGCACAGAAATTATTTCATCAGTGAGTAAAGGGAAAAAGGAAGTTTGTTAACGCTCAAGTGAATGCAGACTGACAGCACAACAGGCCAGGGTCAACACATCACAGGCATTTTACCATGCTTCACCTCAGTCAATAATCAATCTCAGAATTATCCCATTATAAGATTAAAAACTAGAAAACAGTTCTAAAGTGTCGTATATATAAACTTACCTGCAGGGCATAGGGAATTTAAAGAAGTGAATATCTCCCAGTGTCTTGAACAACAATCCCCCAAATAAAATTAGTCAATCGCTTTATGACTCACTGTCATATGTGACATTGCTGTGCACAGATTTGCTGCCACATTCACCTACAAATGTACAGTCACTACACATTACAGTAAATCCTGTGAAATGCTTTGAGTCATTCTTCTGGCCTGAAGGGTTCTACATCAAATGCAGGGATTATTGTTATTATTACAATTCCCTGATGTAAAATCCTGATGCCAGCAAGGAACATACCGTTCTGTACAGGTGAACTGAGAGACAGATTTTCTCATATTTGTTGATTATTAGAATGAAAATTCTCCATTCATGAGTCTGAGAACACAGCGCTCCTTAGAAAAGGGAAAAGAAATCAATTATTTCACTCACTTAAACTCAGTGTTGAAAACTGAAGCTCAGATTGAAAACCTTTTACATCTGACAGATTTTCCATTGGAATTAGAAAGATTCAGACTCAAATGGGTCTATTAAATAATAATCCTTGCATCTAGTATGTCACCTTTCAAGTCAGGAGGGTATCTCAAAGCGCTTCACAAAATACACTGTAAAGTGTAGTGACTGTGTATTTGTAGGCAAACGCGCCAACCCATTTGCGCACTACAATGTCCCACGAACAGTCATGACTTGAGTGATCAATTTTGGCTGGAGAAATGTGGGCAGGACACTGCGAGAAACCCCCTTCTCTATTATGGTCCATCCTTGCTGGCAGCTGTTTTATGTGCTATGTACAAGCCACGTGTAAAGAGGAAATTGCAGGTGTTCCTTCTTATTTATGCAACCGACAACCAACAAAAAGGATTTTTAGTTATGTCACTACCCACCAAATCTTTTCATTTGGTGCCAGAAAAACATCCTTTTTTAAATGATTCATCCATTTTGATGCACTTTCCTGCTCCATTCATCCTCCACTCTGCTCATTGTAGGTCACACACTCACTCCCTTGCAGTTGATACAACCCAGGGCACTATTTGACAAACAACCACCCTCACTTTCATCTCACCATCATCAGGCTCCGTGACCTCCAAGCTAAGGTTACTGCATTCCTGCTGAACCTAATCCTCACTACACCTGATCTTTTGTTGCTTCTGAGAACTGATAAGGAAGGGTCTGGAGATAGAAAACAAAATATACACCACAAATGCCCCTCCATACAATACTCTCCCTCTACAGATGGAAGGGAAATCTCAATGTGGATCAGTTACTTGGTTAAAAAAAACACTTCTGCCTAAGTTTCCCAGTGCCTTAAAGAGATGAGCTATGTTACAGGTTTAATGATAAAAATCTAAATGAAAAAAAATCAATTTGCAGCCATCTGTTCGGATTTATTTGACTCAATCTTAAACGTAGGCTGAAATTGACGCCAGCTGCTTTCAGAATTCAGCAACGGTATTGATTTACAGAGCTACAAATAAAGTGATACCAGCTCAGTTATTAAAGCAGCTTATTGTTATTAATAATAAGGTGGCAGCACCTCTAAGAATGCAGATGTCCCTCAGTCCATCAATTACACTGTTCACACCTGTATGCAAACCTCTTAAAGCCTCTACAGATTCATGATTGTTTTTATTGGAATTAGAAAGATTCAGACTCAAACTGGTCTGTTATGTACATGTAATATACAGGCAATGTGAAAAAAAGTGAATTACACTTGCCCTTATTTATGTATAAAAGACTTGAACTGGCAACCTTCAATCTGGTAACCTTCAACCTACTACCAGTTGTGCCCAACTGACACATGACCAGTTTTAATGGTGACATTACAGCCAACAGCTGATCTTGCCTTTCTGCTCATGTGCAGAATTCTCCACAGCCAATGCAACTGGGAGCAGAATGTATACATCAGGCTTCTTAACCCAAATGCAGCAGTATACATGTGGCACATTCAACAGCAGCAGTTAAGTTATATCCCCACTGTTAAAACTCTCCTCCCTTCTCCTCATTTTTTTAAACCAAGCCCTTGTATGGGATGTGGAACAGGTGGCTGAATGTGCATCACAAGGCAATCACAAGGCTGTTACAAAACGAAAACTATTTCAGGGTCTTCCATTTAATTATTTAAACATCTGCACTGAACATGCCAAACTTTGCTTCCAATTGTCCTACAGTTATCTCTTAAAGGCAGAGAGCAGCACAAAGCAATTCCGGATTATCTGCTCATTTCAGTTATCCACAATTCCCTCCCTCTCCGAGATGGTCGATAACTAAGGCTCCATTGCGGTGTAGCCCTTAACTCTGACAAGTGATCACAATACGTTTGTGGATTGTGACCATTGTGGTCCTCTGTAAGTGACATTCACTGTCTGACCACATGACAGGAGCCGTATACTACAGCAGCTACGAAGAAGTCCTCAAGTATGAGAGTGGCCAGTGGCTTTAGCATGTCTTTGCTGTGTCAGTACTGGCTAATTACCTAACTATTATGTAGCCAAGTAAAAGTTTTACAAACACAATGAGCGTCTGTAGCCGCGAATACAGTACACAAGCAATTAGGCTTTTGTCTGTCACCCAACAATCATTGCGTCTCTGAAAATAAACTAATGCAGCGTAGGGGAGTTATAATTAATACAACACGCGTGTTTCCAGTGCGAGGATTTAAACTGAAGCTGGCATTTCTAATTAAAAATTACACATTGTGCCAATTTGTTTAATATTTTAAATTACATTAACTTGTTTGGATTAGGGAAGAGGGGGGTGTGGGGGGAGAGGATGAGGTGGGGGGGATACAAGCTCAGTATTACTGAAGTCTAATCAACGGCGTCAGAGAGTTACAGGGCTTGATTTGGGTGGTATAATCGGAGTCGCGCGCACTGCATTTAGAACGCCAGTGATGTCTGCTGCTGTGCTCACATCGCAACACCTGAGATAAGTGGGAAAACTACTAGCTTCACACTAAAAAAAAACGGATTTGCATTAAATGCACTTTCATGATCTCCAATGGCGACAGTTTAAATAGATTAAATAAACAATTTCTTCCTGAATCTCACGCTGCGTTGAGCTGTTGGCTTTCGTCGTCGGCTGCGCACCCCTCCTCCCGGTCGCTTTCGCAGGCTGCTGCATCTCAGCAGGGCTGAGGCTGTTTCAGGAACAGATTCCCCCCTTGGGGACCCAGCGAAAATTAATGTCAGCTGGCTGCCTCCTCCACAGCAATGACATAGTGGGGCTTCTGTGGCCCAGCTAATTCCTTTGGATAAGTCGAGCGCAAATGAAATCAACCATTTCAGAGCATCTCTGTATAAAAAGGTTTAGAATTATCCCCGCATACATAGGCACAGGCACACATGCACATATACACATGCACAGAGGCTAAACACACACACACACAGGCTAAATACACGCACACACAGGCAACACACACACTCACACACAGAGGCTAAACACACACACAAACAGACTAACACACATGTACATCCACATACAGGCAGTCAGCATTGCACATGCCAGTAGCATGCAGACGCACAGGCAAACACACACACAGTGGCAACACACACACAGGGAGAGGTAGAACACACTCACTCACTCGCTTACTCACTCACTCATACACACACAGGCAGAATACATACACATAGAACACATAAACAGACACGCGTGCATGTGCAGATTCCTTGCTGAAGAAGTGATCTGTTTAAAGGAACACTCGCTCAGATATCAGCTCAGTCCCGATCTTCTCAACATGGTTTGTGAGCAAATGAATAAGGAGAACATGTCGTAGAGGCGCTGCAATTAAGAGGCTATCACTGCATAATATTAAACACACTGATTCCCACTTTAACCAGGAACAGTGATATCTGGAGCTGTAGTCCTGCAGAGCAGAGCCTAAGACAAGAAAAATACACTGGCGCACTGTTCAGACCAACACACTAGTCAAGCTTGTTTCATGGCCAACAGGTTACCAAATATAGATGTGTTAAATAAGAACGTGGCATTCGCTCAGCTCACTGGTGAAGACTTCCAAATGCAATGTATTGTGTGAGGCCAGAAGAGGGATTGGTAGCTTCTCTTCTCTCTAGCTACATAACTCCCAATTCATTCTAACCCCCCATGCCGTGCCATGCCACACCATGCTGCATTTAGCACAGAACTAATCTTGATATAGTGAAGGGTTGGCCTGGGCCAATGCAGGTACATTTTAAGAGGATCAGCACAATACAATTTACAGTTATACAGTGCCTTTCACATCAATGGCATCAGTGATTTCTGGGCTGGATTAGGAAAAAAGTGCTAGCCAGTGATCCCGCTTCTGAACACCAGTCAGTCATCGGCTGCTGGAAACCGAGGCAAAGAGGAATCAGACTCGGCTGGGGCTCCCCTCAGTGGTCAAATCCTTTCGTCACTGCTCACTGCTCACCCTCAATGTTCACACATGGACATTGTTAATGGTCAGGGTTCACACAGGGACAATGATCACTTGGGTAAGGTGCCAGAGAGCAGAGAGTAGCTGGTTGTCTTTGGTTCCTAATGCCAGCAAGAGTCATTGCCTTGAAGGCACAACAGCTAAAAGGAGAGAAAGGACACAAGCAAATAAAACATAGGGAGGGGAGGCGAGTGGAGAGAAGGGAGAGATGAAAAGGGGAAGGGAGAGGAGGGAAGAGAGAGGGGAGGAGGAGAGGAGAGGTTCAAGGTTATTCATGGACAACAACATCCTGGACTACAAGGAGGCTCTTGACTAAAGAGTAACCAACCATTCAAGTGTAAAGATGTGTGCTAATGCCCTGTGTATTGAATCCTAAAACGATCTTCACACCTGTTATTAATCTGCGTTTAATGAGAATGAATCTGGAGCAGCCAAATGCACGGACACATGTCTGAGGATGGCAATCATACCTGTTTGATACACTGCAGGCGATCGTTCGTCTGCTGAATGTGTCTGTCCATGGAGGTTACTGTGTTCATCTTTGTCGTCTCTTCCCAGCTTCTACCTGAAAGCCATTAAACTTTCCCAGTCTGTAAGGAAAACACAAAACCAAATCATTGATCAGAGGGGGTTGGACGTTTCGCCAATCAGCTTAGAAGATCACAGATGGCACAGAGTTATTTATCTTCTCAAGTGACAGGGATCACAGGTACTGAGCACACAAGCTACTCTTGTGCATTCCAGCGCCATGTGTGTCACCTACCAACACCTAACCGGGAGCACATACCCCTGCTGTCATCTGGGGGAAAGCAACTGCAGGGAACCAGCATAAAAAGGCAGAATGTGGTTAACTGGTGCTGAAGTCTTTTAAAATGTAAAAACACTGAATCCAGAGGCATGTGTGCACTGAATTCAATACTTCTGTGTGTCTGAGCTACAGAACAGACCATGCAGTGTGTACGAACAGTGTCTGAGCTCCACAACACATGCAGTTATGTGGACCTCAATAATTCAAAACTCCCCCAGAACATCCAACAACGGCAACCACAAATTGCATTGCAGGTGTGAGTGCAATGACCGAGGGTAGAGATCACATTAGAAATTCCAATTGTAATAGTCCCCTCAGTTGTTCAATGGGTAAAGGCACTGGGGTGCAGTGACGGGCAGCAGTGGCAATCACCATACTTTACTGTATGTATATCCCGAGACATGAGACATCGCTTTGAGACATCTTTCCACCATGAGAGGTAGTATCTAATGTAAGGAATTATTATTATGATTATTATTATTTGGGTGACTGATAGGCTCCTATTTGTATCCAGAGAACCCTGCTGGAAAGTGCATGTATGGGGGGGCCATCAGATACAAATGAAACAGGCCTTTGGTCCTGGTTAAGTATCAGCTGCCTGATGCCACAGAGACCCTTTTGTCAGTGTAACCACAACGTACAGCACGGAACAATGACTCAGAGGCACTGCAGGGCCGGTCACATTACAACTTTGCATGTTTCAAACGATTTTCATACGATCTGTAAAATTGTAATAAAACGTTCCACCAATTGCTTCTGTATTAAATTTACAAACCCGCTGCCTTTATTCCTGACCCAAATGGCAACAAAAGCAGCGTCTAATTTGGGTGCCCACGGGCAGGCAGGCAGGTGAATTTGCTCCATTGATGAGGGCGATTTTATTCAGTCAAATTCAATGAGAATTAGAACCATCTGTGTAAACCATGTTTAAACAAAGAGCCATCAAAGGCACAATCTTTAGAACCCAGCTCGCTTGACATGTTTCTCTGTAGTGAGAAAAGCAGCTTTGCCTGGATATTTCTTCACCTATGGGGTGAAACTCTTCTGATCTCTTTCTGTCACTGACCTCGGCAGGGCGCGGGGACAATGAATGGATTTCACGATTTTAATGACCTGCTGAAAGGTCGGTAACTTAAGTAAGAAATTTCTCCCCCTATTACTGGGAACACATTGATTTCAGGGAACGCCAATTTCTCACAGATTTTAGAACAAAAACAACGGTACTTGCACAGCTCAGTACATGGACAGTTACAGCTTGAGGCAGCCCACCTGTTAGGGCTTTGCGCTTGCAGGTCAGAGAGTACGTTTCCACCTCCAAGTCTCGTGAGGAGTGGAACAGACTGAGCTGGACGACCAGCAATAACAACTTGACTTCAGAACTGCCAGGCATGTTTACTTTCAGCCACATCAACACAAGGGCCACGCTGCTTACCGTTCTCCCACCCCACCTCCCTATCACCATCTTCACCTCCCTGAATGAGGATAGTTTTTAAGACACAGTGTTTATATCATTAACCTCAACAGAATGAAGGCCTGGGTGGACCCACGAGGATTTGAATTCACTGCCTTCTGGTCCCAAGCCGATTGCAGGATATAAACCTGAGATTTTGGCATCTTAACTGAAACATAATTAAACTTTTAAAGTAGCTTAAAATAATTCATGACAATTGTATTCAGCAGTAGAATACTAGCTGAATCCCCTAGTCCATCTATTTTAGCACCGTGACCTCATTCTGAACAAGTACTGGGGATCGAACGACAAACCTTTCCGCAGTCTGTAAGCACAATGGGCTATGTAGTTACCAAGTGAGTCATCGGGGGAAGTCTCATGGTTACTTTCAACTGTAGTTGTCTTTTCTGTGTAGTTATTTTGCTGTTGACTACCAGCACAAACCATTCCACTGGCAACAGTTTAAAAGTAATCCCAGCACGTATAGGATGGCAAGCCATTTGGAGCCTTCTAAATAAATACCAAAGGTATCTTAAATGCAGTTGGTACTAGGCTAGGAGATGCATTTGTTGAAAAACATTTCTTCGAAGCCCTCAGAATATGTAAGCAATCTCCCGACAAAGAGAAGGAAGCGTGCGATTGAATGAATGCCTCTGCTTTTCCTCTTCATCTCCACACGTCTACTTCTTGGTGAACAGAAGAGTGCACTGAGCACAATGGCAGACTTCATGGAGCACTGCTTGGGCAGACCTCTGAGACGTCTCTGTTCACTGGATAAAGCTGGGCTTTGTCTCTGTCCCGATTACAAGAAAGCAACGTGTAAACAGGCATTTCCGGAGCCCTCTGAACGCCCCCTCCCCATTCCAGACACTCATGCCTCAACAATAACACGTTTTCATGGCCAAACAAGCAAATCAGAACCTGCGTCAGTTTCCCAGTCTCTCAACAAGTAGTGTACTCAGCTCCTGAATGAGCATTCACACGACAGGGATTTTTACAGAGGGCCAAGTGCGCGACCCGCAGTTTCAGTCAGTGACTTTACATTTGACCCGCCATTCTCATGCTAATAAAGTCTGTCCCCAAGTCTAACCTGGACAAAAGGCACGACATGCTGAAATATTCGGTGGAAGCTTTTCTTTCGTTGCTGTTACCCCAGTTCATTACAAGAAAGGAAAATCTGTGATTTCTAAAAGTTTGAGGAAAAGATGGATCCCATTTCTGGAAAAATGTGTTGGGAGTAAAGAAGCCCTCTGTGTCCGTTCTGTCTCCCTGATCTCAGCTGTTCATCCAGAGAAGGTGACCGACTCATACATATATCACACACCGTATACACTACACCCACACATGCACACAAACAAACACACACACATACATACATACATACACACACACACAGACCCACAGAAAGGAAAGAACGCAAAAAGGCCCAAAGTCCCCTCCACACCTGCGATGTGCTCAGTCAATGGGACTCGTACGTTACCCACATTATGTGGATAACATGGAGCTCTTACCCATTTCCCACGTTGTGTGCTAATCTTTCAGCACAAATTAATAAACTAAAAAGTAAACTGTGTGGAGCAGCATCCATTACAGAGCTCAATCCATGCACCCGTTCACACACCAATACACAGATTAGGTTACTGCCCTATTTATTCTTGTGAGTTTCAACAGAGCCCTCTCTCCTTACGTCAGCAGTCTAAAGTCATGTCTCCCACCGCAGGCTCTTTTTACACAAAAAACACCCATGAAATTGACTTAAAGATCGCCCTTTTATCACAGATACTTAATTGCTGTATATTAAATTTGATAGCCTTGAAAGACAAGCACAAATCACAATGTAAACAATGTAATCTTTCGAGGTTTGCAACTTAAATGACTGAACCAGGCGAAATTTGGGAAATAAATGGTGCCGTCCTAAAGGTCTCCAAATTAATTGCAGATGACTGAATGAAAGATTGTTAATTAAAATTTAAACAGATTAATTAAATTTATGAATATTCTCCCACCGCTTCCCACTGTCTTGCTCACAAAGATTGTTAAAGGGGGTTGTGTCGTCTGGTGAGGAACAGGACCAGCTCAGATGGCGATTAGTAGTATTCAAAACTGGCCCAATATAAAATCGGTGTCACCATGCTTTGCACAACTGGGGATTTTTCTGGCAGTCACAATAGTGTATTTTATTAAAAATAATTCACAGAGTCTAGGCTGACACTCCAGTGCAGTGTTGGGTGTGCATTGTATTGTTCGGATCCTGTCATTTGTTTGAGACTTTAATCCAAGGTCCCGATGTTAAAGGCACCCTATCAAGGCATTATTTGAGAAGAGAGTTTCTCTCTGTATCCTGACTGACAACCCCCCAAATTAATATTGAACATTCACTTGGTTGCTGTTTGTGAGACATTGATGTGCATACATTGGCTGTGACATTTTGCCTACAAAATACACAGTCCTCTAAAACACTTTGAGATGTCCTCCCCATGTGAAAGGCGTTGTAACAAATGCAAGTGCTGACATTTTGAGTAGTTCCCATTTTTATTTTGTAAAATTCTTAAGTGCAGTATGAGAATGTGGTGAGTTCCCCAAACAGGAGCAGAGGGCAAGAGCTGCACCTGAATAATATCATGACATAATATTATTGTCTTTATGTATTTTAGGAAGCTAACATCCATTCATATGTAAAGTGGCAATGTTTTTGGTCTGGCTGACCCATCACTGAAAACCCATAATTTAAAAATTACTTCTGCAGATAATAATTATTATAATAATAATGACAATAATTATTATTAGAACACTACTAATAATTATTGTCATTATTATTGTTATTATTATTTGCAAGCAGCTTCACTTCTGCTACCATGAATTAGTGAGTTAGGTGACCGTCAAAGGCAGAGGAAGGCACACTGAGCAAAGGAACTGGTTCAACCACCAGAGCCAGAAATCACATTGGGTATTTTTGTTTGCTAATCGTAGGCTGCCACCAGCCTTACCAAGAGTGGCTGAAGCAGAGCCCGGAATGTATGCCACCCACCTGATTCTGGAAAAAGCTAAGAAAGGATATTAAGAGGTAAAAATGAGGAGAGCGATTTGTCAGAAAACAGAAACGACCACCTCAAAGAACTCTTACAAACAACAGACAACTTGCTAGTCTTGGTGAGAACCGAGCACCCGATTTACTAGGTCAGTTCTAAATGGGCAGGCATACTGGCTATCAGGTGTCCATTGATGTTCTGTTAATGCAGAGGATCACAAGTGCTATTTCTCCACACACAAGGCCTTGCCTCCCTCTGCTCCAGCTGGGCTGTGAGGTGACTCAGGAAGTCTCGCAAAGAAATGTCGCAACTTAGTCCCCATTACAAAACAGAATACAGCTTACATTTATACAGCGTCTTTTACATCGGGTGAAAATCTTAAAAATGTTTAAATATAGTTGCTGCCTTTTGGTGAATCCTGTGAAGCATTTTAAGACATCTTCCTGACATGAAAGGCTCTGTATCAAAAGCAAGCATTATTAATAAAATTACTATTATTAGGGTATGGTTAATCTGCAGTAGAGAGGCTCGTGAATGCTGTACTTGAATAACAAGTCCCCTGAGCAGAGGTCGAGAGAAGTCAAGAAGAGACAGCAAAAACATCCAATCTACTCCACAGAAATTGAAGGATGCAATCAGAACCTTAAAGTATTCACTCTCTAAACAAACAGAATAAACACAGGAGTAAAGCATAGCAGCACTGAGCCGGGAACTCTAACTTGGAACCAACCTCCATAACTGCTGTGTTTTCCTTGTGACTGTTGCAATAAATGTTTCCCACTTGGCCACTTGCCACCTCCTCCTTCTCTCCCAGCTCCTCTCTGGCAGCAGGACTATTTAACATTAAAGGGACTCTTCCGTGCAGAATTCCACCCAAGTATCTAGCTGTTAAATCAGTAGTTCACTCACACTCCACCACCAACTCTACTCCTGACGTTCCAAAATATAGCACAGATAACTCTCAGGGAAAAACGGCAACACGCTGGCAGGAACCCCGGCAGCTACTTGCCCAGTGCAAGCCAAACTCCAGGACTGGAAAAACAATGCACCACTTGGACACTACTGCACATCACATTCAATTCATCTGACTGCCTCTTGTAAGAAATGCCGCTTGTCACATTTCTGCTAACCAGTTTAGCAAGTAATGCTTAGCGCCCAATAGTACACCTTTCTGTGCGTGAGTGAACTGATTCGCTCGAAGTTAACCCTTAACACGTTGTTCATCTTAGTCCTGGCGTGTCTTTGACACTACAAATGCTCATGCTTTCGAAGAAGAAATTAATGTTCCTTAAAGGCAGAAACGGGGTCTTGGCGAAACACCTGAGTGCATGTGGAGGCATAATAAGCAGAGCTGCTTGGTTCTTCAATACTATGACTGTCCTAAATAGGAAAGCAAGGTAGGCAGACCAGAGATTACAAAGATTGGAGCAAAGCCTCTTTTATTCAGGAAATGTGACAGGATTAAATTGTACATTATTCACGCAATATAAATTTTATTTGCTTGGGTTTAGTGAATCGTATAAATAATTCAATGCCAACACAACTCAGTGCCTCTCAAATTCAAATCATTTCTTTAAATTCCCACCGGCTGATGTAGGTGATCTCAGCCAGGGCAGTTGTAGTATTATTGTATTATATTATGAGGGAGGGTGTGACAACTGGCTTCAGTGCCCTGGGGGAAGGAGATGAATAATAATAATAATAATCCTTGCATTTGATATAGCGCTTTTCACGTCAGGAGGACGTCCCAGCTAGGATTCCAGCTCTGGATTGTTACCCAGTGACTTCTTCCAGGAATGTGCGCATATCTGGGTGGCAAGGCCAGATGACAGCAGGTCCTTGTGGTCGAATAACCTGCTGGCGCTCATTGTCCAGGCCTGAAGAATGGCAATGTCCACAACCAGGGACAATCAATATCTTACTGGAGTGTGGGGAGAATAAAACATAGGGAAATCGCTTCAAATACATCCCATGAAGAACAATACATCATCATACAGTATGGTTTGATAATAATCCTTATATTTGGAATAACACCTTTCACATTGGGAGGTGCACTCCACAAAATTTAGAGTAAAGTGCAGTGACTGTGTATTTTGTAGGTGAACACAGTGGCCAATTTGTGCATAGGAATGCCCTACAAAAGAGTAATTGAAGATTGTCTATGTGATAGAACAGGCACTTGCTTTTAATTAAGGATTATTTTGATGCTTTAAAAATCAGGTACTTTTGTCCAGAGATGCCTGACCATCACCAGCCAAATCTTCAAAGTAGGGATTAACTATGAAGCTCATGGGGCCACTTCAGCCAAATTATAACTGTACAGCAGCAGGTCATTGGAGGCAGCATGAAAGTTTAATTCCAACACAAATAAATTCAAGTACATGCTTGATCTTTCTTTCTACAGGTACAAGACACACAGAGAGTGTGTGCATTTGGAGTGGCCATTCGTCAGCCATTGCTGATCTGTTTCCTGTATCAGTGCAGCACTTACATCTAAGCCAGGTATGTCAGCCTGGCTCAGTGGCAAGACTCTTACTTCTGAGTCAGAGAGTTCAAGCCCTATGTTGAGACTTGAACTCACATAGTCTAAGGTGACACTCCAATACAGTGCTGGAGGTACGCTGCATTGTCGGAGGTACCTGTTCAGGTGGACGTTAAAGACCAGATAGCACTATTCGAAAAGGGAGTTTCTCTCGGTATCCTGGCCAACAAATCCCCAAATAAAATTGATCATTTGTTTCAGGCCTGTTTGTGGGACACTGCTGTGTGCAATTGGGCTGCTGTATCCGCGGACAGATCCACAGCCACTCTATATCACAGTAAATCCTGTGAAGCACTTTGGGACACCCTCCAGATGTGAAAGTCTCTGCAACAAGAGCATATTTATTATCACAACCTAGTTTGATTTGGAGTTTTGTCTCTGAACAGTAGCTGGTGTTAAAAACTAGAAGGTTTATTTCAATCTTTAAGCTTTAACAATGGGTGATATGAGGTGATTTAAATGAATTCTTCAATACAGAAAACAGAAATACGTCGCAACAAGCTAAATAATAATAATAATAATAATCCTTGCATTTGATATAGCGCTTTTCACGTCGGGAGGACGTCCCAAAGCGCTTCACAGAATATACTGTAAAGTGAAAGGATCTTAACTAAAATATAGTCTTGGTGTCTTGGGAGTGAGGCTCTGGAGTGAAGTGAATGCCGAGTCAGAGTTGAAGGCAGGATATATTTCCGGTTGGTGGAAGGATACCCGCTTGAAGTCTGATAAAACTGGTCACTCACGGCTGTTTGTAGGACATTGCTGTGCGCAAATTACCTGCAAAAACACAGTCACTACATTTCACATTAAAATCCTGTGAAGCGCTTTGAGACATCTGGAGGACGTGATAAGCCACTGTATCAAATTCATGTATTATTATTGTGGGACACTTTAGCTCCTGGGCATGGTGCTAATGCATGCGTCGCCCCTTCATGTCATGTGGTTTGACTGTGTGCAGAATGGAAAGTGTAAGTACTTGGTGCCATGGTCTGATGAGTCAGCACTGTTTGGCCAGCATGAGATAGTACCCCCACTTACCCGGTGATCTTCATTTGCCTGGACACTAGTGACAAGACAGAATTCAAGACACCAAACCTGACTTGGCCTCAGATGAACATTCACAACCTGCTTGAGAATTCTCATTTGTGGTTAACACCTATGAGCTATCGCCTTATCACTTAGACATTTCTAAGCTACAATATCTGAGAAAAAATGCAGCAGGATGCGTCTTTCACACCATTAGATCAACGCAAGCCATACTGTGGTAGCTGCACGTAAATAACTATTCTCAACAAAACAGCAACGTTCACCCATCCATTCCAAAGCAATTTATTTCCAACCGTAAATGCCAACCAAGTTCTCAGCTCTGCACCTTTGATTTGTGCTTCATCAGAACCCGAACACTTTGCATCATTTGGACACATTGCTGTGTAAATGCCCCTCACGCTATGTCTTAAAAATACAAGCAAAAATATGTGCGATAAATCCCAGCACAGATAATAGTGAAAAGTGGATGAGCCAGTCCAACCAGTGATTCTATGTTAAGGTGCATCACAATGCTCCTTCTATTTCCATTTGGTGCAACATATTTGTCTTTGCCATCACTCCCTGGTTTTAGGGATGCAGGAGGGGATGTTACACGACTCCAGGTGTCTCCACACCTGAACTGGCTGGTGTCTGAAAATAACTGAGCGGTGTCAGTCTCGGCTGAAATAGTGGACAGCGAATGAGGAGCTGAATTACTGCTCACAACTGAGGCCGTGAAACTCTGTAATCTTTTGAGGTTCCACTTGTGAAAGCACAAACAACCCACTTCCGAAGAGCAAGTCGCGGCATCCAGTGTCACACACTCACTGGGCGACCTGATGGAGGTCTTCGAGGATATAAAGGATTATTGTATGGTACAATAGGGTAAATAGTAACAGATGATTTTCAACGAGTCGGTAACAAAGGGGAAAAGGGAATTAATAATAATAATAATCCTTGCATTTGATATAGCGCTTTTCACGTTGGGAGGACGTCCCAAATCGCTTCACAGAACACACTGTAAAGTGAATTGACTGTATATTTGTGGGCGAACGCGGCAGCCAATTGCGCACAGCAATGTTCCATAAACAGTCGTAGATTGAAAATGACCAATTTATTATTGTTTTTGGTTTTGGAGGGATTATTATTAGGCGTGTGGAGTAAGGAAACTTGCCCAAGGTTTCGCCCTAACCTGCCTGGAATTGAACTCAGGTCTCTCGCTTGCAAAGCGAGTGCTCGAACCACTGAGCTACAGGACTCCAAAGGGGTAGTTAGAGAAAAATTCTCTACAGAAGATGACTGGAATGTACAATTCTTGCCAGAAACCGTAGTGCAATCAGAGTCCGTAAATTCTTTTCAAAGGGCACAAGAGGAACACTTCAAAAAGAGGAACATTAAGGGGTTCGGGGAACATGCGGCGGAGCGGGATTCCAAGGAAAGTGGAGAAGGAACGCCAGCGCAGACTCCATGGGCCGAATGGCCTGTGTCTGTAACATTGTCACAGTTCTGTCTGGGGACCCAGAGCTGAGTCGCATCGCTGCAGTTACACAGTGGATGGTCTCCTTTGAGCCTTAATTGGTCCTCAACAGGACACTGGCCTGATCCAATCTACTCTGTTTCAAAAGCAATAGCTGGAGCTCCCCTCCCCATGAGGAGTCCCTTTGCTGTGGAACCGTGGGGAGAGCAGCAACTCTGCTGGGGAGGCTTCCTCTAATGCCGCACATTTGTGGCCGTCATTAGCTGAGGGAAAAGCACTCCAGGACCGTTATGACACAACGCAGCAACATTTCTCTGATAATGTAGTGTAACAGCATTGGATTTATCTCACTCAAAGTTATCTCGGCATCAATAGTACCAAAATAAATCTGATTTGGAATCCATTTACCTTTACTGACCATGTTAAGCCTCGTACTTGCTCAAAGTCGAACATTCAGAGGCACTGAAGCCTGCTGGCGATAAAAACTCCATTTACACTACTGGGTGGTTTCAACAAACAGGAAGGAGGGAGACCTGACCTGAGCCTGATCTACAACCACTGGTCCTGACCAGGGAATCCTTCCAAGTGCCTGTAATGGGAACATGCTTGAGTTTATCCCCTCTTAAAGGGGCATTGTCTTTTGAGTTCTCAACTGCTTTGCAAATTCGCGAGAGTTTCACCAGAATGGTCTGTTCTGCTTAATGAGGAACATTTAAAAGCTCATGTTAGAAAATCTCACTGAATCACAGGTTTTCCTGCAACTCATCACACAGATCATTCCCAGAAGGAGACTTATTTGAGAAAAGGGATGTTTAAAGACCAAGTCTAAAAACCAGTTCCACTCTCGTGGCTACACGGCCTGGCTACCATTATCTTGACTTCCCACTAGTTCAGGCCGAGAATTACTTGTGTTCAGTGATGATTGCAACTAGAAAGATTTTGTGTGTGTGTATGTGAAGTTGAGTGTGTGTGTATTCGAGAATGTGTGTGTATGTGTGTGTGAGTATGAATGAAAGACTGAGTTTTTGTGTGTACGAGTGTGTATGTGAAGAGTGAATACGTGTATATTTGCGTGTGTGTGAGAGAGAGAATGTGCATGCATGAGAGAGAATGTGTGTGCGTGATAGAGAGAGAATGTGTGTGCATGATAGAGAGAATGTGTGTGCATGATAGAGAGAATGTGTGTGCATGAGAGAGAGAATGTATGTGCATGATAGAGAGAGAATGGGTGAGTGTGTGGTCTTCACGTGACACATGCTGTGACTAAAATAGGCCCATGACATGCATGGTGTGAATTTCCTTCACACTGTCGCTGCAAATATCATTCATCGCGGAACATATGCAGAGTTGGAACCACCAGTGGTAAGCACAGTGGCAGGCGGAACAGATCCCGACTGTCATTACCAGAGTTGATGCTGCTTTGGAGGCAACGGGTCAAGCCGTGCAGATGAGGCAAACGGCAATTCATTTGGAGGAACTGTTTCCACATGGTACAAGAGGAGGACTGGGGATTGGGGAAGTCAGGGTAAATGCTCCGAGGTGATATGATGAAATACTAACGGGGAGTTCAATACCCACTGGGGTGTTGCTGTTGCAGTGAAGACCACACTCACTTTCCATCTTCCTTTACCACCAGCAGGTGACTCCCTTCTCTGCAGAAGCCACGAGCCTTACTCCTTTACAAATAGCACAGATCTGTTTCCTTAAGCTGTTACAAGCTATACAAATCCTCCACCACTGATTCCTAACAGGGTGCACTAAAACTGACACTGTCTGCCTGACCTTGCAGTTATTGATTAACTATCTTCTCATTCTTTCCCATCCTCCTTTACTACAGCACACGTTCATACAAACCAGCACCTCAACACAACTAACTACTGTCTTTCCAATGCCACAGCCAGTCTGAGCCCCTTATATATTTTTTGATGGGTGGGGGCAGAGAGACAGAGAAGAAAGGAAAGCCATTTTCCTTCCTTCAACCCACGTTGAGCCTGAATTGCCATCACTAATCCCCCAAAATGTGACAACACCAATCAACACTGGATTTGACTACTGCTATAGGCACAGCATAAACAAAGCATTTTAAGGTAGTAGGGTTGGAGGTTAAAGGTTAATTTAATCATTAAACACTTCAGGAAAGGAAATTCACTTTAATAAAGCCTCTCTTTTCGGAGAAGGCTGTTAAATGGGGACACAGCTGCTTCTCGAAGGCCAGATGCCAGACAAAGGGAGGTTTGCTGGGTGCAGGAGGTGGGAGCAGAGGTCTGGAAATGTGACCAATGCCCAGTGACACAGCTCCTTTTCCATTGTCGCTCTTCAAATGTGCAGTAATCCCCTGAGCAGGCTGAAATCCTCGTCTAAATGCTTGTGAGCCTGCATGTGCAGGTGTGCGTTTGTGTGTATGTGTGCACGGGTAGGAATGGGTACACATGTGTGCAGGCGTGTGCACAATTGGATGTATTCGTATTTTTGGACATTGTGTGTGTTTGTGTGGGTGTGGACGTATGTGTGTGAGTACGCTTGCATGTGTAGTTGTATGTATGTGTGTGTTTATATTTGCGTGTGCGCGCATGTGTGTGTATGTGTAGGGGTGGGGTGTATGTGTGTGGGTGTGTAGAGGTGTATGTGTGTGTGGGTGTGACGGTGGTGTGTGTGGGTGAGAGACCACAATTTGATTGATTGCTAAGTTTACAAACTGATCAGCAGGGGCTTCAGGAAATATACCCGAGATAGGTACAGAGCGACAGTGAGCAGACATGAGCAGTCCAGACTCCAATGACTGGACATGAGTGCCCAACAATGTCGAAATCTGAAATGTGTGTGGTTTCTTCAGAGACAAACATTACTCTGAATGTATGGTGGTGGGAGGGGGAGAGAACAGCAAATATAAAGGTTTCTCTCTTAGTTACCCTTAGATTGTATAATACTTAGTGCATCTTGGTGATCATAATTCTGAGATGAATATGAAGCAAACCGCATTTGGGTGTGAAACCCAAGTCACATTATCTCCGACCTCATTGCCTTTGCTTCTTGGGTTGGGATCATAAACCAGAGGACGTGGGACAGAGGTGGAAACGCAGCAAGATCTCAGTGGAAGAACGCTGACTGCAGCTTCTATTGCCATCAAGTGGAGAGGCTGAAGGTGACAAAAGCACCTTCACACAGGAACCACTACATAAACAAAGCTTTAGATATCAGCTCTTTCACCTGTACCTGTACGTGTGTGTGTGCGCAAGTAGATGTATGCGAGTGTGTGAATGTATGCACTTAAGACTTCTGTTTATCAGAAAGCATGTCCCTGGACAGTAGACAGCTTGCTCGCAATTCCACACGTCTCTATGGCTCTGGGTAACTGAATTCACACAAAACCGATGTACATCAACCAAGACCAAGACTTTTAACAAAACCTTCATCAGTCAAGTATTTAAAAAAAGCACCTCCGCAAATGCAACGCAATACAAAAAGGTTTTACCGTCAGGGCTAGTAAATATTAGGCAATATTAAGTGAGACATTAATCCAGAGGTGTAGTAGATGATACGCTTTATGTTATTCAGTTAAACTGGATATGGATTTCTAAAGCTGCTCCTTTAGATAATAAATGGTTCTCTGTCTCACTCATTCTCTCCCTGCTTCATTATGCATTCAGCTCAGGAGTCTCTCCTCCTGTGAGCAGCGGCTGCTCATTTTCTACAATACCACATTTAATCCAGGCAGCAAACTTCGTAGCAGCATTAGCTCCTGCCCAAGATGAACCATGATGGGATTTCAGGAGGTTGAATGGTGGTGGGGAGTGGGGGGGGGGGGGGGTTGGGAGAGGGGGAGGGGGGAGCAGAGCAAGAGAAGAGAGGAAAGGAGCAGGAAAAACTGGAAGAAACAAACAATGTATGTGGGAGGTGTTCAAAGAGATCAAAAACAGAAAGCAAAATATATATATGTGTATCAGAAAGGCAATCTGTTTCACCAGCCTTAACCCTCCAAGCTTCAGTAACCTTCTGATCCCTCCCTTTCCCTAGTGGATCAGTCAGATCATAGGAGGTGAAAAGAGTCTATAGCACATACAGAGCAAGCAGTTAAGACAAGCTCCTTCGAAGAACAAGCAACCTGATCCTAACTAGGATAAATAAAAAGCCCCGACAACACAAATGATAAAAAATGTAAGGCTGGAGTTATATGCAGTAAAGAGAGCTTTTAATCTGGAGATTCCTGCACCAAGAGTCTGCGGCACAATAGTCGATCTTTAACCTCTTCCTCATGATTCTAACAAATGAAACATGAAAATCTCTCTGTCAAACGTGACCAGAAGAAGCCTTAATCGAATGCAGGGGGAGGGGGGAGGGGTAAGGAGGATCTTTTACAGCAACCGGTTGGAGAGAAAGTAACCAAGGTCAAAGGCCACATATTTGCCTGACTTTGGAGACAAGGAAGATTGTGCAGAAGACAAATGTACAACTCAAAATGGTTCTCTAGTGCAGACTTCCCTGCACGTCCCACCACCCTGAAGCTCAATACATGGAATCTACCATCATTATATTATTTTATAGTATGAATCCTAAACAAGCAGTTTGCGGTGCGTGAGTGGAAGAGGCAATATTATTTAGAAGCCACATCTGATTTATAACTTTGAAGTAAACAGAATTGTAAATCTCGCTCACAAATCTTCCTTATCACCCGATTCGGGACGTGCAGGCATGTAATGAATTCATGAGAACAGACGGGCCACAACCTCTTCTCACCTACAGAAACATAACACTTACACCTCTAATTTGCTGGAGATTGCTTGCTGCCATGTTTAGATTGTCCTTGTGCATGTGTTGTGTCAAAACGACCACGTCTTGCACAAAGCGGTTTGCAGCATACAAATTAGCATGAAAAAGCGTTCTTTTATCGATGCAGAATGTCCCAAACTACAGGGTAACAGATGCACAGTCACACAAGTATGCGAGACGAGGCTGGGGCGCAGCCACAAAACTGTCGTGAGGACAGTTCAGATTATTGCGACAGGCTTAAAAAAAAGGAGCTCCTGCCTCCACAGAACATTAAACGGGCTCATTTACAGCCAGATATTTCAGCACTGCAAGTGCACATTACAGAGTGCAGGTGCAGGTCAGTAACACAAACGCCACCGCACAAAAAGCAAATGACTAAATCAAGGTGGCGGCATTGTGAGACAATAAAATGCACCATTCAGTATTCGGTGCTTACTGCAAAAAGCAAATCAGCAGGTATTATAAGGCGAGCAGATGGGCTGCCACAAAATGCCTCTCTTTACATTACAGAACTGCTTGAACAAAAAGTTGGTGGGCGGAGCGTGTGGCGACTCTTGAGTTCGAGCCACTGGGGCCCTGTGCCCTATCTGGGGAGGGTCTGCATATCCCAGCATTCTCAAAGCACATTGCTAGCCTGTATGGGTGGGCTGAGAGCCTGTTTACTTCTTTCATTGAGTCCCATTTTGCTGCTACACTCTCCTACATCTACTCTGGCTACTCTGCAGTTGACGAACCGAAAAATGCTGTGAGGAGCTTCTGTGCCGTCGGTTTTCACTCCGCCCCCCCCCCCAGGAGAATTTCAAGGCAGTACGACCATCCGTCACCTAATCGTGAAAAACACTGGCAAAAGTCATTGACAGAGGGCAGCTTGGTTTGACTGACAGCCAGGCCAGGGCTCCGACCCGGGATCGAAATATAACACGAGCAGAACTTTGGGTCGCAGTGGAAAACGCAACCGCTCGTTCATCGGGGCCTCAGATTAATTTCCTGTTTGAGTGTCAAGGTTCAAAATATTAGTTTTCTGAACTATTCGTAGAAGTTTACATAAATGTTAAAAGTGGAAATTTCCTCTTCCACCACCCCGCCCCACCCAGCAGCGTTTATCTGACTCTGCTTCACTGGGCAGAATGACAAAACAACAGGGTTTTTATAAATACAGACCAACAGGTTTGCGTCGCAACATTCTGTACATTAGAACCTTTTGAGGGAAAAATGATTTCCAGCTAGGGGCGATTATCACTTCACAAACTGAAAATGATGATAAACATCACCTTTAGAGGGAGCACTGCAGAGCAGCTGAAGCAACTGGAGGGTTTTAATTATTGTGATTTTTTAGTCTGATCTAAAAGAGGTGTAATTTTGAGTCAGAGCGAGCCCTTGCTTGTGCAATACATCGGGGGAAGGAAACCCAAACACTTACAGGCACTTCAGCATGAACTGCTCTCATTGCAATTGTTGAATAGGTAAGCTGAGAAATTCCTGGTCCTCCTGTTTCAGCTCCAAAACTGCTGATCCATCAGCAATTACACACTCGCTCAAAGCATGAATCGTACCCCGCACACAGCAGGACCTCTTGCAATTTAAGCCTTTCTCTCTCTCTCTCTCTCTCCCTTCATTCCCACCCTCCACCTTCTCAAAGCCACTTTGTTAAAGGGACAGGGTTGCCATTTGCTGCTCTATCAAAGGCTGCATTTTAAAACCATTAAAATCAAATCTGCATAATCTGCAATCCACACTGCTTTCCACATTTACCACCAAGTGTAATATTCAGTGACTCAGAACTGAGCTCACTTGCAATGTTTTGTAGCTAGTGAAGTCAATTTTTTGAGGAGTTCCACAAAATTAGAAATAAATGCCAATAGCTAGGGCTTACTTTCAGTGAGGTTTTGGGAGGGGAAGTGAAACCTATCACTTGGACATTTCATTCACTGCCTTTAAAGTAAGGAACATTTTCTAAGTGAGCATGTGTATCACGGAATAAATACAGAATCACTGAGATTGGCATTGCGTGTTTAACAGTGTGAGAGCGAACACCTTGCCTTACCCATAACATGGGTCTTTGTAAAATAACAATCTGCTTCTCTGCTGTCCCTCATTTCATTCCTATTCCACAGGCCGCACCATAATGCTATGCCATTATCCTTTCATCCTCTCGCTCCTTTTGCTGAGCAAGGAGATGAACGGTCATGTGTTGGGTGATGTTAACCAGAGGGGTAATCTGAATTGGCATTTTTGTATGAAATAAAAAGCCTGCCCATGAGCGGGAGCACGTCTTCATCATCAGGAGATCCCAATTCAGCTAATCACATTCCCTCCTCTGATCAGAACCAACCTGAAAGTCAACACCTGGTTCCCTCACTGCATTGGTGCCTGCTGTGTCAGCTTCCCATCTACTCCTGTTCAGCTGTGAGCAAGACGGCTTTCACTGCACACCAGCTGCAAATATGCAGAGTGCAGGAAATTAACAGCAAGAAAAAAAACTTTCAAAAGGTTACCTTTCATGTTTAGCTCCTTTTTTTCCCTCCAATTTTTCCCCCCACTCTGCTTCCCTCATTAACCCAGGCTCTATGAAAAGGGCTGATCAGTTCGGTGGGGCAGAGTGCGAGGATACAAATCCAAGGGGTTCTGCCAGCTCTCCCCTGCCTGGCTCACGTCACACTCTGGATGTGCGTGGGTCAGTGGGCTCTTTGTCAGGCACACTCACACATGCTCACTTTCCAGCAGTAACTGGAAAGTGATCAGGAATGGGAACTGTTATTCCTTTTCCCAGTGTGAGGATGCTGAGCCCAATTATCGTTGTCCCACCAATAACGCAAGTGAAATCAACTCAACGAACATGAACCTCAGCTCAAACCCAACACTTTCCTTGTCTCCCTGACTCTGTACGTTTGTTCACTCTAAAAGTTACCAAAAGGTTATTTTGCCACAAACTATACAGTCAATTCACTTTACAGTGAAGGATTATTATTGTAGTATTATTAGAACCTGCACGTTTCAGAAGCTATTCCCTCCCCTTTGGTTACATTATCAATGGGTATTTAACCGCGTAAATGCGGCCTTCAATTGTCTTACTGAAGTTGAGAAGCACCTTGAGTTCAGAGCCAATTTGTAAGTTAAGATCATTACTCCAGGGTGAAGATGGTTTCTTTTGTTCGGAGTGCAAGAAAGAAACAAAACGGCTGCCCATAGGCAATGGAGCCACAGCAACCACAACAACAACAACAACAAGATTCCATTTATAAAGCGCCTTTCACGTCAGGAGGACGTCCCAAGGCGCTGCACAGTTGGGTCATGACCCGAGCAGGGGGGAAATGGTCAGGGTGAGGGGAGGGAAGGGAGGGAGCGAGGAGGGGGAAGAGAGTCGAGAGGGGAGCTGAAGGCACAGCAAATCAGCTCAGAACACTTTGGCCCAGAGGAGTTTGGCTTCATGATACAGATCTGTGTTAAAATACATCAATATTATTCCCCGGTTTCTATTTTGCCAGGAAACAGCAAAGGCTGACATAAAACCTATCCTTGTATTGCTGTAGTTGATGGTCTACATTGACCAGAATTTGCAGTGTAACCTGGCATAGAACCCATTCTCTTACAGAGGGTGTTCTATGCTGTAAATGTTTTCTCCTCTTGACAGCAAACCGGCTTACACTAATACTTCACATAGGGCTTCACTTTTCCGTTGGCCTTTTGCTCAGAGAGCGCAGTTTGCTTCTCCCCAGTCTTGCTATCTTTAAACGTGTGAAGTCGGTCAGTAACACATGACCGCCTACGAGTAGGAATAATAGCAATGTCTCGATTTACACATGTAATAACCGGAGTGACTGCTAGTGATCACACATTCAGCAAAACCTCCTTCCTCTTTACACAAGGCCCCAAATGCTGACCTGCACTTCAACTCAAGGACACTGAAAGCATCACAGAAACCTCGGGATCTGTCCATCACTGGTCACAATGTACCAGATCGATCAACGCAACCAAGACAGAAATCGGTCTGTTTTGTTGCCAATTATTAGGTACTAGCTGCAGGACAGTCGAGTTTTTTTTTAAAGGATTCCACCTGATGACTCAATTGATAAAGCAACAACCCGTTGAGAAAATGACCCATAAATCAGATTCTGGCTTTATTTCCCAGTTTGTGCTGAATTAGCTGATGTCAGTCTAGGCAGCAGTAGGGACACACAGGACTTCAATACCTTTAGGCTAAGAGAGGATAATAATAATAATAATAGTAATACTAATAATCCTTGTATTTGATATAGCACCTTATCACATCTTCCAGACATCTCAAAGCACTTCACAGAATATACTGTAAAATGAATTGACTGTATATTTTGCAGGCAAAATGCAACAGCCAATTGCATACAGCAGTGTCCCACAAACAGTCGTCGATTGAGTAACCAATGTGTAATTTTTTTTATTTTGAAGGGATTATTATCCCTGGAAAAGTGATCCACCAGTCGACTAGCAACCTGGTTCCTTCTTACTGCTACATAAACAGAGGAAGGAAGGAAACTTGCCCAGCGTTTCGCCCTGCCCAGGAATCGGATCCAGATCCTCTCGCTTGCGAGGCAAGTGCTCCAACCACTAAGCTACAGGACTCCATAATCAGCCAGTCCTGAATAACTATCTAGTAAAGATGAAAGTAGGATAAAACTTTGGTGTTGCAGCCTGTTGACTCTCCTTGTTTGAGTCTCAAGAATGGACACTCTGGTGAGGTGGAGGAGGTCAACCAGTACCTTCAGGAGAGGGGAGAAGATAAAGAAGAAATTCCCTCCCCTCTTTTTTAAAAAAAACTATGAAGAATAAAAAAAAGTCAATATGACAAATGTGTTACTCCATTCTTCGGAATGTCATGTAAACCAGGAAGTTATTACTGTGTGGTGTTCTATATACACAGTATTCATTTGTAACACATTGTTTGTTAAGAACAATGAAGTACAATGTAAGAGCTAATGTATTACAGTACTAGGAACGAATCTAGTCATTACAAAATTATTACTGTGTAATTACATGTTATTTATAGAACTTAGCAAAGTACTGATGGGTGTTACAGTAAACCAGTGCCCTGTCTGCTCAAGGCACGTTCACAATGTTAACTTTCTGCAGCCTAACTTGTTCCACACAGTTGATTCCTACGAGACCAATGCAATAAAGAAAAGAAGGAAGCACATATTTGTTGTGTTAATTAAATGATAATGAGTGCACAAAGTGCATCTGCCACAGTACTTTACAGGTACAGTTGATGAACAATCTGTTTGCCGTGAAATTGCTATTCATCTAGGGATATTCACTTAGCCAGAGTTCACCTTGAAGCTGCTGTTAGATTTTCTCCTTAAAAGTCTCACGAAAAACGAGATTCCCACTCACGTAAATCAGATTTGTGCCTTTTCTCCTTCCTCAGCTTTCTCCCTTCCTCTCCTCATCCTGGGGTAATGTTAACCACAAGCCAGCAGCCCACTGCATCAAGCTCCAGTCACCAGTCATGTGTGAACATTGGCAGGCTGTGGAGGGCATCATTTTGGAGATTAAGATTGAGGAATTTGAGCTGTTAATGGAGCAGAGATAGGGGCAGAGCAGCTCTTCCCAACACCCTGGACTGGACAGGAGATAAACATGGCGAGAAGTCCACCTGCTGTTTGCTCTGCAGTGATCCCTGCTGGAATATTCATGGACAATAGGTTCCCTGTACCCACACCCCTCATGCACACACATGCATACACTCACACACACACACATGCGCAGATTGAAATAACCTGCTGACACTCACCATTTAAGCTTGTGCAACAACAACTTGTACTTATATCTCACCCTTTATAAGGCAAACATTTCACGGACACAGAGTGAGAGCCTGAGCAGGATGGAAACTGGGAAGGGTAGAATGGTCGGAAGTAAAGTCTAAAGAGGTAGGCTTTTAGCTGATACCCTTCCATGCCTTGAGGGGGTCAAGAATTAAATTAAGATATAAATTCAGAATTGCTTCTAAAATTCTCCAAAAAACAAGGACGCTTTGATTAATTATCTAATCAAGAGCCTTGGCTTTTGTTGGCTCAGTAAAAACGAATTTCAATTTTACCTTGAAATTCAAACTGTTATTTTATTTATTATTTATTACTCACTTAAGCGTGTGTAACACACAATTCATGTGCAAAACTCCTATCATTTTGGACGGGAGCTTCGGTTCATGATGCCCATTTAGTTTAGGTTCTGTCAGTGAATTTTCCATTTTAAGAATGCCTTTCCGATCGCCTTTTAAATTGAAAACCTCTCATAAGGCAATGATTGACATTCTGTTAAATAGTAAGTGGGCTGTGACAGTAACCCACTGTGCAGAGTATAAATTCATCACATTATTTCTCGGCGTTTGCAACTGTAATTTTACTAACAGTGCTACTTTGCTTCAAACCAGATTGTCAATGGAACTATTCAACGTGTTGACAGTGTTGTCAATACACTGTCAACCGCCTGTTTTATACCCATCAACAAGCTATACAAAAATGATTTACCATTGATCAGTGATAGCAAAATAATATTCAGAATGCATCCCTTTGTCAGTGGAAGTCTCTTTTCACATTCACACCCGATCAGATCCTTTTGACATTTTCAACATCATTACTTGAAGGAGTTATGGGCTGGCAACTTTTTTTTAAAAAAGTGTCTTAATTACAAAGGGATGGGGGTGAGGAGGGGGGAAACTGCAGATCAGGCATTTGCCATTCACTTTTAGGATCTGGGTTTAAATCCAACCCAGACTAATAGGATAAAGTCTCCTATGCCTGGCTGTTGTAGGGTTTACTGTGTGATATCAGTTTGGGCAGTCTCCAGACAGCCTCAACCCAATTCCTAGTGGGTATGTGTTGCAGCAAAAAAGTGCCTTTGGTTCGGAACAAATTAATAATTTTACTCAGTCGCTATTGCAAAACACAGTAACAACTTGGATTTATATAGTGCCCCTCATTCAAGGTAGCGTCTCAGAGTGCTTAGCTTGTGTGAAAATAAGAAGGTCCTAATATTGGAAGACACAATTCCAGCAGTAACAGCATATCAGCAGGAAATCACTGAGCAGATAAACAATGGGAAGCTGTATGTATTATGAGATATAAATGGGGAGGGAGGGAGGGTGGAGGCTGAAATATGCTCACAAGTCCTGGTTTGTTCTACATATGGAACAGTGCATGTTTTTTTTCAGAAAAGCAGTCTCTGCCATCAGCACACACCCGGCATTCGAGCCCTGATCTACTGCCATAGTTTTGTAAAACTCTCACTTCCTGTCAACAGAAAAAAACACCCATGACTGGCTTCAAACACACCGCTTGTGTGCTCAACTTCCAATGGGGATTCCTCTCATAGTGCAGGTCCCAGATAACAAAGCAAACAGGAATGGGTGTTTCACACCACAGCCAGAAAGGGAACCTTTGGCCACCTCCCTCTCCTCTCCCCTCACTCGGTGTCCACCCCGGTCCTTGTTAAGTGGTCTGAGATGTTACCCTACATTAAGGCCACTATGTGAATGCAAGTTGTTGCTGTTGTTTTTCACGATATTTGCTTGGCTCACGGACAATAGAACGGTCTCTTGGCTCAGCTGGTGTTCCTGAAGCCTCAGGAATGCACCCTCTCTCCAAAGTCTTTTGAGTGTGTCACAGCCTTGCAACACGCTCCTTGCCACCTGTTCTTCTCCGCATAAGAATCACACAGAATGTTTCAGCACGGAAGAAGGCCATGTGGGCCCTCTATAAGAACTGTGTGTTAAGTTACACTCTCTTTTCCGCCCACCCACCCACCACCCCCCCATATCATTTAATATTTTTCCTTCACAAATATTTGTCTAAAATGTTGCAGGACCAACTGTGTGGCTGTGACTTCTTCCGGTAAAACTTTAATCCTGAGTAAAACGAAAGGGGCAGCTGCGCCTTCTGCTGCAGAGAGGTTCTCACACTGCACAGACTCAGCTGAGCTGCAGAACCAAAGCGATCCACTGGAATCCATCTTTGAACAGTGCTGAGAGAGCGCATTCCATCTGCTCCAACTCCACACTGGAGCAAGATTCGATTCCGAGACAGTCCTTCCTGAACCAGTCTCATCCCAACCTTCTATTGTGTTCAACAAGAGAAAAAGAGTCAACGGGAAAGATGCAAATCTTCTACAGTTTTAAATCTCCCCCCACTATACAACAACAACAATACATTTGTATAGCATCTTTCACGTCAGGAGGATGTCCCAAGACGTCCCCAATAGCTTATGAGGCAGAGCTGTGTACAAGTGTTTTAATGTCCACATCCAATTTGACAGCAGCACATGCAGGTAATGTCCACATTGTGCCAAACATACCATCACAGCTGCCAGGTAAAGAAACACTTCTGTGTTGGTTCCACATTACCAGGCCGCCTCTTAACTGAGCGAATACAGGATTTCTTGATCCATAGAATCATGTAGAATGCAACAGCACAGAAACAGGCCATTCAACCCAAATAGTCCATGCCAGTGTTTATACCCACCTGAGCTCTAACCTACCTATTCCCTTCTCCTACACCTCCCTATTCTCTTTTCTGTCATTTATGCATCAAGTTTCTCCTCTTAAATATATTGTTGCTTTCTGCTTCAACCATGGCATCCGGCAGTGAGTTCATATCCCACCACGACCATCTGAGTGAAAAAGTTCCTCCTAAAATCATATTTCGATCTGCTACTGGCTATCGTATATTTATGCCCCCGTTGTTTTGGACTCACACAACAAGTGGAAACAGCCTATTAATTTCCATCTTATCGAATCCGTTTCTTGATGTTAAACACCTCTATCAGGGCCCCTCTTAACAATCTCATCTCCAGAGAGAAAAGCTTTAACCTTGTCTGATCCTTCTCGATAGCTGTAACCACTCATCTCTGGTTACATCCTACGTGCGTCTCCAATGCAACTGCTTCCCTCAAAGGCACTTCCTTTGTCTAAAATGTTCCACAGAGATGCTAATTGGAGCTCTCATCATTTGCAGCACCAGTTGAGATACTCTCTCAGCAACACACTCGACCAGGTGTACTTACTTTCTTCCCCCATACAACAATTAAGAATTGCATGAAATATTTCCAGAGTGGGATGTCAGCTTTGGCTTCACTTCTCAGATAACCTACCCAGTACCACAGTGGCCCTCGATACAGGTCACTGTAGTTACCAGCTGCATAAGTCCACTCAATGTTTTGCAAACCACGTGCAGTCGACCTCAACCGACTGATGTGCCAAGTGCACGTCACATTTGCCAAGTACTGTAAGTTCAGTACTAAGTTATCTTTACAGTTCTCTCACCCAAAAACACCCTAGAGGGCTTTAAAACAGACCTTTATGGACTGATGTAATCCTGTAAAACAGAGTGAAAATTCAAAAACAATTACATTGTGTCCTACAGGATGGAATAAGCATGGCTGTTTCTATGGTTATAATCCTTTCTCTTATTCAGCACTCTTACAGGATAAATGTACACCAGGTCTCCAGCCTGCACAGGTCAAAGGTCACCATCCAAAATATTCAGCAACGTAAGGAAGCTATTTGCAGTACAATTCCAATGCATTTTCTTCTTTCTTAACTCTCTTGAGGACATCTGTGCCAAAAGGGTTTTAAGCACAGTTTTTCTGGAAAATCATTACCATTTTCTAAGTTCGCCAGTTCGAATGACTCCACACCTTTCAAATCAATATTGATTTTAAATCGTTTTGATCTTTTTGTTTGGTCAATTGGTGTCTGACACAGGCGAAAACCCATCACCATGTTTATGAGTATCACAACCAAACTGTGACATCAATCAATCCACGTTGGAGAAGGAGGGTCACTTAGATTTCCCCTCACTTTCCTGGCAAGTGGGAACATCAGCTGAGAATGGAATTAGTCAAATAACCTTCTGACGCTCACCTCCAAGGCTCACACAGGAGATGGCCACTTAGGAAGAAGAGGACGACCACAGTGTGTCAGTGGATCCGTTCCCCCCACACATACACCCTAAGCCTCCGCTGGTAAATCCCTTATTCCGTAATCCCGTGTTCCATCCAGCAAGGCTGTGAGTGAGACACCAGCTGAAGTGATACACACCCCCTTAAGTGAAACAGCAAACAATAAAAAAAAGCATTTCTTTTTAAAGTAGAAGCTGGATTGCAGCATGCTTGCATGGCATCTATTTCTGCTGCTGTTCTGTGTGTGCTTGTGTGTGTGTGGTGGGGGCAGTGGGGTGGGGAGAGAAACAATGTGGGAAGATGGAGAAAAAAATCATCCAAAAACTCCAAGCAATTGTTTTCAATTTCTAAACTAATTCAATGCTTCAGAGCGGCAAAGTACAGTACTTTTATTTCTGTCTGCAAAACCAGATGTGTTTTTGTGTGTGTGTGCGTGGTGGGGGGGGGGGGGGGGGAGGAAGAAAAAAGTAAAAATGCTCAAGTTTTTGCTGATTTTAAATAAAACTTCTCAATAGGAATTGTTCCCATCTAGCTTCTGAGCCGACTGTGTTCCTCTATCCCATTCACTGCCCTGAAATAAGTCTGGCCTCAGATGGCCGTTACCACAGTAACCGTGTTCATTCAATACTTGCAAATAATGAAGACAATGTGTTTTCCATTTAGATGAGTTTAGTGCACATGAAGGAGTCCCACACTTAACCCTCGGACACTGGGACAATGTAATCAGTCTGCATCACTACCTGTTCAGTGTGTAGTCCTGTTAAACAAGCAGAGAGAATCGAACCCTGCTCTCCAACCACCAGCTAAGATGAGGCATTGATTGCCATTTTGCTGGGAACGGCCACTAGTGGGAGGAGAGGAGTTTTCCACCTTCCACGAGCATGGAGACAGACTGAAACATATAGTCAGAGAGGGTCTAATTTGCCAGTGACCAGAGTGTACAGAAGACTCTTTCTGATGGTACCAGGCACTATGCCATACCAATCTGCTGCTTAATGGTAAGACAACTTACTGCAGAAGAAACCGGATGCTCTGTGTGCACACCACTGAAGGTTGTTTTTCTTGTACTTTCAGTCTCCACCCCCCACCCCAGTTCACCCTAAGAAGCAAACTAGATGTTGTTACTTAGCAAGGAATCTGACCTTGACAACATATGCTAACACATTAAACTAGTCAAGCAGAAGTGTTCTCTTAATAGCAAATGTAATCAAAACAAATGATTGGGACAGCCAGATCCAGATCTCATCCTTTTGTCATTTCTCAATATTGCTCATCTCACCCAGCATGGAGGTCTGATTACCTCTAAACTTAGGTGTCAAACTGGCTCAGTTGGTAGCAATCTCGCCTGTGAGTTAGAGGGTCAAGGGTTCAACACCCAAGTAGTGCCATCCTTCAGATAACACTTCAAATCAAGGATCCATCTGCCTATGTGTTACAAAGATCCTGTGGCACTATTCAAGAAGAGAAGGGAGTTTCTCCTGGTGTCCCGGCAACAATCTCCCCAGATAAAAAAAAGGAAAAAGAAACTCTAAAGCACTTTGAGGTGTTGCAACATGATAAAGCGCTACCTCAAATGCAAGGATTATTATCATAAAATACAACTCAATCCACCCTCAATGGTGAAAAGAAACCACCCTCATCTTTGGGGCCTAAATCCAATCAGACCACATGGTATCAAATAATCTTTCAGCCCAGAACATGCCATTTGATCCATCATGCCTGTGCCAGCTCTCTGCAAAAAGAGATCTGTGGAGTCACATAGATTGCACACCAGTCTCTCCTGTCGGTTCACCTCCCAATTCAGTTCCGCTCACGTCACACTCTCCGGGCCGCCATGGTTCCTCCTGGACTTAAAATTTTAAAATATAATAAACCCTCCCAGCTTTCCTCTCACAATCTCACGGATTCATGATACTCAGTCTACCATTCTCAAGTGAAACCAAGTACGAACAAGCAAAGTTTCCTCTCCAACAGCACTGTGCTGAACCCAGCTAGAACAAAAAAACCAAATCGCATTACACAAAGCCTACAGTAAGTGTTTTCCATATTAATTGCTTCGAGGACTTAACCTCTTAAGCCGAAGGATATAAAGTGACTACAGAGCATGGGATGTAAAGTGACCAATTGCTTAGCTCTGACAGTGCAATAAAGTCTGGACATTTTGAGAAGGCAAATTTCTTTCAATCACTTCTATTCCATTTCGGAAGAAACAATTTCCCTCGGCAGCTAAAGGTGTTAAAATGCAAATTCTCTGCTAGGAGTTGAAATTTAAACAGAACAGTGTGAAGTGAGCCCAGAACATACAGGAAGGAACATTCTTATCCTGGCCCCTCAAAAACAAAACAAAATTTCAGAGAGAGAGAGAGATCTACAAATTTTCAGCAGTGAAAGAAAGTCCCTTTACAAATGAGCGAGACTGACGATGCCACTTATTTCGCTTTCAATTGTGACACATTGCTTGTGGGCAGCTCTCCATCTCACAAGCCAGGTGAAATTCGCTTCAAAATGCCAACTATCCAAACAAGGGGGTGTAAGCTGCAGTAAAGGGGTAGAATGTTTTCACTCAATGAGCAAACAGTAACAGGTGAGGGGGGGGAAGCAGCAACAATGACAACAATTTGCATTTATATACCGCCCTTCACGCCGGACGGCGTCTTGGAGCTCTTAACAGTGGTGGAGTCCGGTGCCGAGCCAGGGAGAGGGCGCAGGTGACCGTAGGCATGGTCGAGCAGCCAAGCAGCAGTAGCAATCAAGGGACACTGTCCGTACTGCAGAAAGAGAGGAAATAAACGTGCTTTTGAAATGTTGATCCACTGAGTGGAGTTGGACTCCTCACCCTGAGGTCTTGTCCATCAGTTTGAATGCGGAGCTGCTCACGATCAATAGATTCAGCTGCGAGGGGGTAAAAGCTGCATCTGACCTGCAGAGGATAAAACATGGGCATCAGCTGGCAGTTCCTGCTGAACTGCACCTCCTGCTGGCTGCTCCCAGCGTGTTACTGATGGGGAATATGTACCGGCCCATGTTCCATGGACCAAGCTGCCCTTTTGTAGGGCCCGAGGCAAAGCCAGCCACCTGGGTCCCAGACGAATCAGGAGTACGGTAACACACAACGATGGGAGGAAGAGACCCCGACAGGCACCAGGCCAGCCCTGCCACCAGCACTTCGAGTGGGGGTGGTCGAGGTATAGGGAGAACCTGTAACAATGAGAAACTGCCACTCGGCAGCAGCGCAACAACCACATTGAATGGCAACCAAGATCCTCTCCCCCACACTTGAGACAGAGGTGGACGGGGGACTGAAGTGCACGGAGACAGAGGTGGACAAGGACAAGGTCGTTTGTGGCGTTGAGTTGCTTCATCAATGCACCCCCCGCCCGGCCTGGCGGACAGCAGCCATCACTCGGCGTAAGGTTTGCTGAGAACTTGGTGTAAACTTCTCGATGACTGCCTGCCAGAGATAATAGTGTAACAAAGCAAGAGCTAGAGACGCTTGCAGCTTGATTTGCTATCTCATGCTCAAGAGACAAACACTCCATTTACATATTAATGGGACCTTTTTACTCGATAATTATTTTGTTTTATATTGGTAAACAAAGCATTTAAAATCCTTGAATCCATAATTTTAATGCCACCCAACAAGTCTGAACAATTTATCACAGCAGTGACTAAAGAATTGCTGGTGTCACCTGGCTGGCTTCACAGAAACTACCATTTGCAAACGTTAATCTGCAATTTGTGAAATGCTTCAGGATATCGTGAGCCGCCTTCAAGAACTGTTTTATTGGTGCGAATATTTGAAGGTGAAAAATGACAGGGGCCAACGTACAGTGCAAACAGGGCAGCCCAGCAAGTCTGCGTGCTGGGAAGCTTCAGAGGGTGGAGCGAGGGCTATAATTAGAAACACGTCAAGTCTTTTTGGACCAGCTTGTGCTTGTAACACTTCCCCTTGTTTAACTACAGTGACTGAGGGAGTTTTCTTCCTTTTTTATTGCTGCCTACACATGCTACAGACACACACACACACACTGTCTCTTATGCACGCTGTAAATCTCCAGTCGTTTGAGTTCCATAAGGTACTAAGAATGAGAGTTCTACCAGAGCAAGGCTGGGGGTGGGGAAAGAGCAAGAGAAAGCGAGCAAGAGAGAGTTACATTCATTGGAAATATCAGTCTTGTATGAACTCATGATTCCCATCATTAATCCCAATTACTTTGTGCTGTGACCTTATTATTGTTCGCTTATTTTCCCTCAACATTGCATTCCTAATAAAACAATTTCCTCTGGCTGTCGGGCAGTTACACTGCTCAACAGTAAGTAACAATCACGCTCCATTCATAAAAAGGTCTCGGAAATACAAAGGTCAACAAAGATCAGAGAGGAGCATGACATCTGGACGTCACTGAGCATGCTACAGAGTTCGGGGCATTCACCACCTGATGCATCGCGGAGCAATTACAGGCCAGAAGGTTGCAGGTCTGACTGCTGGGCTGTGCTAGGTTAGCTGATATCAGCCAGAACAACAGCTGGACGCTGTAATTCTCCTCAGCACCCACAGGGATTAGAAAAGGGGAAAGAAAATCAGCATCGATCCCTGCTGGAAAGGCTGAGGACAGCAGTGCAATACTGTGGACACTGGCCAACACTGTGAGCCTGAGCTGGAGAACGACCGTTTGGCAGATGCACTGGAGGGAAGTCGGTGTTTGTGGGATGTGCCCTCAGAAAGAGTCAGTTGCTCCAGAAACAAGGGAGGGACCAGAAAATGCTCCCATCTTGCAAATTTGACACCGACAGCAGTTGCATGCACCTTTACTTCCAACATTAAGTCACTGTGAGCTGCTCCAGCCAAGCTACGTGATATGAATGGACATTTTGCCAGAAAAGCCAAATGTCCCCATGAATTTCTACAACGGCTGAGTCTCAGCAACCTATGTTTGACAAAATAGAGTTCTGTAAACTAGCTGCGGAACACAGCCTTGAAGCAGTGGATTAATCATCCCCTCCCACCTTGTGAAATGCTAAAAGTACAGACTATTTGTCCAAACAGGTTGAGCACTACAGTTCTCACCTCTGAATTTGTAGCTGCTGTGTAACATGCTGGGCTAGTATTGTGGAACCATTTCAAGATGTGGTTTTGTAATATCAGCCCAAGGCTTCTGGTGACGTGAAATCCTCGCTGTTTATATCACTGCTTGGATTCCACACCACCCACAGTGACAGACAAATGGCTGCACAATCGAGGTCTGTGATTTCTTTTCTGGCCTCACCCTGATGATGGAGAAGCTACATTTGTGTGTCAGCCTGGCTCAATTGGTAGCACTCATGGCTGATTGTAGGACACTGCTGTCCATTCACCTACAAAATACTCAGTCACTGTACTTTATAGTATATCCTGAAGCGCTTTGAGATGTCCTTCCAAATGTAAAAGAAGTTATATCAGTTATTATTATAAGCGAGGAAAATAATTAACTGCCGGGAGAAAGCATAGCCCTGTCAGAGTTGACATGTTTGAGAAGGTCTGAACTCTAAAGCCTACAATGGCAGCAATGCTAGCCTCACATGCTTTACTGTGCTGCTGCCTCAAGACATTTATCCTCCCTAAAAGACTTTGGGTAAGTGCATGTTCTCAATAAAGTTGAGAGCTTGCCATTGACTACCAACCTAGCAAAGTAAAATTTAAATGTGGGTGTTTTAACGTTCTTGATCATCCTTACTTTGGTACAGTGAAACAGATATTTTAAATGTAGAAAGCTAATTCTGATGCTGTGAAAAGTTAAATTAAAATGAGTCGAATCTAATTTTGATATTGTACAGGAACTGGTTACGCCAGTGTTATTCTGGTTCGGATGAGGGGGGTAAGAACTCCTTCCGATTTCCTCCCCTCTCCTCCCCAAAAACACAGGACCTTGAACAACAAAATGACCAAAAGATATAAGATCAAAAGAAATCTATAGAAAGCGAGTTTTGTTGCTGGTTTCAGGGTCGCTGTCTCCCACCTCCAGCTCACTGTATCAATAACAGTGAGCTGTTCTGTCTAAGCAAGGACAGTAACATTAGCAACAATGTGAGGTAAATCCTAAGGCAAACTAATGTCTTTGCACATTCCTTTCGTCCCATTAGCTTTACATTAAAATGTTCATAGTTGGGACGAATATTATGATTCTAAAGTGATACGAGAGACTTTGCTTCGTGTTGTAACACCCGAATGACTTCACTGTTCTGCTTCCCCTCGGATTTTAACAGTGATTAGCATTTAAACACCTGAACTAGGATAGTGCTGGGCATGAATGATTCCTGTATAATTTCAACATTAGATGCAATGGATTTAATTTAGCCTTTTTCTTAATCCAGGCTTCATCAGGTCTTCAGCCTGTGAAGGGGAGGGGGGGGGAGAGAGGTAGTTAATTGTGGCTGCCTGCCAATGCAGTCTTTTTAAAGCTTTTTGCAATTATTTAATCAGCTAATGCATAGTGCAGGGGAAATGATGTCAATAACAACAACAAAATTACATTTGTATAGCGCCTTTCATGTCAGGTGGACACCCCATGTCAGAGAATATTCATGCACATAACTTGAAGGAAGTGATGTCTCAGCGACTTGATGACCATTTGTTAAACACCAGAAACCAGATGTGCTAGACTTCCAGTTATCTCAGGTCCAGTGGACACCAGCATTTTAAGCAAAGCTGTATTACGCCTTACAGCACTATAAGCTATAAGGAAGCGAAAAGGAGAGAGATAGAACACGGTTGCCCTGTAGTTAATGTCTGTACTGTATGTCACACAAATGGCATACAGTACAGCGATAGCAAAAGGAGAAGAGTAATTCTAAAATAAAGCCATTCACAAGGGTTAGCTCGCCACAAAATTTTACCTATTTGTCCACTGAGGCTTCCTGTTGCAATTGCTTTTAAAGAAAGAGAGAAAGAAAGAGAATGGAAGAGAGAAACTAGAAACTAAACAGCAAGTAATCACTCTGTAAAGATTTGGAACTTAAGTTTAAAACAAAAGGTCAAAGTACTTTGCAGAAATGTTTGACACAACCCCACGACTAGAAATCTCTGGGCGTGCTGCGGTTGGAAATGGCTCATGTTCCATTTCCAGAGGGAGGGAGTTTCAAATAGCATTTGGCAACAAGTTCAGCAGGAAAACCAGCAGTGAGAGGCTGGGCTGGGGCTTCCTGTAGCTGCAACGGTACTTAAACCTTCATGTCCCATCACACATTTCCCTTCAGCACTGGGCTCGATTCATTGGGGTCATTCCAACCTTGCAGAGATAACAGTTAAAGAAAGAGCTCGCATTTCTACAGCGACTTATCATGCTGACACGTCTCAAAGCGCTTCCTTCAATGGTAATTACTGTGGACTAGAGTGACGCGACTTGCTTTTTCTAGGCAAACGCAGCAGGCATTTATGGTTACAATGCCCAAAACGCAGCCATGAGGTGAACAACCGAATGCCAGCTCTATCAGCGTTTGTTGGGGTTGTCCCCAGACTCCAGTAACAGTAGCAAAGGTCAGGAGATTAGCTTGACATTCAGGGAATGTCTTCTCTTCTCGTGGCTTTGCTATTGCTATTTGGCTAGTGGCGATCCAATGACGGTTATACCGCTACCAGTAATAAATTTGGTACGTGGCCTTTTACATTGGGAGGATGTCTCTAAAAGCGTTTCACAGGATTTACTGTAGAGTGGATTGACTGTGTATTCTGTGGGCAACCAGTTTTGACTCCTGGTTGGGAGACAGGGAGATAAAGCAAAAGTTTTTCGTCTCATTTCAGTGATGGGCTGAACAGATTAGACATTCACACGTTGAAACAACGGATTCTATTAAACGAGTTTGGTACACAGCCAGCATTTAGGAAAGATTACTAAACACAATTTATTTTCTTTGAGATAAACCAGTCATTTTTGTGGTTTCCAATCGATTCGACTTCAAGCTGCAGCCCCAATATAATCTGCCGTCTTGGATGCTGAAATAATACCCAGGCTCTTCAGTTTAAGAGCTGCGACATTTTCTCATTTTACGCTCAGCTCTTTTATATTCAAACGTCTTCTTCAAACAACAGGGGGGAGGAGGAGGGAGAGGGCTGGTGGGGAAACACTGTCATGCTTTGCGTGTTTGAAATTATAATTAATAAATGGATGTGTACAGCAAGGCAGTCATCCAACTTCACAGCACTTTCAGAACTAATAGTGTCAGAACCTCCTGTTGTAGCCAATTCCCATCCTACAAGATACACATGACTCTCACATCCCGCACACTTCCTCATCTTCTGACTCGCTCACACTCAGAATCCTTGCATTTGATATAGCATAGTCGCTTCAAAGCACTTCACTAGATTTTATGGTGAAGTGGAGTGACTGGGTATTTGTAGGCAAATGGGGCAGCCGATTGGCGCAATAATCTGACCCACAAGCAGCACTGAATTGAATAACCATGACACCAAGAGAAATGCCCTTCTCTTTTTGAATGGTGCCATGGCGTCTTTAACTTTCTCCTGAACAAGCAGACAGGACCTCAGTATAACTTCTCATCCAGAATAATTCAACCCAGCACCGCAATGGGAGTGTCAACCTAGATTATGAATTCAAGGTCCTGATGGAGGACTTGAATCCACAACTTTTGACTCAGAGGAGCGAGAGCTACCAACTGAACCAGGCTGACACCTTGTATGAAGTAGAGATGTAGCCAGACCATCTTTCGAGGGAGGTGGAAAATTTGTGATCTGCCGGAAGGTGTCGTTTTAAGCTGTGTGCTTAAAACAAATATATTTTGACTGAAAGTGGAAATCAAAAAAAAACTAAGGGTGACCATAAGGTGAGTCCTCACAGCTCAGTATTGACTTGAATTACAAGGTGATCAAAGTTATGCAGAGCTGAACTTTTGACATTCCTTGAATTCTTCTGGCATTGTCATGTATCTCACCTGAAAATGACTTACACAACATGCATTCCTCTAGTTAGCGAATGGCTGGACTCACTGGTTTTACATTCAAGACCAGAGTGGAAAGTAGCAAAGGCATCAGTGTCCTCAGTTCAAAGTTTCAAAATGATCAACCCTGAAACTTTCATCACGAATGATGTCAAACACTGATGTTTTTGAACAAATATTCCTCGATGAAAGTGTTTCAGGTTCACTCACTTCCAGGGATGAGGGGGATGGAGAGAGGGGCAAAGGAAAGCCGGGTGCGGGGTGGGGGGGGTCTTAAGGAAACTGTATGTCACTTTGCTAACCTCTTGTAGTTTTCTGTGCAGTGGAGCATTGCAATGTGTGCGAAGCAGTCGCAATACTGCAAGCAGTGCACAGTCTGCGGCTGGGGATGGAGAGCAGCAAGTCTAGGAAGAGAAAGGTGGGTGGAGGGGGGGAAGAGGAGAGAAACTTTGAATCACTGTGGTTACTGAAACATTTGGTTGGTTATTGCAACACAGGCAGTGACTCAAAGTACCACAAACAGTGACTCCAACAGCAGACAATGCCGAATGAAGGTCAAAACATGTGCGATATCACATGGTCATATGCAAACAGTGGTGTCACATTATCTGTTTCTACTTGATATCTGAACTGTCGCACTGGCTTTCACAATCACTTTCTCCTCCTGTGGAAGCCTGAGATGATACTCTCGGAGGTGGTAATTCTCTCAGATTCCCTCGTCCAATGCTCTATAAAAAATGTACAAGTGCTCAGCCATCAGGGCCGAGTTAGGAGGACAGAACCTCAAACCAGTATCAGCACCTGGTAGTAAAGTGATGGAAAACCATTGGCTCAGACTCTTGCTTGCACCGTAATCCATTTTGGTAAACAATGAGAAGGTTGACAGGCAATGCAGCAGTAATCTGTCTGGCCTAACCTCAAGAATCCCTCACTTCTGCTAGGCAAACACAGTGCACAGGCATACACATCTTTGCCAAATGTCATTATTCACAATGAAGCCGTGGTCAGCCCAGATTGCAAAGCCATGACATAACCAATTGACCCGGTGCACCGTGCGGTGAAAGTAGCAACTAAATCACACTCTGTGCCATGCTTCACTGAATCAGTCCAAAGGTAGTCATCTAAATTCTATCAATTTATTTAATACGTAGCAAGATAAATCACACAGGTCAGCACTGTTATCTGGGCCGAGGCTGATGCCTGTATCTTGTTTTTTCAGGAGTTATTCCGCACCTTGGGCATTAAAAGAGATAGTGCAATCGTGTTTAACAATGCCATGCAGACTGATGTATTCAGTGCTCAATCTTAAAGCTCCAGTTTGGCAGCTCCCTCCAAGGCTCAGCGAGTTGATTCTGTGTAATAGCTAAGCCATACAGACTAGGAAGGTCCCAGGCTCAATCCTTGGTCTGTGCTAGGTTAACTGATATCAACTGGTGAGGCAAATGAGGAGCTACATTGGCTTCAGTGCTTAGGGTTACAATGGAAAAACAACAAATTACATTTATGCAGTGCCTTTCATGTCAAGAAGATATCCCAAGGCATTGGACGGTCAGTTTCCTGGCCTGACCATCCAATGACTTCTGTCTTGCTGGAATGGTGTGCACACACTCTCCTGAACCTGCTTACATCTCACAAAGCATCAGGAGCAGTTGGCAAAAGCCAATGTGTGAGAACTCCAGCAGAACACACTGATAATTTGTCAGTAATAAAAACATTCCACACACTAATTGGATATCTTGTATTCTCCTGCCCTGCTCCACCTTCCCCCCCCCCCACCCATGGCTGAGTAGAGTTGGGGTGTGAGTAGAAAAATCTAAGGAATTTTGCCCACAAAATACATTCAATCTACTTTATAATGACGCACTTTGAGACATCCAGATGATGTGATAAGGCGCCATATCAAATGCAAGGATTATTTATTATTATCTGCTCATAAATATCACATATTCATACCAGCTGCCAATCATCTATGCATAGTTCTCTCTTGGGTAGATTTTTAAGAACGATAATGTTGTAAAATGAATGTGCACCAAGTGTTAAACCAACAAATGATTGGGCATATGACGGGGATATATTGCATTGTTATTTAATCTCTTCTCCAGCTTTAATGTGGCAACTGGTCTAATCTTTCAGAGATCACAGATAAACCTATCCAGGACCAATGGCTCACAACCAATCAACAAGGCATAATTATTGCAGATAAACAAAATTATTTGATCGCTCTTCCCCACCCACCCTTAACTAAACCAAATGAGAGTCAAAATTACCCCATAGAGTCTCAGTGCTTCAAACAGTCTGTAAGAATCTCTCGTCTGCAGTAACTAATACAGTACCTTATCATGTCTCCCCTAAGCCTATGTCAGGTTGGACTCTTCAACACATTATAAACATCAGGAGTGTTACCCACCAGTTCTTCCCTGTTCGCTTGTGGTTTGAGAAAAATAACAAATAACAACAATAACTTGCATTTATATAGAGACCCTCTTGCAGGGAGAAAAGTGCCATAAAAAAAAGAGGTTGAGAAACTTTAACCTTCTGCTCATTCATCAAACACTTCCACCACTGAAATTAATGGAAGTAGCTGTTCTGTGCGTGTGGGCATAGGCATTGATGGATATAATACAACTCTGAAAGTACACAGATAACATGGCACTACAATGTACAGAGGTAATGGGTCTTATCCCAAACAAATGACAGGGACAAATCTATTCACAAATTCTCAGAGTCACGAGTCAGGAATAAAATTCACATGATGTTCCTCTCTGTCGAAAGAAAGCTGGATTTACATCTTGATTTGGGCATAAATAGTGGAGCAATGCTGCTGTTAGGCTCATTATTTTACACTACAGTAACCTTTCCTAATCTCAGAAGTCTCTTCATCGAGTGATGAAGTACTTGTTTTGGTTTACCTGTGTAGGTCTGGTTAATCAAGCAGCACCCACTGCCTGAATACAGATGTGAGTGGGAACTTTCAAGTCCCCCCGAAAAAACAGTACTCCAAGAAAAATAGATGTGCCACACAGACAGCGGGAAAGGGAGAATGAGAGAGAAAGGGGGATAATCCAGGTAACAGACAATCACAGGAAAACATGCAAACCCACAGGGAGGGAAGGAGGGACTGGCTGCTGGTTAAATTCTCCTGTTACTGGTTTCCACTGAAAACACTGCAGAGGAAATGAGTCAATCCTCGCTCATTGAACCCTGGAGCAGGAAAAGGGGCATTTGATAACATTTGGAAGGGCAGCAGAGCACCAGCCAGTTGTAATCTCAACCTGATCACACACACTCTCTCTCTCTATGAGGCTACACACCACACAGAAAGCCCTCACTGTTATTTTCTATATAAGTAACATGCAACTCAATCGGCACCAATTGATTCTTTATTGGGGGGATGAGGTATTTTCTATTCACGTCATACTCACACTCTACCAGGCTGAAAGGCATTTAACTAGCAATGTCACGCTCCATCAACCCTTCCCAACCAACCCAGTGGGCAAGTGAAGTCCTCCCTAAGGAGGTGGGAAGTGATTTGATGCTTTTCAGATTGAGATTGAGAAGTCTAATCGGATCAGCACAAACCTGCGACTTCAAGATCCTCACTCTCGTATTCAAATCCATTTACTCCCTGACACCTCCCCCCCTCTCCGACCTCCTCACTCCCCAATCCACCACCCGACGCCACCACTCGACTGGCACCGGCCTCCTGCTCATCCCTCGCACCCTCCGCCCCATCGGAGGTCGTGCTTTCAGCCACTACGCCCCAAAACTCTGGAACACTCTCCCTCAATCCCTCCACCTTGCCCCCTCTTTCAAGTCCCGCCTGAAGACTTTTTCATTTCCAACACAGCAGATCTGGCTCAACACAACGTCTTCCAATAATCATTTTTGTGTCCTTTAAAGTCTTCTCCCCCCCCCCCCACCATCGCCCCACCACTTTAATGCCACATTTCCTACAGTCAGCATTGATGAGGGGCTATTCTTTCCTTCCACCTATCTTCGTATCCTCTCCTCCCGCAGCCTGTTGACGGCTTCCAATCCTGCTCCATGTTCAGAGAAAAAGATGTGATCCCGCCATGTCCACAAACTAAAATATCCTTTCTTTTCGAGGAGGAAAACTAGGATAGCCCTGGAGAAGAGTCAATGGCACTGATCACACACGGCATGTTTGAGCACTGACTGACCCCAAGAGCCTGAACACTCCCACTGGACAAAGATTCATCCTGGCAAACACACCCAGACGATGCACATAATCCATGTCAGTTACTTGGAAGTGCAATTTACTCACTACAACGGACTGCACTATGGACCTGAGAGCAAACGTTGTGAGTTCATAACTGGGCTCCATCAAGTGAAGAGGCATGATCCCTTTTCCTGGGCCACAACCAATAAAATAAAGTAGATCTATGCCTTGTCGTTATTTCTCTTTCTACCTCTCAAAGGTGGTTGGATATTTTATTACTGTAATCTTGTTACCGAAGGCCCTTTCTTTAAATTAGGTCAATTTTTTCGAGCGCCTGAAATTGACAAGCAGCTCATTGGCATGGGGTGCTGTGGCGTTAAAATTTCACGACATCTATTACCTCCATGGCGGGGATAAGTTCCACCAAAAACTCAATTTCACTGATCTACAGCGACATCAGATCAGCACGATATCTTTGAAACATGATACACTTCTGTGTAGCAAAACGGTTCCGTTTTCACAAATATTTTATTAATCTGTCCATTGTTTTATGAAAATGTGTAGACTTTATGCCATGCGACAGCCTGGATCTTTGAAGAGGCAGAAGTGACAGAATGACAAGATAATGTGTTTATAATTCAGAGATACGTTACAGTAGAAAAGTTGCTATCGCTCAGTTCACAGAACGGTCACAATTGTGGATGTCAGCTCAGCAGCACAGGCACAGAGAACAAAGGAGCTCACAGGGTGGTTCCTCAAGGATCTGAGGGTCTTCACCAGCATCTGAAAGAATTCATCTCGCACCAGCCAGGGAAACAGTCTGCTGAGCAGCAGAGAACTTAGAAGAAATACTTTACAGAATTCAGTCAGCCTTTTTGTATGAACTATTTATATATTATATATATTGTATGAAAAGCAGTCAAGTCATTTAGACTGAATTGCCTTGGTAGGTAGTGGATGCAGCTTTTAATGGATAGCATCTGTACCATTCCACCATTGCTTTTTATATAACATGCCTACGGAGCAGTAGACTTGTCATTTTAGTCTGCTTCCAAAGCCATATATTCATTCCCCAACCCCCACCCCTCTCTGAAACACAGTGAAAGATTGGACTTTGGCAACTTTCTCAATAAATCACCGGAGGCACCCCATCTGAAAAGGCTGGATAAAAGAATCCAAACAAGCAGTCCAGTTAACTTACTGAGTAATGTAACTGGTTGTAGTGGATGTAATACATCCATCACTATTCTTTTCCAACAGATAAGTGGTGGTTGGGTGGGGGAGAATTAAAATGGGAATAAATGGAAAGGGCAATCGTCACTGATATAAATGTTGGAGAATGCAGGACACAAACAGTGCTGAAATGAAAAACCTACTTAAAAGGGATTCTGTCAATAACTGTTAAATACTAACCTTGTCGTGTTCATTGCCTTTATGCAGAGATGCACTTATAGTGTTAAGAGGGTAAAAATAGCTGCAAATGGAAGAATAATGAATGCAGTGCCAAACACATTAATGGAGAAAAATCATCAGAGGCTACAAACGGAATGTTGGTCTTCCTAAGATACATACACACACGCACATTATATATATATATATCAGACGGAAAGAGAGACACACACACATCAATTTAAATTCAAGCTCACCCTTCTATTTAAATTGCAAATGCTACATTGTGCTGTGAAAAGACAGGCATGCTGTTAGGCTCATTTCTCCAATGAACCAACACAGGACAAAAACGACACAGATGTTGCTCGGCTGCCATGGCATTTCCATCTGCACGTAAACAAGCTACTCGAGCACACATTTCCTCCAAACCCATTTACACAGCAGGGTTTCCCCCAAAGGTGGGCTTGACTTTATATATGAAAAGCGGTATCGCCCACTCGGCTGCAATACGAGCAGCTTTGCACGTCTGAATTGCTCTCCTACATCCTACTCCCATTTACCAACAAACTACAGTTTCTTGGGAACGCTGAGTTTGTTGCCTTTGACCTCAGACCTAATTCTTCAGTCACACACCACAGGAGTGCACTTCAGGGCAGTTTGGAATGACTGCAAGTACACAACCTGACATTTTGGGTCTGAAATGCTGTACTCTGTCCAGCGCCTTGGGACGTCCTCCTGACGTGAAAGGCTCTATACAAATGTAATCTTGTTGTTGTTGTTCTTAAAGGCAATCACAAAACCCTTCACAACTGTGGAGTCCTGTAGGTACACATGTTGCAAGCGAGTGGACCTGTGTTCGATTCCCGAGCGGAGCAAAACATTAGGGAAATTTCCTTACTCCACACACCTCTGTTTACCTAGGAGTAAGTAGTAAACTGGTTGTTATTGGATCGCTTTACGGGGTAAAAATAATTTGGTCACTCAATCCACGTCTGTTTGTGGGACACTGCTGTGTGCAATAGGTTACCCCGGTTTGTCCACAAAATATGAAGTCAATTCACTTGACTCTATGAAGCTCTTTGAGACTTCTCAATGACGTGATAAGGTGCTAGATCAAATGCAAGGATAGAATCACAGAATCATAGAATTATGCAGCACAGAAGGAAGCCATTCGGCCCATTGTTGTCCATGCTAGCTCTTTTAAAAGAGCTACCCAAATCTGTCCCACGCGCCCATGCTCTCCCCATAGCCCTGCAAATTTGTCCTCCCAAATAATTATCTACTTCTCTCTTAAAAGTTATTATTGAATTGGCTTCCACCACCCTTTCAAGCAATGCATTCCGGATCCAAACAACTTTTTATTATTATTAGATGTGTTGACTGGAAAAGGCACGTGTATGAGTGTGGGGTAGGATAAGATCGAAGGGAGGGGGAGCGGGAGAAGAGGGAAAATGGAGAAACCGACCGCACCAGTGAAAGTGTAACCATTATGCATTAGCAAGGACAGAATTTGATGCTTCTACGCCAGATATTGCTATCTGTGGTCAACCGATGCATAACCTCCATCCATTGCCTCTCTGAAATACTTGCAAAAATAGCAACTAGAAAAAGATTGGGGCAGGCTTGTGTTCAAGACACACACTTGGGCTGCAAGTGCAGTTTGTTTAAATCCTGGCCAAAATGTTCCTTTATCACCCTTTAAGTTTCAAATTTACATCATAACAATAAGTTGCCTGAGCCACATGACCGTTGGTGAAATATTCTCCAGACAAAGACTCTCTCCCTCTTTCGAAACATTTTTTTTGAAAAAACAAGTCCTCTGTTTACTTCCTTAGTTTCCACATGACACTGTTGGAGAGCAGTGAGGGCTGCTGCCAGGAAACGCCAAGACTTCCAGGAAAGCCAGCTTTCCGAGTGCGACTCCAAGTGCTGGATTCAGAGCAGGAAAACTGAGCCTCATTGTTTAAACCATCTGCAGCATCACTTCTGTGTGTGTGTGTGTGTGTGTGGTGGTGGGGGGGAGGGGTGGTGTGTGCAATGAAAAGAGCCAGTAACTGAAGCGCTGATTATGTAGGGAGATTCGCTCAGGCACATTCACAGGAGGACCGAAGGAATGTGTACAGGAAGCTCCTGCAAACATGTCGAAACAGGTTTTAATGCTTGCTGGTTGTGCAGGAGATTCAAAGTGTGAAGCAGTCTGTGCAGAACTCCCAACAACTGTAGAGGCATGAGAAAATTCCACCTTACTTTACTAGAGTTAAATAGAATATACAGCACAGAAACAGGCCATTCAGCCCAACTGGTCTATGCCGGTGTTTATGCTCCACATGAGCCTGCCCTTCCTCAACTAAGCCTATCAGCATAACCTTTTATTCCTTTCTCCCTGATTGTTTGCCAATGGATTGCCAATGTGTTCCTCTCTGCCAGTGCGTGAAACGGGCAACTGATTACAACATCACTGCATTCTTGCTACTCTGTTGCATCAAGGGCTGAATGATAGCTTGCTAGCACAGTGTGCGTACATGAGTGAGGGAGTGGGTATCACTTGCTTAAATCAGTGTCAGGCATGTCTACATTTATTTACTAGCCCCTTTCAGGCTATTATTTGACAATCCTTGCATTTGATATAGCATCTTTAACACCATCAAAGAGTCTCAAAGCACTCCACAGGATTTGATGTAAAGTGCAGTGACTGTATTTTGTAAAAAAACACGGCAGTCAATTTGCGCACAGCAACATCCCACAACCAGCCATGAAATGAACGCCCGAACAACTTGACTCTAACAGCTATTGAAGGTGTAAAACCAGTGGCAACTTTTGCACTCCTACACTCTTAGCAGGGAAACACTCATTTTGTGGTGTATCCAGTGCTTCACACTGACATCAACAAGCAGATGAGGCTGACACACAAATTATCCAGTGATTCACACTGATTCCTTCAACATACGAGATGGATTGTGGACTCGTCTCGACTTCAAATCAAAAGTTGTGGCCGAGTGGAAAATATAAGCAGAGTAATTGAGCCCAACTTACTTTAAACGTGATCCAATTATTTGTGTAATCTACTGTGTGATTACTGATGCAAATGAGTTTCTTCCACTTTGTCCAATTGGTCACCTTTTGTCCAGCTTCATGCTAGAAGTAATCCCTCTGCACGGAGTGCAATTATATTCACTGTAACCGTGAACCCACTTAGCATGAGCAGGCCAAGGAGGAGGGGAGGAGTGAGAGCGAGAAAGAACACTAATATTAATGCTTTACGGATTACCTGACAGGTCTGTTCAGAGAGGCAGGTCGTTGTGCTCCCACCCATCCAGACCACTCGAATGATAAACATGATAAGGACCTGGATCTGGCCACTGACATTCTGGTGAGCAAAATGCACTAAATGGCAACTCATGTAGGGATAGGAGATGATGCTGGAATGCTACTATTGTCATAGCTGCTGCCCTTTAGAGGAACCGTTAAACCAAGGTCCCATCTACCTGTTCAGGTGTAAGGACGTCAAAAATCCCTTGGCCCTGTTCGACAATAGAAGAATTGTCTCCAGTGTCCTGGTTAACAATCCACCCAAGTGATATTGGTCACTCACTTCATGGTTGCTATTTCCAAATTGGCTGTCGGACTGACCAACAAAATACCTATTGCACTTCACAGTAAATCATGTGAAGCGCTTTGAGACATTCTTCCAACTTGAAAGGCACTAATACAAAATATAAGGATTATTACTATTTTTACTTTCTCAAGCACACTCTCTTGGGTTACAGTCCTCGCCTGCATAGCCAACAGTGGTTCATGGATACTGCAAGGCACAAGGAGATCTAACTAGGCAAGGAAGAGGCAAATAACAAACAGGTTAACAAGGCAATGTTGACAAAATGGGCATAATGTTACTTCAGCGATGGGATGTCAGGACAAAAGGACATTAGACAATATATTGACTGTGGTCTACATATGAAATATTGGGAGAACAACTACAAGTAGACACACCTAGCACAATTAAATGGCTTCAGTCTTCATTGAAAAAGTGTTTGACAAACCTTTGTTAGCTTGCCAAATACAGCAAACCAATGACATGTGTGGAAATCACAATGAAAATGGTGTGCAGCTGTCTTTCTCTCTCTTTCTCCCCCCCCCCACTAATAACTCCATCGGCAGGCAGTTCTGCAATCACATACACTTCTCAGAATATGTAACACGGCAAAGTGCACGCAAACCGCACAAGCTGAAAACACACTCTGTGCTCGGGAAGGGGTGAACTTGTGGAGTGCATCCTTCCCTCTCTGAATCCCTGAGCAAAGAATTTAATAACAAAGAAATGATCATTTCAGCGTGACCTTCACTTCACCTCGCAGAACTGGAATACAGAAGAATTAAAAAGATTTGATCAGACTCCGATTACCAGCTTTATTCTAGGCCAGTGCACAATAATTGCATGCGTTCCAAATCACTGACCTACTTTCTTCACACATACACAAGCTACTCTAAACGGAGTGAATTTAGTAGCACTGCCATTGCTCCGGGTGACCTGCTTATTGTATTTATGTAACACTGCTACATCAATGAGTCGAGGAGCCACAGAACTGCGCACTCCTGCCCCAGCAGAGACGAACACTTCCACTCCAATACCCCCTCTCCTCTAAGCTTTACAGGACTAGAGCGAATTTGCCACTGTAGTAAAAGGATGTCCCTTTCATAAAATGTGCATTTTTTATATATATATATAAAAAGGTTCCTCCCACTATCTTCGTCCCATTATCTTTTACTCAGGAAACGATGGTTATTTTGGACAATATTGGGGGAGTGCAGAACAGCCCTTCGTTTCAGGAGAGGTTGGAAAGGATTTGGCCTTTTTAATATGTTTGTGATCTGAGCTTTTCAAGAGGGCGGGAGGCAGCCGTTTCTCTATCTCAGTCCCAAGAGGTTCCACCAAGGATTTTCTGTCTGTTTTTACAAAAGAAAATTGATGTTGGAATTACTCAGTGATCACAAATGGTTGTTATAGCTCTTTGGCTGTGCTGTATCAGGTATGAGGGGACAAGCTTAGTAGGCAGTTCCCCTCATTCCCCACCCTATCAGTCCCTATAAAGCACAGAGTCAGGGAAACAGAATCATACAGAGTACGGAGAATGTTCTTTGTTTGGTCCACAAGTTACAACGTTCAAATTATTACATACCGTGAAATTAAAGGGATTGAAGGAAATGTAAAACCCAAACATCATTGCGCATTGTTTTGCTGTTGCACTTTAGGGACTTAGATCTGAAACAAGTCAAACACTTCCTATCTTCATCTTGTGATGGAAAGCTGGATCGGTTCAGATTTTCGGCCTTCTCATCTCTGCCCAAGAAATACACTCTCCTCCTTCTCAACCACCCTTAATAATAATAATAATAATCCTTGCATTTGATATAGCGCTTTTCACGTCGGGAGGACGTCCCAAAGCGCATCGCAGAACACACTGTAAAGTGAATTGACTGTATATTTGTGGGCGAACGCGGCAGCCAATTGCGCACAGCAATGTCCCACAAACAGTCGTAGATTGAAAATGACCAATTTATTATTGTTTTTGGAGGGATTATTATTAGGCATGTGGAGTAAGGAAACTTGCCCAAGGTTTCGCCCTGCCTGGAATTGAACTCAGGTCTCTCACTTGCAAAGCGAGTGCTCTAACCACTGAGCTACAGGACTCCACGTGTAATAGTGTAAAGTTAAATTTAAATTAAATTAAATTTAAATTGAAGGATCAGTGTTCATTAAATTGGCAGCACAATCGCAAACACGAATGTTGGAGGTAAAAAGGGGAGATGTCAGCAAAAGAGATATACTATATAATGGTTTAGATAAGGTAAAATGCATGCAGGCATAACAGAAATTAACCCAAGAATGTCGGACCAGAGGATAGAATGTGTATTATAGCAATGTAAATTTAGTACATATATTTGGAAAGATGCCTATATTCAAAGGGAGTTACTCTACAAGGTATATGCCCTGTAGAGGGTTCATCAATGGTGGCTATCAACTATTCTCCACCATCGGTTCATTGTGCTAATTTGTCCCTGTATGCTTATAAGTAATCTCCAGAGCAATTTTAATAGTGTAATTTCATTTCACATATTTAATGTAATTTATGCTTTTAAAATTGTGTTGTTATTTATAATGGCACAGGGACAAATCCATGCAGCACTCATAATGGAGGAGAACAGCACTGAGCCCACATCAATGAATGCACTGCCCAAAGCAGAATTACCCCCAAAGAGTGATAATTGTTTGGAATTATCCACCAAGGGAGACAAGATTGGCAGAACATTGGGGCTATTCAAAATACAATTACATGCCCTGATGGGAGCACTAACTGTGTGCTGGGGGATGAGCTCCGGTGTGTTGTTTGGCTCAAGGGTTAACAAAACCATGTAACAGTGGCCCGTTGGTCTCCTGTGCAGAATATGTCTATGTTCTATGATTAGAAGTGACAGGCTGATGGAAATCTTGCATGGCTAACATTTACTTTAAGAGAAACTGCACCTTTAAGAGCTATATTGGAGATGGAAGAAAAATACAATGTGCAGATTAAAAGCAGCTCCACTGTTTTAGTCTCACAGGTGTCAGAATAATGGAAGGAACTGTAAGACTATATGTCACTGGAATGAAGGTTTCAATTGGGATTCCAGATCTTACTTAGGTTAGTAATCAAGAATCCTCCAGAATTCTGCAGCTCGTGTCCTCTCCCGCACCAGGCTCCATGACCCTATCACACCCACCCTCGCCCGGCTCCACTGGCTCCCCCATCCCTCAGAGGATCGAGTTCAAAATTCTCGTCCTCACCTTCGAGGCCCTCCATGGCCTCGCCCCCTCCTACCACTCCGACCTGCTTATCAACCTGTCTGCTCCCTCGCCTCAGCAGGCTCTGGGCCGCTTCATGTCCCCCAACGGGCGGTTGGGCCTTCAGCCTCTCTGACCCCACCCTCTGGAATGCCATCCCACATTCCTTTTGCCTCGCTCCCTCCCTTGCCTCCTTCAAGGCACGCCTTAAGAGCCTCCTCTTCGGCCTCCCTCCTACCATCTCTGCCCTCCACCAACCCTGATCCCAAACTTCGCAACCCCCACACCCCAGATCCTAATACGACTGTTCAGCGCCTTGGGACGTCCTCCCGACGTGAAAGGTGCTTTACAAATGTAATTTTGTATTGTAATGTGTTAGTAAGTTCAGTGTTTTGATGCTCTGTACTCAGTACTCAGAATAGAAAAGGTACAGTGTAGTACAAAAGCTTTGAAGTAGAAATAAGTTTAATATACAAGACAAGTCTTGAAGTTATATTTGGTTTGAGTTGTCTTGTGGGTTAATCAGTAACTACTTCAAAGAAGAATTGTTTTGAAATAACTCATCGGGAACGAGGAGAGAGTGAAAGGCTAAGAGCTTGAAAGCAAAGCTCTCTCCATTCCCGAAGAAACACATTGGGTGCAGAATCATGGTTACCAGATACAATTGGGTAGTTATAAACAACAATACAATAGGTTTGGCTGTTTGTGTGTAAACTGGCTGCTCCCTGACTGTCCAGGACCTCAGTATGCCCTTGCGACGTGAAAGACGCTGTACAAGTGCAATTTTGTATTGTATTACAGTTACCTACAAAACATACAATTTCTACATTTTATAGTGAATTCTGTGAAGTGCTTTGAGATGTCATTCCGACGTGAAAGGTCCTGTATCAAATGTAAGGATTATTATTGCTATTAGTTTACTAAATTCTTGTTTTATATTACAATGCAGCTCCATTATATCAGGTTACTTGATAGGGTGAATTTGTGAAAAAAAAGCACAATTGTACCACCACCCCATTCATTACATAACCCCATAGCCAGCCTGCTGACAGCATCCTGTTACATTGGTCGACTCTTGGGCAATCATTTAAGCGCTCTGTGATCCCACCCTGCATGAAAGGCGCTGTACAAATACAAGTTGTTGTTATTATCAGGTGGTCACTTTCTGCTTTGCTGTGTACGCATAGCTGGCATGATTACCATGAAGGATGAAAACTAAGTAATAAATGACGGTCCAGTGGGTAAAGGCACCGCCCAATACAGCAGTGGTCCATACAGGTTAGCAAATCACAGGATGGAATCCCAGCCTGTGTTAAGTTAGCTGATCTTAGCCTTGACGACACTTGTCCTCAGCTCCCCCGAGGTTAGGGAGAGGAAAATCAGTCAGCAATCCTGCTTCTGGTTATTATCCAGAGACCCCTGGTGGAAGGTGTGTATGTTTGTTTCTGTCGGTGTGTGTGTCCTTGTGTGTGAGAGAGAGGGAATGTCAAATGAGGACAGGACAAGTCTCCACTGTGATGCCCCATGTGGTTCAAAAAGTCTTCCAACACCCACTCAGGCAAGGACTAAAAGGTACCATGGAACTATTCCCCAGTAGTACAGAATCTGATTCAAGCAACTTCTGACATAACAGAGAAATATTCAACAACGGGATACTTGTACAATACAACTTGCTTTTAAAATAAACCACAACAACTCTTTAAACACCTGAAATGAAATTGGTTTGGGTGACAATTAACTGGAATGCACTGTATCCAGTTGACTTGCTGCCGCTGACTAAAACCTCACTTGGATTGCCTGCACTTTTTTTTAAACAGTTATCAGTCTTAGTTACACTGAGTGGAACCTTAGTGTAGCAACACTGACTGTTATTACAAAACTAGTTTCCTTCATTTCGGTGGGTGATAATCTAAATCTTGATCAACTGAACATGCGATAAGGGAAATGTGGCCGGTCATTGTCGTAATGAAATGTGACTTCACAGAGACAAAGTAAATGACTGGGCAGGAGCAATGTGGTACTGGATCCTCTCAAACACAAACACGCACACACCATACCCATGTATGTCAGAGGGAGAGTGAAAGAGAAGATAAGTAAGTGGAGAGAGACAGGTGAAAGAAGAGTAAAGAAAGCAGTTGAGAAAGTGGAGTAGAAAGTAAGGGAGAAAACGAGAGAAGAGATAAAGGAAGAAGAAAAGAGAAAGGAGCAAAGAGGGAAAGAAAAGAGAGAGAGAGAAAACGAGAAAGAATGAAAGAGACACAGAGACAAAGAGATCTGGTCTGTGAAAAACGACAACAAAACCAGTCTGAGCTGAAACACAGCGGGGGAGAGTGCATGTGGTGGAGCAATGCTAGTCAGTAAACGGCAAAAAAAAACACTTCCCTGCAACCCACGTCCAAAATCACCCTTAATGAGCAAATCCAAAAGGAATGAAGCTTTACATATTGGAATCTGTGCTTTCCACTGCTGCCAGACGTCAGCAAAAAAACTGTGGTGCAAAGAGGGGGGGAAAACTCCTACAGCTGTCCAAGAAAGGCACCACAGACACAACTAGGTTTCCAGACTCGGGGGTGCTGGGGATCGGTACAACTCTGATCTCTGGTATTGTACGTTGCTACCGTCAGTCAGCACGTTGTCCAAAATCATGGAATAAGTGCCATCAAAAGCAATGTTATTAATGAGACCAGATTGAGCTTTCAACCAGAGTTTTTGACATTCACTTTGTCCAACCTGCATGTTCTCATCACAATAAAATGCTGCAGCTTGGGTCAAGGAAATGATCTGATCAATCACAGCCAAGGCATTTCATTACTAGCTCTCAAGGTTTGTGGAGGAAAGGTCACAGTGGTGTTATTTAACCAGACCTTCTGCAAATACATTTTCATTTGTTATTAAAATAAATGTAACAGAGAATCATTGGAAATGCTCTCTTTGTGGCACTAGCCATGGGCCCAATGCACTGGGCCTTATACTTTGCTGATTGAAGGGTTTCACGGGTGATAATTACAAAGGACAAAATCCCCTTATATTTTCATGATGTTCATGGTGACAGCTATTGAGTGCTCCTCGCTGGAGAGTGAACACTTGTGGGCATTTGGAATGATGCCCCAGCCACGAACATCCCTCTGCCTCCATCTCCCTCCTCTCCCAAGGTTAAATAATCGATTGGTGTTGACTATCCAGGCTCATGTGTGGAGTCTGGCCAGTTGAATCCTGTGCTGGGAAATGCCAGTGCTCATCACTCCGCACTCCCAGGAAGAGCCAGCGCCTTCCGGGGAAAACAGGAGAGCAAAATGCTCTGACAGCAGCTATTGGTCTTAACATGGGAGGTAATGCCTACGTGATGCAGTCCGGCAGTCCAAACTGCGCACCGTCCAGCACTGATCCCATGCAAATTCGCGTTCCGAGGGAGCAGACGTTTGATTTGGCTGTGCGAGAAAGGAAAGCGTCACACTTGTGCAGCAGTGGGTGCAAGCCCGAGGGTGGGGCCTGAGCAATAACAACGTCACGGGTATTGTGGACTTCACCTCAGCTGAGGTTCATGTGACCTTGGAATGCTAGATGCAGCTCCCTGGGTACAAATAGGAAACCACTTCTCAAACAACCGTGGGCATAACACAAAAAGCTCCAGGTTCCCCCGGTACCGTGGCAGGCTGCAGGATACGGTACCGTACGTGCTGCTTGTGTGAGGAGTCTAAGAAATTCTAGGAAGCTAGAAGTCCAAGAAATTGCCAGAAGTCAGGAGTCTATAGTCACCAAACTTTACAATGAATCCCATGAAGTATTCTGAGACGTGCTAACGTAAAAGGCGCTGCAGCAAATGTAAGGATTGTTATTATTCTCTCCCACCGTAGGTCAACATCCAGCTTCAGCAGCTCATCCCAGCTGGGGGCCTGGGGCAGGAGCAGAGAGGTTTGATAGGAGAAGAGAAAGAAATTAGACTCCATTTTACACAAATCTATTCCGCTAACCTGCCAATACCTCCCTGTAGCTTCCTCCGCTTTTGGTTTATTAATTGTACGTGAACTACACTTTCTACAACACTATTAGGCGGTTTCTCTTAAAAACAATCTTTGCAGTATTGCCTCCAACTCCCACCCTTAAATTACAACCTCGCACACTCATGTTCATTTCTTTGTGGAAACACTTAGCACATTATTGAGAGATACACAAAGCATTACTGAAAGATAATTCTCTTCCCTAGTCTCCTCCTCTCTACTCCACGACGTGACATAATGAGTTGAGACTGCCAATGCTGCTCCCAGGAGAAAAGTCCACGTGAATTCAAGAAACTCTTAAGGGTTCCGCAACGAAAAGAAAATGCTAATAGATGTGCCTTCTCATGCAACTCAACACTGCTTTTAACACAAAAAGTTGACAGCCACAATGAGAGGGGTGATAGTAATGTGATATTACACCTGTCTAACTTAATGATAGGCAATAGTAATGAATACTACATTAGATCCAGTGCCAGCGAACAGGTACTATGCATTCAAAGAGTACGTACCTACACAGACGTAGACTAGCAAATGGTGGTGGGATAGCCATTAGGTCTTTTACACTGTCTCTAAATTACAGTTACATTAAAGCCTTTTCCTTCAGATTCCCCGCAGAAATAACGACAACAATTTTGACTGCCGCTCTGATTTACTGTTTAAGAATGGAGTAAGGAATGCAAAGAAATTCAGCAATGAAATTCTCAGAGATTCCAGGTGATACAATACCTTTAATCCACAAAATGTTTTGGCCCAACACTATAAAATGTTTCCCTTCCCCAAAAGACAGGGTCTGGCACTCACGGCAGATTGAAGTCTCTATATCATGCAAGCTCCACAAACTGACAACTGAAGATAGAGGCAGTCCACTCGGCACTCCAATCAGACAGTTTCCTTATTGATTAATCCTTAAACTTTGCGGCGCGAGTCATGTCTGCTGTGCTGCAGGAATTGCCGTGGGCAGCGGAAACTGTCAATCGCACTGGGTGCTTTGAGCTGTCTGGGAGCTGACAGACGTCAGGAATGTCACCACAGTAAATTACTAATCTGACCATCACAGGTCAGAATAAGGGCTACACCGAGTCGCAGCAGCGTTCATCCTCCCAGTGCCTCGCAGAGTATTTACAGAACAGAAGCTTGTGTGCTTGCTTCACTGCGTGGCCTGAGGCTTACCCACTGCTCCCCAGCAATGGGCCCGCTTGCATTAGCTCGCACCATTTAGGAGTGAAGCATAGCATCAAGTCACACAAAATATGCATTTTCTATCAAAATTGTTTTGACATGAGCAATAATGAAGCCATCTGTGTACGGTCATCCTGAATTGAGGTTAGTCTGGATGGTTGAAGGAAAAAAGTGGAAGGAGTGAAGTGCTGTGTTTCAGGAAAAAGGCGAGGGAGTGAAAACATAGCCTGAAGGGCAGGTCACCCAAATGGAGTGGAGGAGATGCAGGGGAATGAATAAAAAAAGCACTAAAAGAGAAACGACAGGTACAAAAAATAATTTAAAGCACTTGGGGTTAAGGCACTGGGATTTATGAATAGAGATATTGAAAATACCTATAGAGATTTATTGGAATTGTAAATGATCTTGATTTGGCTACAGCTTTGGGTGTCCCATTACAAGGATGTCAGAAGCATTGGAAGGGCTACTGCCCAGATTCAAAGAGTGGGTTAAGAGATAACATAGATTTAAAAGAGATACTGGTTAAAACAGTCTTTTTGGTCGTTGGAACAGAGCCAATTGAGGGAATATGATTGAGGTGCTTAAAATTGTGAAGTACACATAGGGAAAAAATATTTCCTTTAGTTGGGGAATCACTAACAGGGCACAAAGATTGACGATTATGAGCAGAGGAAATAGGAGAATTTAGAAGGAATTATTTCACTTGAAAGGTTGTTAGTGGTAATAAATTCAACAAACCTAAGGGCTGTTGAGGCTGGATCAGTGGATAATAATAATAATCCTTGAATTTGATACAGTGCCTTATCACGTCTTTGAGACGTCTCAAAACGCTTCACAATATATACTGTAAAGTGAATTGACTGTATATTTTCATTGAAAAGGGAACTGGATAGGCACATGGAAAGTAAAAGCATTAAGGGGTATGGGGAACCAACTAGGAAATGGGATCAATGAAAAAGTGTGACTTTATAAAACAGTTATTAGGGCATGATGGGCCAATTGGCTTCCTGTGCTGAAAATGTCCACGTTTCTGTCTTTTCAAATATAAATATATACATTACTGCTATTCATTCACACAGTCAATATTTCCGTGTTTCAACTCAAAGATCTTTCTTTCAATATAAGAGAGGCTTAGATAAGGAAAAGTCAACACAGCCGTCAGCCTTGGCATTAGACCTCAAACCCACAGGTCAACTCAACCATGCAGCCAATTCACGACAAAGCTAGGAATTGGTTATGCTGGTCAGGTTTACAAGTCGTCTACAAATCGTCCACTGCAACTGCTGGCTGTATGTTCCTTTTATGTCCAACGTTTTGTGGGTTAATAGATTTATGTATGGCACAGCACTTCACAACGCAAGCCCTATAGTGCTCCACCACAGTGAAAGATTTATTACTCGCCAATTACAAACCTTGGTGTTTTGGTTGAATCCACTGAATTCGATCATTTTAGGGAATAACTGAGTTAGCTTTCAGTGCAGACAGCCCTCAATCTTTAAACAAGGGTTGAACTTCCACCTTTTTTAAAAAATAAAAATTCCTAGGATTATCCCAAACTGTTCAACAACTTGTACTTAAGTACTGCACATTTTATTTAGAATGAACGCCCTAAAGTGTTTCCCAGATGTCACTGAGCATCGAGCAACAGCAACAACTTACATTATACACACCCTTCACGTAGAATAATGACTAGGAGCACTTTACAACAGCTCTTTATAGATTATCACAGATGCAATCAAACACAGGAATTGAAGGAGGGTTAACCAGAGGTTAAGAGCGTAGAAATGGAAAGCTCAGCCGCCGATGGTAGCAATGAGAGGAAGAGGATATTACAAGTGTTAACGAAAAGCATGGTCAAAATGGGGGGGGGGTGGGAGGCTTAATCTGCATATGTGGGAGTGGTGTGGCTATTGTGGGTAAAGCATCTCATTGTGATGAGCTGGCTGGATTTCTCACAGGAAGAAGAATTTGCATTTATATCACACCTTTCATGATGGACAGACACCCCAAGGCACTGGAGAATGTGATGATTGTGAACAGGTACACCTTGCAGAGATGGAGAACTTCACCGCTGAGCTGTGCTCAATTGCCGATGCAGAGAATAGAAAGGATAAAGTGCAAACATGCACAAAGCCTCCCACAAAACCTCTGATGTGGTACCAAATTAAACAGCAACAACGACAACAACGAGTTCTATTTATATAGCTCTCTTCACATGGTGCAGAATCTTGAAACTTGGGTAAATGCAACAACCACTGTGGAATGGAGCCACATGAAGCAGGAAGATTCCTGATTCAATCTCCAGTCTGTTGTGAGTAGGCAAATCTCAGCTGGGCAGCAATTGCTCTTGGTATCCCTGAGTTAAGAAGTGAAAATATTAACTATTCATTGACCCCCCCACCGTCATTCCTGATATCACAAACCGCTTCACAGAATATATTGTAAAGTGAATTGACTGTGTATTTTGTGGGCGCGCAGCAGTGTCCCACAAACAATTATGGACTGAAGTTGTAGTTGTGTACTCTATGGACAAGACATCTGTTCAAAGACAGAGGTGGAGGATTTCCTTTATTTTTCATAGGATTCATTAAATATTTTTTGGGGAAAAACTAGCACTGCAGCCACCAATAAGTGTTAGTAACCACACACTGAGGCCATCAAAAAAATGTTTGAGAACCACTGATTTAGACTCGAGCCTCCCCATCTCTCATATCAGCCAGAGACAAGTGTTCAGCCTGCAAATGCACAACATGATCAAAATCAGGTAATTAGAGTTAGGTCTGAAGATCAGCCATGATCTTATCGAATGGCAGGGCAGGCTCGAGGGGCCGAACGGCCTACTCCTGCTCCTAATTCTTATGTTCTTAAAAGTGCCAGAGAGCTGCTGCTGTCGGCAGTCACTGAAAATAAGGAAAAGGGCAACTTTGTTGGCAGCAATTGCATTCCACCACAGTTTGGCTTTTTGGATGAGGGGGAAGAAGCCACGGTGGGTTTAGAGGAAAAGCTTGCTTTGTCTACTTGTTTTTTTCAACATGAACAGTGGCACTAAACCCCAGTACAAGTCCCACAATAATGAATTCACGATGCCAGGGACAGGGTTCACCTTTCAATGTGGTGTTTGACAGGAGAAGCACAGCTGTGGCTGTGTCCTCGGTACGTTTCACCCAAAATACTACTGTCTTTGTTACATTTTCCTCTTCTCCGGCTGACTGCCATGAGCCCAGCACCACACCAACATTCGTGTGGTTTTTCACTGCTGGTGTACAGCTTGTTTTCATATTCTGGCCCTCGCAGACAGACTCCTCCCAGTCTGGAACTCGAAGTGCTGTCCCTGCACATATACATCAGTGTTTTCTGCTCTTCACAGACATACCAGCTAAGCCTTACACATGAATAATGGGGGATGTGGTAGCACTCAACGCCCAACACACTGCAGGATTCCGGGAGGACAAACTGTCTGTGCCGACAGGAACATGCAAAGATTTAGCCAGTGATTTACATCTTGTTAATTCAGAATGGATTTTTTGCTGTAAGCAATTGTGAGAGGGTGGGAGAAAGCTGTGTCCTATCTCATCCGCTCTGGCACAAAGCTCAGGCCTGCAGCTCAAGTACACTGACTAGACAGCAGTGGTCACAAATTAATCCTATTCGGAGAGGTGCAGCATGTTAATTTGTTGGTTTTAAAATCCAAGCGACACGTTGATTTTCATTTCTGCGCGGTCTGTGTTACTGATATGCCATGTGTTTCTGACATGTAATAATACAGAATTACAAGAAAAATTGAGTTGTAGTGCTCTCACAACAAAACACAATCGTGACCTTACATTTATCTTGGTGCCCTCAAGGATGAAATTCACTGTCAGCGTACATACCCTTTGGAATGAGGTTCAATTATTCCATCTGTTGATAAATATGGAATTCTCAATGTCCCTTGGTCCAAAGAGACTCTCTGCCTACAAAATACACAGACATCACCCTAAAAGTAAATCCCGTGAAGTGGTTTTGTCATTAGAGGCGCTGTATCAAATGCCAGGATTATTATTATATCATAAAACAGTCAACCATCAAAAATAAACTATCAGTAACGATGCTTTCTAAACATAGTCAGTTATATTAATGTGTGTGAATGTAAAAGGAGTGAATGCAGATCTCAGAAAAATCTTTCCATAAATATTTCCATGAAATAAATCAGTGTTATCAGTACCTTCTCCTGCCATCTTGTTCCCTTACCCCTCCTATCCTGAATCAGCTGATTCAAACTTCCCCTTATTAATAATCCTTGCATTTGATATGGCGCCTTATCACATAGTTGAGACATGCTTGAGATCAACTCAGAGGTAACACAGCACAGCAAGCAACATATCTGAAAAGCAGTAGAACGTATGCCCAAAGAGGGCATCCAAGTTCAAATGTCAGTCAAATTCAGAAAGATTACAATCTGGAGGCCCAAAGAATCCTCTCACTGATGGAGCAAAATGTTACTGTCTCCTTACCCCCGGAATGCAATGTCAGGATATGAAGATCTAAGGGGTTGTCAGAACTCCTTTGAAGTTCAAATGCTTCTGCTTTAGACAACTAGCACGCACTGAGCTCAAATTGGAGATCACTTGTACAAGCCACCCAGCAGTCTGCTCCTACTGGCGGTAATACCGTGAGGCAAACCAGACACAGACAACAGTGTAACTAATATCCTAAAATAATTATCTTTTTTATAAAGTAAACTTCACAAACCTCAGACCAGCTATTACCTGCACCTACAGGCAGTGTCACTTCACCTTGTCACTATGCTTTGAACATCCACGTACTGTTACATTCTTGGGATTTTCAAACGCAAGTTAACTTTCCTTTAATGCCTTTGGGCTGAAAACATACTCAGAGAAAAATGGGCAGAAATATGGGTGTCTCATTGCTCAAAATACCATATACGCTCCACTTGACCCTCTCCAAAGAGATGTCGCTTTTCCGGCTGACTTTTCCTCTGATGTATTTTCTGATGAGTACATTTTGACCAATTTTCGACCAAATTAACTTTCTTACTGAACAACCCAAAAATAATCACAAATGTCACGGTGACAAAAATCCGACATAACAAAGAATCATCAGTTTCAAGCAATACAAATAATAGAAACATAACCTCAATTGTTTTTAACAATGACATGAATTTATGTCAGTGAACGCGCTGAATGAAATATTGCAGTGTAATTTGTGATATTTCTTAGTGGACTGTCTTGGATGGATATATTTCCAATTATCAGAAAGAGTTCCATTTGGGCGACTCAGATTTCTTATTAAAGAATCCCATTAAGAGCTATCGCAAACTACTTTCTTATATGTGACACCCATCGTCTGCATTAAGTACTACCAGATTATCTACTTTAGGTAATGTAAAGCTCCCTCTGTATTGTTCACAACAATGCAACTCAACTCTAACCAAAGCAGATCATCCCTACTGCACAACTACAACCCTCTGACTCTGTGCCACAGTGTGACACTGGCACATTGCTGCTGTGCTGGGCAATGGACCAAACTCATTTCACTTGAGGCCCTTGCAGCAAAAGAGAACAACAGATCGTCATACCATTATTTTGGAACATGCTACCCAGGACTGAAACAAAACACCTCCTTGTCTATAAACCAAACACAACAGACTTTGCATTTGCTATAATCCACATGGGTAGCGAAAGTGACTGGAATACGGTGCTCAAACACCATTTGAATAATATGAATTTAGCACTCACAGCAACAATAAGAATTAGGAGAGATTTAGTGGCTGTTTGACAATATAGAAGCAATGGAATTCATTTCATGTGTGAAATTTTAAGACCAACTACCAATAAACAGTGAGTGGTTTCAGATGGCTGAGCTTTATTGTCTGAAGGATTAGCAGCGATTAATGCAAGAGCCGTTAAAAGAATCATCATCATCTGCAGGTCCATCACCCAGTTCCTTCTGGAGTGTGTAATTTTTATTGGTGCTTCTCCACATAGGCTTTTGTAATATTTACCCTAACACCACCTTTGTCATGGATCGTAATTCAGCACCAGCCAAAGCCTGGGATGCAAGGATGAGGCTTTTCTGGCAGGTATGTAAAGTCTCCTGGAGTGAGACTGACTCCCGTTTGGTAATATGTTCTCCGTCTTACTCAATATCACACATAAATAAATTAAACGGTGATGCATTGCTGTTAATCTGTCTCAGTTAACAAACATTCTTCAGGCAAATGTTGAACACAATCTTATGGGGTTTTTGGTCATTGCTATACTGGGGGAAGCGTGGTGGTGGGTGGGGGGGTGGCATTTGAGAAAGAGGGATTGGGTGTCAAGTAGTTTACGGTGAGGGAAATAAATAGCCTTAGCTATTGCCAATTATCAGCCCGAATGTTTTTTCAAAGGAGGAGGGTTTTTCGAAGTGTGTAAAATTGGGGAATTTGTGAGATGATGTTGCCACTGTTAATGGTATAATCTGAATGGATCAACATTTGAATCCATTGTATACACACATACACGTAGACAAGCACCATTTAATGTACAAGAAAGGAAGGACTAATAACTATCAAGTGGAAATACTTACTTTAGAACCATCTCCAGTAAGATCCTATCTATTCCCAGTATACCAAACATTTGGAGCTGGCTTGAGGACAATAATATGTCAACCACAAGTTCAGTAAATGAGGGTGCATCTGATCTTACCAGATGTGATACATAAGCACCTGCAAGTAAACTGAAGTTTAGGCCCTGCTTCCTAGACCTTGACAGTAACAACCTTGGCAATGTCCACGCCCCTTGTATCCTGTACAGGGCCTAACATTAACTGGCAAAACAGTTACAAAAAAAAATCTGTTCATTGATTCTATTATTCCAGCTATTCTACATTCTGCCAACTCTAAACCTGGAAGAAAACAGAATGGCAGTAAGTTGCAATCTATGCACACAGGTAAACATATATCCACTTAACACTACCTCCCCAAGCAAAAGTAGCCAGTTTAACCAGTTTGAGAGGGTATTCTGCATCCCAATCAGTTTATAATGCCCCAAAATCTCAAGCCTTATATATATTATACGAATAAAACGACAATGTCTGTCTGCGCTTCAAGAAGGATCTCAATAACCGAATGATGTAGAGACATGTTTTATACCTCATCAGAAAGGTCTTGCACCTGGGAGTGACATGAGTATATTTGCTTTTGGGTATCTTCTATCGTTCATGATTTATTTTCAGTTTTGCATTTTTCACTGCAGTTACACCTGGTGTCCGCCAAGTCAAAGTAGTGCTGTGGCATTGTGTGTCACAGAGCACCTACATATGTACGCCCACACGCAGTTACACCTGGTGGCCACACCGGCTGACCGTGGCGCTATGGCATCCTGCGTCACAGAGCAAGCACGTAGCCAAGCGGCGGGAACAAAATAAAGAACACAGATGAAGCTAAGCCGCAGCAACAACAAAAAAATTACATTTTTAAAACGCTGAGTCCTCCCAAAAGGAGTTCTCCCACAGGAGTCCTCCCAGAAGAGTATAAAGATGAAATGTCTGCCTGTGTGTCAATCTACATTCCATATTGGATCCTTTGGTTGCAAGTGTAGCTACAAGGGGTACACCTAGTATAATAATAATCCTTGTATTTGATATTGCACCTTTTCATGTCATCGAGATGTCTCAAAGTATTTCACAATATATAATGTAAGTGGATTGATTGTGTATTTTGTGGGCGAAATGTGGCAGTCCGTTTGTGCACAGCAATGACCCACAAACAGCCATGGAGAGAATGACCATTCTACTTGGGGGATTGTTGGCCAGGACACCAGGAGAAACTCCCTTCTCTTTTCAAACAGTGCCATGGGATCTTTAACATCCATTTAAACAGTCAGAAGGAACCTTGGTTAACGTCTCATCCGAAGGGCAGCACATCTGATAATGCAACACAACCCCAGGACTGTACTGGAGAATCAGCTTAGATCATATGATTCCAAGTCCCAGCATGGGGCTTGAACCCATAACCTTCTGACTCAGAGGCGAGAGTGCTACCACTGAGCCAGACGAACGCACAAAACACTGCAACCAAATGTTGCACAAATCATGGCAGAAATTAGTGAACAAAACACCTCTACCCTGCCAAAAGGCCAGAATTTGTTCTCATCATTTTTTTCAGACAGGAACACATCGATGGTGGCTGGATGAGTTTGGAGCTTAAGTATGAAGTTAGAACAAAAGATCTCCCTATTTACATCAGTTTCTTCTTTGGGCAAAAAGGAATCGATTTGATGAGTGCTTCACTGTCAAAGTCCGAGTTAAGGGGAGCCTGGCCTCTTCCCTTTAAACTGAACTTCAGGCAACCGAGCAAACAATGAGGAACTGGAGACAATATCATTTGTTACAATAAAGCAGTGTTTCTTCTGCAGTCAGACAAGGAATCTGCTCATGTGCTCAGCTGAGCATCAGCAGCTCAAACAGTAAAAAGTACCAGATTTATGGGAATCACAATATTGTGTCACACAGCACATTCGGCACTGACTCACTGGTAACAAATAATAATAGTGTCAGCTCCACATCAATCATTTAACCAGAGTCAAATCCATCAGTGTATTACTCTGGTAAACATTTGTGGCACTTATTAAATTTGTTAGCATTCATTAAGGCACTCTAAGCGACCACTCGAACACTACTGAATCTAATTAACTCCTGCTAAAATACTCAAACTGATTCAATTCACAAAACACTATTTTCACAGATTGCACGTAAAAGTTCATATTGTGAGTGTTTCTTCCCAGTTTAATTAATAGTGAATGGCCAAACAATGCAGACAATTAGCAAAGGCCAAAGCAATCTCTGCTCCCTGCAGGATCTCAGCATTCTTGCCGTGTTGGAATGAAAGCTTGCGCCATGTATTCCATTTCTGATTATGAAGCCTTTGGAAATGCTGTGGCAAACATTCCAGCTCCACAGAAGTTCACATCCATGTGACTTTTCCTCCTGCTCAGTGCTGTACAAATGCATTTGTCTATCTATGTGTGCATATTTGTATGTTTGTATTTGCGCATATTTGTACAATAATATTGATCCTTGCATTTGATATAGCGCCTTATCACATCTTCGAGATGTCTCAAAGTGCTTCACAGAAAATATTGTAAAACGAATTGACTGTATATTTTTGTGGATGAAGCGCTTGACTGCAGCATACGTGTGCAGTGCACGTGTGTAAGTATGTGTGTGTTTGAATGCAATGTGTATGTGTGTAATATGTTCGGTGCAGTACACCCGAATCAATTTTCCCTTTTCTCTTTAGCTTTTACTGTTGGAATAGCAGGGAAAAATAATTACCTTTCACTTCCCAAGAAAGATTAAAGAGATTAGAAAGTCAAATGGACGTTAGAATAAGGCAGGATGTGCAGAGTTCATTTGGTTTTAACACATGCAATGTTGGTTTAGTATAAAGAGATCATTATCAATTACTGTTTAGATTCATGTGAATGAAACATGTGCAGTCAAACTCCAGGCAACTGGTTGTGTAGACTAAATTTCCTTTTTTTCTGTTTGTTTTCATTATCTAGTGATAGTAGTAATAATGATAATAATTTTTGCTTTTGATATAGCATCTTATCACACCGTCAAGACGTCTCAAAGCACTTCACAGGACATACTGTAAAGTGGATTGGCTGTGGATTTTGTGGGCAAATGCAGGGAAAGTTCACTTGGTGCAATTCGTTCCCAACAAAAATATTAAAAAATTTGGCAAGAAATGTAACACTCAATTTAAAAAAAAGTATATAACAGAATGCTTAGCACTGAAGTACCAATAAAATGGTTGGAAGCAGTTTATGCCAGCAGCTCTACAGGTAGTGAGTTTCAAAGGAGAACAGGCACTTTGTCCTGTAAGAAACTCAAGTAAGATAAAAACGAGGAGTCGAGCTCTGTAACTCCTGCACGCCTCTAAACTGACAGGGTGTCAGGCAATCAAATTTACAGAAATAATAATACTGCTTTTCACATTAGGAGGGCATCTCAAAGCACTTCTCAGGACTTCGCTGTAAAGCACAGTGTCTGTATTTTGTAGGCAAATGTGGCAGACAATTTGCAAACGCCAATGTCCCACTACAAGCTATCAATTTTATCAAAGAGATTGTTGGTCAGGTCACTGGCAGAAAACTGCTTTATCTAAGTAAGGAATTTTAAAAAAATGTGAGAATGAACGAGAAGAATATGTAGGAATTCTGCTCAAGTCAGATTATTCCTGGGCCGAGTAAGTGTTACCGATCAGATCCCTGGAGGAAGTTGGTTTCTTAATAAATACTATCTGGAGAAAATACTGCAAACTGAAAAGTATAAAACTGGTGTATAATCTGCGATAGTAATCAATGTGACAGGGCAACAGCCCAACATACACGGGCAGCAATTTCAAAGCCAAGCTATATTTTGATCATAAAAATGTAGGTGAAACTTGAATATCGAGAGCATTATTTTCTTTACAGTTTCACACCACAAAATGGACACTTGCTGCACTGACACACCAGCGAGTATCTTTTATGGGTTCTTCCGTGGAATCTGTGCCAACACTGGGCTCGTTCTGTTCTTACATTCCAGCCTATTGCTCAGCAGCTGCATTAACTCACTTGGTAGAAAAATTGTTAATCCTTGCAGAATGACTGTATGATAGGGCAGTGCAATAACAATGACCAGACCTCTGGTCTATTCTGGAACTACTTGCCATAATGATGAGCATGTAACAAACTGGGCTGTTTTTTTTAAATAAAGCTTGCCCAGCAAATGCACTAGGACCATTACAGCCCTGAGAGAGGAGCAAAATAATTCAATCTGGGCACATAACCTGTGTTAGAAAATAAAACTTTTCAAGTAAGTATTAGAATGATCATTAACTTTGATATCCTCTTCTACTGACATATTTGTCCCAAGCATACTACTTTTTTTAAAAAAAGGCAAGTCAAACGAACAGTGAATTCATTGTGAGGGTGTTAAAAGTGTTTGTGAAATTGGTCACAATCGGTTTTCTGGGAATAGGTTTAAATAATAAAAGCAGAATTAAAGTTTATGAACTAGTGACTGTTTGACCACCTCATTGTTAATAATCCTGCACGAAAGCCAAGTGGCTTTTCAACAATCAACAGGACCAGGTCAGACCTGAGGAGGTTACACTGGCTGATGATCAAGGTCATCCACACAGACATTGCTACCCACAGATTAGCGAGCAACTCCTCAGCTAAAGCCAACAACACTCACAGCGGCGCCTGTCCAGGAAAAGGAAAACAATTGGGAAAAGAGGTAGAAGTATATTACCACTTGTCCCCGAGGGCAAGTGCGTCCAACCCATATTATTCGATTTAAACCACACCACATAGAACATAATTAAAACTACCGCAATAAATGTTTGCTCAATCATTCCAATTGTTGTGGAGACAGGAAACAATTCATTTGGGGAAAGGGATTGTTTTCCAGTCCTGTGCTTGTCCAAGGGCAAGGGGGTCTTTTTCAAATTAATTTTGCAGTGTCTTGTGACATTACTTTTAACTTAATCACTCCTCTCTCAAATTGCCAAAGCTGACTAGCTAACAAGGTCCCACTAATCGACCTGACTAAGAGTCCCAATGGTGCTTGTCTGTGTGTGTGGTGGTCTGTACCCATGCAGTATGTAGCTGGACAGCAAGTCTCATGAATGTATGAATGAATCGCAGTAATGTGCAATACACATTCAGGCCAAACTGAGGATAATCAGACTAAAGATGCTCTGCACAGCAGACCAGATCTGAAACTATCTGTGAAGGGCAGCACTCAGAGACAAAGAAACTGAGAAGGGGAACAAAGATAAAGATAAAAAAATATTTTATGTTTGATAGCTAACCTGGCCTCATTACCAAATTAAATGTGTATTTTAATGTGGGAAATCGATCCCACTAACCTTGTCGACAAATCTCATGGAAAATGTAGACTCTGCATTCTGAAATATAGCTCTTGTTCTTGATTTAATGTACAAGTTCCTCAAAGTCTACATAGCAATCACCAGCTCTGAAAATGTTTCCGGTACCGGGATGCCATCTAAATGTAGGTGAAGATTCTCCATCAAGCAATTGGCAATACTACTTCCATACAAGTCAAAGGCAACCAGTAAATCTATTCAGTAAGGAAATTCTACATATCCACAAATGAAAGAAAAATGAGAAGCATTTATTGGACAATATCTAGCTTCAGGGAAGGGGGCTGGTGTCAATGAGCAGGCTCTCACCAGTGCCATCACAATGAATTTAGAAGCCACTCAGCCCATCAAGCCTGTGCTCGTGCTAGCTCCTGCAGAAGGATTAACTGGTCTTAACCTGTATGTAACCCTTTCAGTGATGGCCTCAGAACATTTTCAGCTTTTGCCTACTTACTTTGATCTGTCTAAACATTTCTGGAGCAAGCATTTTGAGCGATGTAACACTGGAGTGAAGTTGGTAATTGTAGAAGTAGTTTAGGTCATAATTTAAATACATCACAAAGCAACATACTCGCACACCATTGAAGCATTTCAGCTGACGTGTGATTTCTCCAACTCCAAGACTGGTCAGACTGGTAAAAGTTATTTATCAATAAACAGTGATTTTTCCTTTAACCTGCACATTCTTTCAATAGGGTCCCATTGCTTTATCTGTTGGATGTTTTCCCTCACAAAGATTTCCATGCATGAGATTCTCCAGAGAGATGATGGATTCTCTTTCTCAGCCTGCCACCGCCTCCACACCCCCCCCCACCCCCCCCGCCAACCCCATCCCCCTTTATCAGCAAGAAAGTGAACAGGTAACCCCCACCAAAAATGTTCATTTAAAATAATCAGAAAACAAAGTAGATACAGTACCCTGAACATGTTTCCATGGGGGTCTTTTGAATTTTTAGTGTTTATGGCAGGGGGCTGTTTTATGAAATTTTACATCAAGTATAAGTTCATTAATTACTGAGAGGACCAACTTGCAGTCATTTTCCTCAATCTTTAAGCCAAAAGCCATATTGTTGCTTGAAGTGGCCATGTTCTGGCAGCACTTTGAAAAAATAAATATTTTAAAAGTCCAAGATTCATAGTGTTGAGTTTTAAAAATGAAACAATGGGCTCTTCATGTATTAACTCCCAATGCAATATATTTTACGGATGAATTCACACAAGGGAACTGAACCTTCTCACCATCTCCTAGCACTATTATATCCGCTGTTGTGGTACAGAAACTGCATTAAATTATCCAGCTAATTAGCCCTAGCAGAGAAGATGGTGTCTTTGCATTCCACAGCAGCCTCTGTGCAGGATAAGAACGCCAGTTGGAAGCACACCAGTAAATCAGTAGTATATTTATCTATTCACAAGGCGAAAGCTTGGGCTAGGAGTATCATTAGAGCCATATTGTTTAGCAGGCAAGGTTGCTCTTGTGCCGATCAATGCCATGTCTTACAACAGGCAACCAGTGCTCACAGACAGCACACAAAAAAGACATCGACAGCACCTCACCTCACAAAGCCCAGGTCAACATTAGTCCACCAGACAACTGCGTGCTCGCAGGTTGATGGGGGGAAAAAGGGACAAAGTCTCGAGAACAGGAAAAGTGAAATTGTTCAAGATTGTTTGGGCTTGCTGGATCATGAGCACCTTTCCCGCAAATTGAATGAATTCAATGTTGAGTCTAAATCCATGAGTTTTTTTTAAAAATAGAAGTCAACCTGCTGACAGTGCCTGTTAAATAAACCTGCAGTTTGCCACACACATTGTTCACATAAAAGGAATGTTTCCATCCTTTTATCTTACTTATTACGTGCTCCTCAATCACACGCACAAAGTCAGCATTGTGTGGCCACACTAGTGTGTACAATCTGACCTGTAAATGTGCTGTGTGTGTGCATGTGTGTAGGGGATGGGAGGAAACAAAACTAATACAAAGGCTTTAACAGAATTAGAAGAATGGATGAAGCTGCAGAAAATGAAGACGGGTTTAATTTTAATCTGGCGGAGATATTCCACGTACTGTGAATGCGTAACTTGAGTGGACAGAGCTGGATTTATTTTTAGCAGTGATCTGGGGCATTGGGATGAGAAACCCACAATTGCCCGTTCTTCTGTGTTTGGTGTGCTATAAGAAATGGAAAATACCAGAAATCAACAGGTGAAGTGTAAAGTCAATTTAAGCAAGCCCTTTAGAACTGGGGCTACAGTTCTCGACTTATTTATGAATACGATAATTCAGAGAGGACTGGATTCAACGAAATTTCCAATTTTGTGATGATCAAAGGTTTCATACCAGGAGGAAAGGAATAGGAGAGACTGTGACATGCTGAGCAAATTCCTTTCAAATGGCCACCACTGCGCAATTGTGTAGGTTTGAAACGAGAGAAGTGGAGAACGGTTGGATGAATCCAAATCCACTTTCAGAATCAATCAGAGCCTCCATTGTTCAGATTGGGACTCTTCCCTCAACTTTGTATAGGGCAACTTCAGGGACCCTTGGCTACTGCATCACAGCATGCAAAGAGAACAAAAAGGCAGGAAATCGTAAAATTTCCCACCTCCCCCAGATCGACCGAGAAGGGCAAAGATTTGAATCCTGGGCTCTGCTAAGCTAGGCAATCTCTCATCGTTTAAGGCCACCATTGCCTTAAAATTGGGCTCAGCATTGCAGGCAAGGCTTCAGTGGGAAAAGCAATCTGGATTCTTGCTCCTGATCATTATCCCCAGCGCCACAAGTATACATCTGTAAACACTGGATAAAGACAGGATATTGGCTTAGCTTGGGTCCTCCACAAACAAAGTGCCTGTGACATTCCTTGGGAGTCTGAGTGACGGAGATTTGTCACTTTGACACCGTGGACTACTCAATCCTCCTCCACCGCCTCCCACCTTAACCTTCAAGGTTCTGCCCATGACTGGTTCAGGTCCTACCTTTCACACCGCCTCGATTTCGTCGCAGCAAACAGCTTCTCCTCCAGCCCCCGCACTGTCTCGTGCGGTGTTCCTCAAGGCTCTGTCCTCAGTCCCCTCCTCTTCACCTTCTACATGCTCCCCCTTGGCGACGTCATCCACATGTATGCGGATGACACCCAACTCTACCTCTCTGCTTCCACCCTGAACTCCAGGACTACTGGCGTCCTGACCGACATCAAGTCCTAGACGAGGGCCAACTTTCTCTAACTCAACGTCAGCAAAACCGAGGTCCTTCTGATTGGCTCGCGCCAGCGCCTCCGCACCTCAGGCACTAGCAGAATCAGCCTCCACGGCTGCACACGCAACCTCACTAAGCCAGTCAGGAACCTGGGTATCTTGTTTGACCCTGAACTGCCCTTTCTCCCCGACATCTGCGCCATGACTGGCACTGCCTACCACCATCTCCGCAATATTGCCAGACTCCGCCACTGTCTCACTCCTCAGCTTGCCGAAACCCTCACCCATGCATTCATCACCTCAAGGCTTGATTACGGGTCTTCCTAGCTCTTCCCTTCACAAGCTGCAGATCATCCAAAACTCTGCAGCTCGTGTACTTTCACGCACCAGACTCCGTGACCCCATCACTCCCACCCTCGCCCGACTCCACTGGCTCTCCATACCACAGAGGATCGAGTTCAAGATCATCGTCCTCACCTTTAAGGCCATCCATGGCCTTGCCCCCTCCTACCTCTCTGACCTGCTGATTCCCTATCAACCTGCCCGCTCCCTCCGTTCATCGGGCTCTGGCCTGCTCCATGTCTCCCGCCCGACCCGCCCTACCATCGGTGGCCAGGCTTCAGCCTCTCTGCCCCCACACTCTGGAACTCCATCCCACGGTCCCTTCGCCTCACTTCCTCTACAAATGTAATTTTGTTGTTGTGTTGTAACAGAAGTGGTGCTCTTCCAGTTTCTAGAAATAGTAGTGAGGCTTATTGATTATAATAACCTAGTCATTTAAATTCAAATCTCTTAAATTATTGTAATAATGCTTGCATTTGATATGGTGCCCTATCACATCGAAATGTCTCAAAGTGCTTTGTACAGTGAGTTAGTTCAAAATGCGACGAAGATGTGGGCAAATGCAGCAGCTAATCTACACCACAAACAACAAGGAGATAGATTGACTAATTATTCGGTCCTGTGGTGAGTCAGGGAGAGGGAGGAATATTGGTCAGGGCACCAGGAGAACTTCCTCTTTGTCTTCAAAGAAGTGTTGTGTAACATCAGCCGTTTCAACTCAAGTGCATGCATTTTAGACAACTTAAAGGCTGACCGCTTCAAAAAATCTGCTCAGCTGAAGAAGGCTCTTTCTCACTCGTTTGATCTCTTCCTTCCAGAATACGAACCTGCCATCTTTCCATTGCAGCACCAAGCTGTTTATTAAATTATCCATCCATTCTTCAAGGTAACCCATTCAAGCTGTCTCTTGACCCTTGTTGCAAAGTAATACTTCCTGTTGCCTGTCCTAAGTTGCTCTTCTTATCCCTGACACTCGTATCCTGCCTTTTCCGCATATTAGAGTCTATTGTTCTTTTTTGTCTTCTGTCTTGTTCATTAATGATATTTCCTGATAAATCATTTGCGGTTTAGAATGGAGTAAGAATGGCAGCACTAATCCTTTACAGTTAATGAGAATGCTCTCTCTAGATCTTGGGATAACCAAGAACATAACTGAATGAACATGGCCATCATCTTCAATCACTGGCTCGGAAACCACCGCATTGTTTTGTTTCTTCCCTCTTTGAGGCCACGAGTTATTTCGCCACTCCACAATCAAGTTACAGAAAATACATGGTTAGGACGCTAACAGTTGCGGTGGCTGTTGGCTTTTCATGGTCCTCCCCCATGAACTGTGATGGTTATTAAAAAGGTAGACATCTGTAGAGCAGTCTGGCAACCTATGCGACTAAACCCACCACTGAAGTTAAATTCATCGAAGTTCGGATATAAAGCATAGCCCTTCTGCTGAGAGCTCGCCAAACACCCTGCTGCTGGAGATGATCTCTTCTTAATAGTTATTTTCACAATTTGAACGCTTTTTAAAGTGTTGCTGTTTTAAAGGACATAGCGTGGATATTGGAAGAGACGGCCTGCTTTTGTTGCAAAGTGCAGATATCAGCTTGCAGTGATCTGAAAAGGCAGTCTGTGCAAGTTGAACAAAAGGGACAGTGTCTCTTTCCAACCTTTCCTCATTGCAGAAATACTTTGTAAAAAGGGGAGGCAAAAGGAGCCGGGATTCGGGTTGCCACGGAACACCAAGTTCTGTGCCTTCCATGCTTATATTACATTTTACAAGAGTTCTTTATCCCAACCTGTACTCGGCCTGAAGGAACACTTCCGTCCAACCCCACAATTCTGTCTGTTACGTGATTCATGAGGCACTGAGTAATGGGAAACAGAAATTTATTCTTTCTCCAACTGTTCCCAAACTTGGAAGTTGCAAGACAAAAAAAGCATTTCATCTTCTCAAGACAGCTCTTGCTTTCAGCGCCTCGCCTCTCGGCCAGGTTTGTTTTCCATTGGAAATGTTTGGATAAAAAAAAGGGAACCAAAAGATTGGCACATTGGTGCAGGCATGTGCAATTGAGAGCTGCTCAGACGATGGTTTGCACTGCCACAGTGCATGGTATTCCCTTCCCAGTGAGGTCAAGCCTCAGCTTCACTTCACTAAGTATTGGTTAATAACCACTAATGAAAGCAACTCAAGTAACTCTCACTAATCACTGATTAGCACGACTGTGCTCCACTATTACACTGCACCTTATCATCACTGTTACATTAGGTACTGATGCTTTGCAACTTTGGAAGAAATTTCCACTGTCTAAGTCAATTCTGGAATTAAATCCCAACACCCCTAAACACGAAAGCTTTCCAAGCGTTAAGTACAACTGGCTTACAGGTTCAACAATGGTCTCAACACAATAAAAAGGGCTTCAAATCCAGTTACTTAAGACTCTATCTGCTTTTCTGTCGTTATCTGAAACTTACCATCCCTGTGCAGGGGGACATCTGATGTAGCAGAGCAAGTCATGTACACTGGGGTAGATAGCAAAGCTGGATTGGAGGTCGGATTCGTTAGGAGGTAAGAGGACATGAGTTGGTGAAGGGGCTTCTCCTTTCTTCACCACAGATAAACAAACAATTTCTAATAAGGTCAGACTTTAATAATGGCTGTAATTGGAAGCAGTGGGACAAATTCTGAGGAATTAACGTCTCCCGGGCAGATTAATGAATTGCCATCTGGTACCATCCCAGAACTACTCAGAACTTCAGAAAAAAAGTAAGCAAGCAAGAACCAAGGTGCACTGTCTTCCCTCGTTGGGGTAGGAATGAATGAATGGGCGAGAAGCGATGACCTGGACCATTTGTACAAAGTATGGGGTGAGGTGAAATTATTGCTCTTATCAGGAAAGCTTCTCAGGAAACCTTAAGGTCTGATATTCTGACACAGTGGTGGCTAACCCACGGCCTGTGGGCAGGAAGTGGGGCTGTTGTATGTTCGCATCAGTCAAGGTGAGTCTGTTTTCAATCAATGTTTTGTTTCCAGATTTTTCATGATTGAATATTTCTTGATTTGTGCCAATCAAGAAAATTGTTTTTGTTGGCCAACCAAAAAGTTGGCCACCACTCTCCGAAAACTACCTCCAAAGAAAACCATGCTAAGATAATGGGTTCAGAGATACTGAAGGCAGCATTATATACAACGTACTATCTACACAGATACCACGACTCAAGTCAAATTAAATCTCATCTTGTGTGGTCATTTTGCAGAGCTCTCTCCTTTCTTAGAACAGAATGAGGTCTCTTGTGAGGCGTTTATTTTCCCCATGACAACGGTGCCTCTTTAAACACTGATATTGTACACAGTTTTACACATTTATTCAAACGTATACTTTGCCAGAATTCTAAGTAAGTCATCTAGTGGGACTGGATTCAGGGACCTGCAATTGATTTTAAAAAAAGGAGAGTACAGTCAATGAATTTCAGCATTATGTGTGTCATGTGTTACTTTAGAAATTACGAGAAAGTCATCCATTGAGTAAGCTCAACACAAGCCCTCTTCATAGAGATGGAGCCTATCTGGCTCTGAAGGTAACTGAAACAATACAAGAACGGGCATTCTCTTTGGAGAAACTATTCAACAAGAATACTTGCTACTGTATTCGTTTCACCTCCTTTAGTCTGTGCGGGCAACCACAGCAGATACCAATGCCCCAGATCCAATGGAGAAGCCAAGCAAAGTGAACGTGGGTTCAGAAATAAACAGAGAACAGAACGTAGGTTAGTAGCATCTGACAGAGAAACGTTTCAACTCATAAAAAGAGTCTCCTCCAGGCAACCTGCTTTAGTTCTGATGAAGGGACTGAACCAAAACATTAGCTGGTGTTTGACCTGCAGTGTGTTTCCATCATTTTCTGTTTTTATTTCAGAATTCCAGTGTTTGTGATTTTTTTCCTTTGACCTCTGAAGTTTTAGAGTTCAATTTGCTGATGCTTATATGCACCTGCGTGGCAGTGATATTGGAGGCCAGGTAGAGGAAAGACTCAAGACAAGACATAGGCACAGCATAGAGGTACAGATTGACGAATAAAAAACAGTCACTCACCAAGGGCGCACAGCAAGCACTTGAGAGCTGTCAGTTGGGAGAGGCACGAGACAGCATTCGATGAAGCGTTGCAGAGATGGGGCAGGAAAAGTCTGGTCAAACCTGGATTAGCCAACTCCTTCAGCCTTTAGAAGCTTGCCACCTGGTGCTGGCTTGGACCAGAGGTCACCGACATTGATTTGTGCATCGGCGCTCTGCCCGGAGAGCGGAGTTCAATACCTAATCAACAAGGAGAGAAACGGTTAATCATAAAAGAACAAAAACACACACTACTTGCTATTAACAACTGCTTCCAGGGCAACTATGATCAAACTCCAATATTTCTCTTAATAGTAATGGTAAGTCATACATAATATGCTTGTAATTGGGCTCCCCCAATGATCTAGTGGTTAAAGGCAGCAACCTGAGTAACACAAAGCCATACAGAGGAGTACAGAGCAAAAAATGGAACATTAGGACGATGTACTGGAAAGCTATGAGTGGCAATGGAATTTACAATTCAACAAGGATCAGCACCTTCAGGTAGATAGGAGGGAAGAAAAGGCGGCCTCCCACTATAAAACCACAAAATAAACTAGTTATAGTGCCCAGAGTCATAGTACCGAGTCTGTGTGAGGAAGAGTGGGGAGGGAGGCATGTAGCCGTGTTTTGTGTTGACAGAATGTAGTTGAGTTGGGTGGTAAAACGTACTGGGCAGCTTTTCCTGAGGTATAAAAACTCCCAATACACAACACAGTAAAATGAAATCTAGTCCCACATTAACCACAGAGCCAAGATTACAGACTGTGTAGGAAGCATTTTCCCACATACTGTGAAGGGGGGGGGGGGGGGGGGAGCAGAACAGCATGTGTACAAACCTAATTGTGGTAGCACCTTTTGATTCACAAAGGGGAATTGTTGGGAAAAGCTCCTAAAATGCACCATGTCAGTGAAATAGCCTCTGGCACAACATACCCTGCAGTGCAACAGGGCATCTCTGCAGGGCGATGTGTATGTATGATAACAGCGTTGCCCGTGAGAAAGGCTGGCGATTTGGTTAACTATAGTCTAAACCCAGAGTGACAAAGAGAATGCCACAAAGGTTTCTGTACCTCAACTAACCTGTGTTTATCAGATGTTAAACGACCAACTAGTGACTATCCTCCTTGAGGGGCAAGTAAGTGGGGCCTCCTTGCAGCTGAACTGGCTCCAAGGTGACATGCCTGGCAATGGAATGTCAGAATTGAGTCAGCCCTCTGTGGTGGTCTCGGTTCCTGAGCCAGGCAGGTCAGCAGTGTTTCAGGGTACTGCTGATGCAGCACAGCCTGCCTGGCTAATCGACAGGACCTGGAAGGGCAGACCAGTCACTGGGGGCAAGGTAGGGTGGTCCTAGCTGGATAAGTAGTGGGAAAGCTTGCCGGACGGCAATATCAATGGCAAGCTATGTGGTTTTAGCTGGTTAGACTCCAGCAGTACCCCAACGCACACTCTGGGGTCCCCAAGCCTTGGCTCTTGCCAACCTGTGCCTTATACTTTTTGGAATTAGGTAAGCAGGATGCGTCCTCCAGGGAGAGAGTGTGCACATTCCATTCCAACAATCTGTCTCTGGGATATTCATGTGTAGGTGGGATGCATGGAAATCTCAGCTTGGTTTGGATACTCTTAAGCAGGGTGATGGGCTTCCACATGTATCAGACACCTGGCTGACCAAAAACAAATCTTTAGCTGGTGAGAAGTGCAACAGATCAAGAGACAGACGCTGCCCATTTTAGAGCCCGTAGATTTGACAGGGAACACGAGGTTGCAGATTAAAATAGATTTGTGACAGGGCTGGAGCCCATCATGCCACATGGTCAGCTGTCTGCGCGAGACTACTTATGGTATCAATAGTCACACACGCACATTGCCACCCTTCAGCCCTCAGCAAATCACTGATGTGGTGCCCTCAGACACAAGGCATGGAAAAATTAGAAGACTGCACTGATCAGGTGCCAAAGGACACTGCCAACATTTTGTCAACCACGTTACCTACAGTGATGCTTAAAACAATATCCCCTCCATTTACAAAGTGCATGTGCAACCAGTGTCCTGGTTCTTAGCTCAGTCTCTAATTAAGTTTCAAAATACCCTGATCTATTTAATCCTCGCTCACTCACAACAGCTGAAAAGTGCCATAATGCAATTCCCCAAAGTGGCTGCAAACACTTTGCAGCAGTTGTGTGGGTTACATTTTCTGAATGTCACTCCCAATTGGAAAGCAGTTTCAAGCTTGTGACTTTCGAATCAGGTACTTATTCCCTCTTACACTTATGCATTTTTATTTGGTGGGGGGCGGTGTAAGAAGCGGGAGTCTTTATTTGATGATGTTACTAGCATTGAAATATATTGCAAATAATTCTGTTTTTTGGAGAGCTCCAAAGCCAGAGCTGGAAACATCAAGGGGCAGATGGTTGCTGCTCACAATTACTGTACATATCCCAAAGGATGCAGTTTTGTCTGTTCTGCAGTGGCTGCTCTTATCCAGGACACCAGTAAAGGTGTTTGTTTGTGGGTTCAAGCCCCAGATTGGTATAATATAGTGTTGGGGGACGTTGAATTGTCAGAAGTGCTATCCTTCGTATGAGGCATTAAATCAAAGACCCATGTATCTATTCAGGTGGACATTAAAGATCTCATGACAATTTTCCAAAAAGAGAAGGGAGTTTCTCCTAGGGTTTTGGCCAACAATCTCCCAAATAAAACTGGGGGATTCACTTCAAAGCTGTTACAATTGTACGACATTGCTATGTGCAAATTGTCAGACAAAAATACAGTTACTGCCCTTGACAGCAAATCTTGTGAAGCACTTTGAGGAGGTTGACAACATGATAAGATGCTGTATCAAATGCAAAAATGATTACTAAAAATAACTGGAAGGTTCTGGCTTTAAGTCCCATGTTGGAACATGGGCTCAGAGACCAGGCTGAACACTTCAGTGCAGTGCTGGAGGAGTGTTACATTGTCAGAGGTGCCACCTTTCGGATGAGTTGTTGAAAATAAGATCCCGTTTGCTTTCTCAGGAGTATGTCACACATATTCAAAAAGAGAAGGTGAGTTTCTCCTGATATGCTGGCCAAAAATTACCTATTCACCTCAGGGCTGCTTGTGAAACTTTAGCAGTGCAAATGACTTATGTATTTACCAACAAGAAACACGGTCACTAGACTTGACAGTAATTACCAGTAATTCACTGCCTAAACTGTGAAGAGGCTTTCAACATGATAAGATGTTATAAAATCCAAGTTCTCTCTTTCTCTCTTAACTGAGTGAATATTCAGAACGCCTGCAGTGAGCAGAGAGCACATTTCCATCAAAGCAATCGCCGCGCACAGACAACAAAACCCCATTTCAACCCGTGTGCCGTGAGCGGAGGCTGTAAAGTAAGTGACAGGAATGGAACAAACACTGAAGCAAATGATATGGATGAGAGGGTGCTCCTCTGTGATCCCCAATCATATCCGCTCCAGTTTGCAAGATGAGCGCAAAGCAGCCATTCATTAAACAGCCAAGCCATTACTGAACTATGCAAGCCTCACAAGGGTGTGTGATAGTGAGGAGTGCGTCATGGACAGCCATTGCTAAACGACTTCTTGGTTGGTGCAAACAATTTGCATTAGGTATCAAAGGTCAGGCAAGCAGCTGCTGTACACGGCATATTTTAGCATTTAATTTTTCACTGTTGAAAAATGTTTGCCTTGTTAAAAACAAACTACTTCTTGCTTCTTTGGGTTTCATGGTTAGTAATGACCTTCTTATACATCACCCTCGTGGGTCTCCTTCACCTGCGAGTCTGGACAGCCAGTGTCAGCAGGCTATTCGCTGACTGAGACTGTGAGAATCAAGCCCAACCTTATTCCCATTTGATAGCCAAACACTGAACGCAGGAGTCGCTGTATAGCATAATGGGAGGCAGCATGCAGGGTCAGGAACCCTAGTTGATTTGCACCCCCCACATCAGCTACAGCTAATTGTACAACCCGCAAGTGTCGCCCTGGGTGCAATTAGCTAACTCAATCGAACCTCAATCTGCCGAGTCTTTATAGCTAAGTACTCCTTCATGATTTACTGGGCTGCGAGTCCCCCAACCCCTCCATACCACCATCGGCAGTTATGCCTTCAGCGACTATGCTCCTATCTCTGGAACTCATTGCCTCAAACGCTCCACCTCACCCCTTTTGAATCCCACCCGGCCTTCTTCTTAGACCTTCCCCATGATCGCCCTCGCTCCCCCTTCTCCCTTGCTAGGCATTCAAGCCTCCCATTATGCAGCACTTCAAGATGCTATCCTGCTTAAAGGGTGCTATATAAATGCAAGTTGTTGTTGATACTGGGCCATCACACAAGGCTGCACAGTGCACTTCATTTGCCTTGGCTACACTTACAGATCAGCGAGTGTTACCCTCATCACTTAAATGGAAAGCCCTGAACTCGGGCTCACAGACTGCAAACTCTTTTCCTTTGCTTTACAAACCACTGTTTGAACGCAACGCCTCCCTTTAACTTCATTCCAGGCAACCCAAGGCAAACTATGAGTAACACATGGAAAGAACTGACAAATCTAATGGGGATTAGGTCACGCAAAGTGCAGCACAAATCCATACTGTGCAATACAACATTAACCACTGATGTAATATTGCACATGTACGCCTAAAATAACTGTGCCTTCTGGAGGCAGGCTGCAGTCAGGCCCTGTTGCTAAGTGGATAATCTCTTCCTCATTGTTGCTAAGCTATTGCTCCCTTTTTAAAATTTACTCTTCCACCTGTTTGCGCAGGAAACGAGGGCAAACCAATGATTCTTTATTTTTTTAAAATTATCGTGGTAATTTTCTCAGCTTTGCGCTTGGGATTTTTACATTTTATTCACATGAAACCGTTGGTGAATTCAGAGTGAGCGAATGAGAGACGGCATTTAGAAGCCTGAGTTACCAGAGACTCGTTCCCACAAACTGGGCCTTTGTGCTCACACTGAGGTCTTCCCGGCTCGACTGAAAAGGGGATCAGAATCGAAGTTAATTATTCCCATGCACTGCACTATCACAATCCACTTCCAGCAGTTAATGAGAAAAATTGCACCAAAGGATTCTTTAACTGGAAAGTAAGTGAGACAAAGGGATGAAAGTGGTTGAAGGCATCAAGGCTTTAGCAATTCTTTTTTTATAAGGTGCAGTGGTTAAACATTACCTCAGGTCTTAGCTCACATTCACTGCATCACCCACCATTTGTGTTTAATGTTTGGAACAGTTACTATGAGAAATGGAAGTAATTGTTCTAAGAGGGCTTGACAGAGCAGGATAATAAACTGGCAAAATCACTGTAAGGAGGATGCATTGCATTTCCCCAATGCAGCCAGCACTTTAAGGCTGAATTATAGTGAATGACAATTTAAACGTGGGCTTTTTTTGTGGTGCATGGGAAATGTTCAACTCCGTAACTTTGATGGGAAATTTTTAAAAATCAAATTGTTTGTGTCCAACGTTTTTGCTGCTGTTTGAATGCACGGCGCTGGGCTCACTGTGGCTACTGCTCACTTTCCTGATTTTCTTTGTTTCCCCCCACAGTGCCTTGTTCTATAAGGCCTTCTGAGCACCTAACTGTGCATCCGATCATTCATTGGGAATTAGACCAGGTACCAACACTGATACACTCCATTGCTGAGAAGCTTAAATGATTGTGGGTGAAACGATGCAATAGGAGAAAGAGGGGGAGGAAATCATGCTGCCCAGCTGTTTAAAGTCCCTTTGCACAAGCAGATGTTAATTCACTGGAACACTGGGCTCCTCCGACAAGACTTAACATTGATAAAAACAAGAGTTTAAACGCACACAATTCAAATAGTATAAAAAGGTCGACTGGAAACGTAAGGGGCTGACCAGTTAACAGTTAGGGTTGGAGTGGAGGAGGAGGGTCTCTGTAAGCTCAGTTAGCCTAAAGGAGCTGGTGATATCCGAGCAGATAGCGCCCAACGTGAACACGTCTGTCATCCTGCTCTTCGCTCCATTTCAGCACGAGGATCACCTCACAGCTACCATGACGTTTCTTCCTGCTCTGAATGATGGGAGGATGTCACAAGTTCTGAGAAGAAGGATGTTGGATGTGGGTAAGAAGCAGACTTTCCACAAGATCTAGTCCAAATCCTGCTCCAACAATTCCATTAATTAAGGCGGATTGGTTGCCACATTAACCCAGAAAATATGCAGTCACTACACTATATCTCGTGACGTACTTTGAGACATCCTCCTGATGTGTAAGGTACGATATGAACAGCAAGTATTATTATTAGAGTATTACTTTACACCATTTTGAAATCAGAAGTGGAGGCTCACCATGGGAGGGAGGAGATGTACAGCACCTATAACTGAAACTTTTGTAAGGAATTGCTGTCAAATAAATGTATTTGTTGGTAAAGGCAGCAGGTGGTTTGCACACAGCAATGTTGCACAACCAGACACAAAGTGCACAACCAATTTATCTGGAGGAATGTTGGCCAGGATGCCAGGGGAAATTCCCTTCTCTTTTCATCGAGGACAGCATCTCCTACAACTCAGAAAACCTCCAGCCAGGCGCTGAACTCTAATGCAAGTTGGGAGAGTGATTTCAAAGTCCAGATGTGGGGCTTGAACCACCACCTTCTATCCCACAGGTGAGAGCGTTACCAACTGAGCTAAGCTGACACCAACATACTGCAGCTCTGAGCAGTGGCTCCTAAGTGTGTGTATGAAACAGGTATAACAGTGTAATTGGATTAAGTGGCTCCTTCTATGTTATTGAAATAAGAAAACCGCAACAAAGATTGTGTAGCACATTCCCCGTTTGTTTTGGGGTCAGTGCAAGAAGAAAAACTTCATATCCGCTGAGGAAACATTTATCCAATACTTAGGTAACTGGGAGGAGGGATTCTTCCCATTTGACTCCTGCAAGCTAAAGCCCCAACAGGAAAGGTAGTTCTAACTGGATATGCAAAGAGAAGCATGCATGATAGTGATCTTGATGGTTATGTGGTTTTAGCCGGAGGGACTCCATCATTACCCCAAGGGCACAATGGTGTGTCTCCAAGCCTCGGCTCTTGATAACCTGCGTCAAATACTCTCTGGAATTAGATAAGCAAGGTGTGTTCCTCCAGGAAGAGAGTGAACATTCCATTCCAGACCCAAGGACATTTTAATGTGTAGATGGCATACATATGTAGAACTCAGATAGTTTGAATGATGATGGGTTTTTGCATATGTCAGACACCCGGCTGACCAAAACAAAATTAAGGAACCATTTACCTCAAAGCTGAACCACTAGTCGGTGGGGGGATCTTCCCCAAACTGATTTTAGCTTTGCAAAATACAAACACGAGGGAGGGAAGGTGGGAGGAGTGGGGGGGGGGGGAATCACATGAAACTTTCTGTGACAGCTGGTGTTTGTTAATGGGGATTATTGGGCAAAAATCTGGAGAATAATTGAAAAACGTGGCCAAGGTAGAACAAATACTACCCCTTTAAAATAACAATTTGTACAGCCAAAGAAGTGTTTAATTTTTTTTAATACATAAAATGCAGCTTAGATTTGGCCAGAATTTGCTGGGTCCAGCCGTCACTAATTATGACGAGACTGCACGCAAGCTCTCCGTTGGGGAGAAAAGCCACCAGCAGTTATCTGCTCTACCCATTATTCCAGACAAGAAGCCAATCACTAGCTGGGTGGGTGCGAAACACAGGCTGGACTGTGGCTCGGTGCTCAGGAGACCTGGCAGCTCGCTCCCTTTGTTCAAATCCTGGCCAAAGAATTATCACTGCAAGGCAGCAGTAGCAGGAACCAGCAACAACTATAAACTCTGACCCACCATTAAATTTCTCACTTGTTATGGACTTGCTGAAAGATTTCTCACTAACACTAACGCTATTTGTATATTTTAGCCCAAGTGCCGTGTAAATACCCTGGACGGTACCACGCAAAGTAATGAATGTATTATTTACATACTACATAATTCCTCACTCGTTGTATTTTAATACGTATTTCAGGAAGAATAGGAATCAGACAAGTGTGTGTCTAATGCACGGTAAATCCCCAGTTATTCGAGCAGCAATACTTGGAGTGAGTGTTTATTCTGTTTACAGAAGATGATCAGCCTAATTTATTTTTCCTTCACTGCATATCCAATGAAACTCTTCCAACCCTGTTTGTACTCTTGGCACTGAACACACAACAAAGCTGCTCTGTATTGACTAACTTCCGCCACCCACGCCCCACCCCCACTGCCACACAAAGTCACAGCATATGAAACTTTATGTTCTTTGTGATTGTGTTTTTATTCTTTTTGCCAATTTTTTTCCCCTCTTTCTGCCTGGGGCTCTGATTTTTGGGGCTGAGATATGATTCCCTGGGGCTGACTGCCCTCTATTTAACTCACTCATGATTCACTTGTAGGTGAGTGGGAAATCACGGTTAAATCTGATTTTGTCCATACTGACTGACTAGCACAACTTACAACAAGGACAGTGAATAGTCCTCAGGAGGAGGACCTCTGGCTGATCTTCCCCTCCCTAGTCTAGACACATTGAAACCAACTGGAATGCCTCTATTGCCACCCTGGCTGAGATCAGCTAACTGTGTTCAGACTGGGAACTGAACTTGTGCCTTCCGGTCTCTGTAGCTCAGTGCGGATCCCTGACTGGACAGTGCCTTGGGACATCCTCCTGAGGTGAAAGGCACCATACAAAGGTCAGTTGTTGTTGTTGCTGCTGCTGCTGCTACACCAGAGAATGATACAAACAGTTCCAATGGCGACTTCAAACAAACACAGCCAATGTTGTAAAAACGTGTTTTTTTTGTCATTTTACTCACTTTCCAAACAATCTGTCAGTTTTAAGACACTTTAACAAATAACTAAAGGGTTAAAAGCCTCAAGATTCCAATGGTAAACAGTTCCTCTAATCCATTGGATGTCTTCATGAATAACATAAGAAATAACTGAGAGGGCATCTCTTTCGTGGGGTTGTGTTTCATCAAATTGCACAATAACAACAAAATTACATTTGTAAAGCGCCTTTCACATCAGGACAACATCCGAAGGAGCTGGACAATCAGTGTTGCAGACCCCAGCTGGGGGTCATCACAGCACATGTTGGAACTCCCTGCTTCCATCCCTTCGCCTTGTCCTTTCTTTATCTATCTTTAAATCCTACCTTGAAACCTATCTCTTCAATAGATCTCTGAGATATTATCCTACGTGGAGGCTACTGTATAAGTAGCAGTTATCGAATTTTTTAAAAACAAAGGTAAAATGGACCGTAAGCACGGTGGAAGAGGAAAGTCTGCAAACCAAAGTGTCAGAGTGTTTTAGTGACAATAGTCTTGCCATTTTGCACATCACAATGCAAGGACATGGGCAGTGATTATCTGTGATATTAGCTACTTTACATTTCACTGCGGGCGACCGACCGTCTGCAGGCCTCAGGAGTTCCCGAGGATATCAGTTCCACCGACAGACAGCTGTCGGCAGTGAAGTGCCAAACAGGCTCTTCAGAGAAGCAGCAACAAGTACGATTAACACTATAGAGTGAGTCACAGGTTAATCTTTCCAAAGTACCTTTGGGCTTTCTGTAACGGGTTAGCAGATTATACTAATGATTTCTGGGTTCCATTTGAAGAAGAAACACACTCATTCCATTAAGAGCCTGGAGAAGGCCTGGCAGCTTGTCCACGCCGCACTGACACATGCTTAAAGAAACAATCAATCTGCTGTTTTTTTTTAATGAGAACCTAGGTGATGACCTGAAGCTCATAGTTCAGTACATCAAACTTAGAATAGCTTAGAAAACAAGAGAAACCAAGAAGTGGTTTAGTTGATGCCATGCAGGATTCTAATAGCCTGTAGATTTCCTGAAGTGGAAACCTCGTCTTGTCTTTTGGTCAGATAAATGTTTAACAAATGTGGAAACCTATTACCATACTTAAAAATTACTCAAGCCGAATTACTCAAACAAGATCCACCTAAAATTGTTTTTTTTTTGGTTGCCTGGAATGAAGTGCGCATCCTCTCCCTGGAGGAATGCACCCTACTCATGCAATCATGGAGAAATTAGGCAAAGGTTGGCAAGAGCCAAGACTAGGGATGCCAGAGTGTGCATTGAGTTATTGCAGTGGTAGTAGTAAGGACTATCAGAAACATCAAACTCCTTCATAACACTATCCCAAACATGCTCATGGTTTGTGTCCCAGTTTACTCAGGATTGTTTCAGTTTGGTGGAACAGGCAGAATATAAAGAGGTGAACATTTCTAAAATACTGGATTGCTGCCCTTTCCCCTCCCACCTCTACTCCACACAGTTCCACATTCCCCTCCTCCACATTTAATCCATATTTTCCAAAAAACTTTTGGAGTTACTCTGACTTGAAAGGAATTGTAAGCACTTCTTCTGTTCTGCGTTGCCTCAGCTCACACAGCTGTGAGTTCTAAATGTACAAGCAGACAAACATGAACTGCATTCTCCTCTCCCACCTCCCACAGATGATCGCTGCCAACAATCTAACTAATTAGAACAATAAAGCATGGTCAGAATCAACAAACCACTCACGAAGACGAGACCAGACCAACAGAGCCCAAAGCCGACCCTATTTTTCAACATTATCTGTGAACAGACTTAAGCTTGTTTCTCAAGTTTGTAGAAAACACTTCGGTTCAAGTTACACTCAGCACAAATGAGTCGTCTCTGACACCTGGAACAGCGGTGGCAAATTCTGATTATGTCGAAGAGTTGCTGCATCGTTCATTGTGATAAAAATGTCACTGGGCTCTCACTGTGGCAGATTATGTAGCAATAAAGTTAGAAGTGGGCACTTTAGCTTCAGATCAGATCTTCCGAAAATCACAAAGACTGATCAACAGAGAGACTTCCCTCTCTGAAACAATGAGCTACCTCAATGCTGCCCTGGTTGTGAGCCTAATGCTGCGCTCCTTCCCTTGCCTCCTTCAAGGCCTGTCTCGATATTCCTTTTCGACCATGCATTTGGTCATTTTCCCTTCTCCACTTCCCCTCCACTCCTCTCTGATCCCAACCCGCAACTCGAGTGCAAACCCCTCAGTGTCCATCAACTTGGGACATCCTCCCGAGGTGAAAGCCGCAATATAAATGCAATGTGTTGTATAGTTTTGTGCTCAGTTAGACAACTTTTCCCACTGGGCCATCGTGGGAGATTGGGATTTCCTCCCAATGTGAAGGGCACAACACAAATGTAATTTGTTGTTTTGTTTTTGGCAGTACAACATTTGTTCTGTCTGCTCATTTTTCAAGGACATCACTTGGGTTGATAAAAAGGAAAAAGTTTTTTTTAAAAAAAAGGCCAGTTGGCATGGGTGGAGGAGATATGGTGGCTCAGCAAGTACTCTGTCAGTGAACACTCTGTAATGGGTACAAGAGCTTGAAAAAGACATCAAACCGTCTTGCCTCCACTCTGTACTCTGCCTGGTGAAGATCTAAATGCAAATCAGAGCAACTTAAATGTGACTGTTAAAAGACCGAGGGCTTTGAAATCAAATATTCATCAAAGAATCACTTCAAATTAACAAACTTAAATGAGAGGAATGATTTTGATCCGAGTTCATGTGCCTCACCCAACCACAGGTGGGGGGTGGAGTGTAGGGGGACATGTGGTTGGTGCGTGGTGAAAACACAGCTTTCACTGCCTAGTGTAAAAACAGTGAAATACCTTCAAACTTGAAAAATAGATCTGATCCTCTCCACAATGCCTTGCTGTGCAGCTAATCCATGGCAGTATCTTACTGTTGGTTAATATACATGGAAAGTCAGACAGCCATGTTCTGGGGTATCGCCTTCCCTGTTTGCCTTTTTAATTCCCCTCCCTAATACTTCTCTTTCGGGACAGAATTGGGTAGGGTGGCCCTTTGTACTTTAAAATTCGGCGCTAATCTGCACAGACTGTAATTCCCATCATTAAATAGTAATACAATTTCACTGCTGGTTACAGGTAGGCAGTAGGCAGACTCCAAGGGGCTGAGTTTTAGCACAACCACGGGCGTGGGCAGCTGCAATGGTTCTCTGCCAAAGCTACTCTGCATAGATCGGGAATTACTGCAAATTGATAGAGTGGATAAGACCTTATAAAACACCTCCTTTGTTTCCCACCCACCTCTCCTCCAGTACTACTGCACACAAGTAAAGTGCAGCCTCCCAGTGCCCTATGCAAATGTCATCACCATCCGCCAACTGTTTAGTGCAGCCCAGATTGCTTGAAGCTGTAAAGCTCAAAGGTCGGACTGTGGAAGCTGGGGTGAAGCGTGTACAAGCAAGTTGAGAGAAAGAAGGTTGAGCCACTGAGCGCGGCAGTGGGTCGTTGGGGCAGCTGACCCTGGAGAGACTTTGCTCACAGTCAAGGGTCAGGCTCCTCACGTCCTCTGTTTTCCTGTCCTGTTCTGGGGTCACGGAGTTGTTTGGGATATTTCTAACTCTTCAGCCATTCCTGCTTAGACCAGTGCTCAGGAGGAGACCTTGCTCGGGCTTGATCGCAAGTCTAAAATAAATGATCCCAGAGCAGGGATTATTTATTTACAACGTAAATAGAACTCCTTCAAACCCAAGCACAATACGTGCAGCAGATAAGCATTATAAACTCACAGCAGGCAGAACACTGGTTCATATCCGGCACAGATCAAAGGTTACCTGCCAAAACTACATGAAGTGTTTCAAACGCTGCCTGGTAAAAATGGTTTAAAGCAAATCCAGAATCTTTAGCAAGCACTGCACAAATCAGGGTTCCCCCTGTGATCAAATAAATTACACGGACAGTGCCCATTTCTTTTTGGCCTCTCAGCCTCCTGCACACTGGGATGCTACCCTGCGTGAGAGGCGCTACATAAATGCAAGCTGTTGTTGTTGCACTGTCAAATACGAAAGCTGCAAAGTAACTCTTTCCGCCCTCCCTCCCATACTGATGTCTGGTCCCACACACGCCCTGCAGTAACTTCCTCAAGTTATGAAATTCTTCACTTTGAAACACGCACTAGTCACATTCAGAATACTGGGACCATTTACTGTCCACACACTTTATACATGTGTCCACTACCCTCAGTCACTGTGCAGTCAGTGAAAGGAAATAATAATAAGCCTTGCTTTCGATACAGCATCTCTCATCGGATGGACGTCTCAAAATGTTTCACAGGCTATACTGTAAAGGGTAGTGACTATTTTGTAGCCAAACACATTCAAGAGAAATGCCACCCAGTCTCTGCAAAAGAAGCGACATCGCCTCATAAAAATTAAACCACCTACAAATTTATAGAACAATCAGCCATGCCATTCACTCCTCTCCCTTTCTGTGAGAAAGTGCCCAGTCTCTAACTCGGCAACTGTTTGATATCAGGAGGTCGGTGTGTGACTGTGCGGTGGGTGCAGTGTGTCGAGCTATTCTGCCCCACACAGAGCAGCAACAGAGTATAATTGGCCTCAGCGCCCCTGGGCTAGAAATAAAACGGCTCCATCACGACCTAGCTCCCTTGCTGGAAAGTGTGGACTGGCCTGCCACTTGGACAAAGAACCCAAGGGAAGAGAGAACCAAGAGAAAGTGATTCTCTTTAAACATTTGTGCTGAAAGGCAGTGGGTACCCAATTCCCCGAGAGCTCTGCACTGCCACGGCTTAGTGCTGAGAGTCGGTTAAAGGGCTCTCCAAGAGCTACAAATAAGCCTCTCCCGAGACTTCTGAACACTATTCATCAACTCTTTCCACCACTGAAAAAATCAATGAGTTCCAAGCTGAAAACTGTTCATTATGACGGGAAAAGCTCTGCAACAAAATTGATCTGTTTAATAATGCAACTTAGCATGAAGTTGGAAGAAAGCTCTGGACTTTCAGATGCTGCAGTGACTAAATGTGAATCCCTGCTGGCTGGCTACAGACACTGCAAGAGAGTGCCGAAAGGAGAGGGGAAAGAGAGGCAGGAAGGGAAAATAAAGAACAGGTCTTTTCATCCCATCCAAAGTTTCACAACTCACTATTGCCCAGTAGCATATAAAATACAACAATGCCATCCGTCAAGGTAAAGCATTGTTACAGACACAAGTAAGTTTCTGCGCTCTTGGGCTCACACAACACAAACTAAATGCAACTGCAGGTTATCACTTTTCAAAAATCAATGACAGCCTTCGCTCACATTTCAATCCGAATTCTCCTGTCTCTCTCTTCAAGACCTGGCCGCTTGCTGTGATACAACCAGATGCCCTATAGTTCCTCTCCTCAACTGGCCATTCTTCATGTGTTAGCCCAGACACACACATGCACACAAATTTTATTTTAAAAGAGACAATTGTGGACTTCGCTAAGCAACAAGAATCCCTGTAAAGTGGTGCAATGCCAGAACAACAACAAAATGACATTTTTATAGTGGCTTTCATGTTGGGAGCACGTCCCAAGGCCCTGGACAATCAGTGTTTCGGACCCGAGCTGAGGGTCGGGATCAGATAGGGTGACCAAAGGCTCGATCAGAGAGGAGGGTTTTGTGACAGGTCTTGAAGGAGGCAAAGGAGGGGGCGAGGTGGAGGAACTGCAGGGTGGAGTTCAAGAGGGTGAGGGCAAAGCCATGGAGGGCTTTTAAATTGAAGACCACGATCTTGAACTATATCCTCTGTGTGATGGGAAGCCAGTGGAGTCGGGCGAGGATGGGGGTGATAGGGTCGTGGAGCCTGGTGCTGGAAAGTTCTGGATGATCTGCAGCCTATGGAGAGAAGAGTTGGGGAAGCTGACAAGCAGAGAGTTTGCAGAGAGTTTGCATAGTCAAGTTGAAGTGAGCTAACCTGCTGCAGGGAGCACCATCCTACCTGAAACAAGTAGAATATAAAGAGATTGTCATCGCAAGCAATGTTACTTTATTAAGACTTCCCACAGCAAAGATCAGATCACAAACGCAATGGGATCAGTTAAATATACCCTTTAACATTTTATGCTTAAAAAATGTAGAAGAGTGTTAGCATTGCTCATGAAGAGACTTTTAGCACTGGTCATTTGATAACTAAAGACTTAATGCATATCTGAGTGGTGTATAACACTGGGGTCTATACCTCAGCAATTATATCTTGTGGGAGGTCAGAAACATTTTCTGTGATTAGTAAAACCACACTCCTTCTCCCCACTGAATTTTTGTAATGCAAGCCAGAAATTTGGAGCTCTGACATGATGGTTTATATCCAACATTTCTCTGTTACTCCAATGATATTAAGTTTTATACATTCCCCCCACACATGCCACCCTTCTCCCCTTCCCTGTAGCATTCTGCGACTTACAAGGCAACCGTGGACCTGCTCTCAGCCACTGAGTATGGACAAACAGCACTAAACAGCAATTAGTCTCAAGGAAAAGTCCTTCCTTATAATAAATTGCATTTCATGAACTCCAATTTACATTTGCTTGCGCACACTTACACATTGTTCAGAACTGCACGCTATGTAAAAGTCCTGCTGAATGCTAACTATCTGCCGCAGACTGAAATGATGCAATTCTCTGATAGCTTAGCAACATCACCCTGGAACACAATTGCAAATGACGAAGCTCCCCTATAGTCTAACAACAGACACAAGAGGCAGAAGAACGTGTTAAGAGATATTAAAATGGTTTAATTTATTTCTGAAATGGCAATGCGGCCAGTTTCATTTGCAACGTTAGCTTCTCCGAAAGGCTGGCACACTTGTAAGCTCATCACCGTGTTTAAAAGTCTGCGTACCAAAAGTACAGAGAGTACTCTGATTTGCGTATGATTTGGCTGGTTTAGTGTGCACGCACTCTCCCTAGAGAGGGCAACCCTGCTCTTGAAATACTGAATATCTTAAGGGTTGGTTGGCAGGCCAAGGCTTGGTAGTGCTACTGGAATTTAACCAGTTTAATTCCACAATCTACCAATGCAAACATCGGCAAGCTTCCCACTGCTTGTCCACCCATTAGAGCTTTGCCTTGCAGAATTAACAGGTGCTGTGTGGGAAGAATCCCAGCACCCCAGTGGCTGGTTTGCTCTTGCACATCTTTCGGGTTGGTTGATTCATCATCATCAGTGCACCGGAATACTGCAAACCTGTCTGGATCTGGAACCAGACCAATGCCACAGTGGGTCCACCTGCCAGCATGCTTCAGGTTGGGTGAAAATAGACGTTATGTAAATATTAAAGCAATTCTTAAGATAGATCTATGGGGCTAGTGCTGAACAGTACAGTTCTGTGGAGTCCTGTAGCTCAGTGGTTAGAGCACTCGCTTTGCAAGTGAGAGACCTGAGTTCAATTCCAGGCAGAGGGCGAAACCTTGGGCAAGTTTACTTACTCCACACAGAGCCTAATAATAATCCCTCCAAAACCAAAAACAATAATAAATTGGTCATTTTCAATCTACGACTGTTTGTGGGACATTGCTGTGCGCAATTGGCTGCCGCGTTCGCCCACAAATATACAGTCAATTCACTTTACAGTGTGTTCTGTGAAGCGCTTTGGGACGTCCTCCCGACGTGAAACGCGCTATATCAAATGCAAGGATTATTATTATTATTATTACAGCTTTAATCACATCAAGATGTTCCCTCAAACCCCACCCCTCCCAAGAAATCCCATTCATCCGAGCATCTTAAAACCAATCACAATACTTGGCACTGCAAAAAGAACATTTACTGGGTTTTAAAAGTCACCATGGAAAAAAATGCTTCTAATTCTTAACCAGAACTCTCTTTCTGAATCCCATCTTTAACCTGATGTCTTTGTTTCCACTAAGTTCAAAGAGAACATGCTTGCAGCAACAGCCTTTTGGAATGTTCCTAATCCTTTGCTTTCCTTTGTATTGCTAAAATATATGCATTACTTAAATACCACAGGTGCTAAGGTACGGTAGCCCAGGTATTCCCACAGTAAATGCCTGTAAACACATTCCTGTGGCCTCAGGAACGCAACTGCTCTTGCTATTGTGGGGTTCACAGGTGAAGTGGAAACTTGAGAATGGAAAGATACATAAATCTCTGCTTCTAATTCATTCTGCAAGAATGCTCCCTCCTCCCTGATTTTCTCAAACAACGTGGCCTAATACACCACGATTTCTCATGGATTTCTTAATAAGGATAATAATAATAATAATAATCTTTGCAATTGATATAGTGGCTTTCATATTGGGAGGACACTTCAAAGTGGGATATACTATAAAGTGGAGTGACTGTGTATTTTTGTAGGTGCACGCAGTAGCCAATTTGCACACAGCAATGTCCCACAGAGCCGTGGGATGAATTCCGAATGGGGATTCCTTCTGGCACTTCTGGGAGTGACCGTTTCATGATACTGTATGTGTGTAATGAAGGTTAGGTCAATTTGATAGAGGACAATTAGAATACTGGATATGATAATGGGATTACAAAGAAGTGCCAACCCTATAATGCTTCTCAGCCTAAAGAGCTAAAACACTGGAATTTGTACAATTTAAATGATGGTGCTACACAATCCCATTACCTAAGTACCCTTAACCCAGAAATGTGCACACTCGACATAGTAGACATACATAGAGTCCTGTAGCTCAGTGGTTAGAGCACTCGCTTTGCAAGTGAGAGACCTGAGTTCAATTCCAGGCAGGGCGAAACCTTGGGCAAGTTTCCTTACTCCACACGGCTAATAATAATCCCTCCAAAAAACCAAAAACAATAATTAAATTGGTCATTTTCAATCTACGACTGTTTGTGGGACATTGCTGTGCGCAATTGGCTGCCGCGTTCGCCCACAAATATACAGTCAATTCACTTTACAGTGTGTTCTGTGAAGCGCTTTGGGACGTCCTCCTGACGTGAAAAGCGCTATATCAAATGCAAGGATTATTATTATTATTATAGAAAGTCATGGCTTTTTTCTTTCCACTCCTGAAGCCAGTGTCTTTTGCTGGGTTAGTTCTATGGGAACAAGTCACCTGTATTTGTAGGACATGACAGGTACTTCTGTCAAGTAGCCATTTTTTCAACTGTGGCATCACTGCTGAGCCTGATCCAGTTCTCACTCAATGTCACACATATTAAACAGCAGGGATCGCTGGTAGCAATTAGGAACAGGGACCCTTGCTGATCCCCCCACTCCCATTTTCCTGAGATTAGCTAACTCAGCACAGGCTGAGGTCTGCTTGATTCGGTTTTGTGCTGGCCATTGGCTTTGCCAACTGAGCTGTTGGGAGAGCTGGCTGGCACTCTCCTGAAGTTTAAAGGTTTCAGCACAATCAGAGCAAATGCATGTGGAGCGAGACAGAAGAAAAGTTACAACTTGAGAATTGCAGCTCTCTGCCAAGTGCTTATATGCTAACTGGACTCCTTTTGTAGTTTTGTGTTTGAAACATTTAATGGTGGTTTCGTAATGCGTGCAACAATGCAGTAAGATCATGAACCCAACAAATTCACACCTGATGCAACTTTAATACAGCAAGCATAGAATTCCTGTTCACTCGGAGATTATAGAAATCCACACCCATGCAGTGATCCACTCTCATGCAAGCGATCCACTGTCAGTTCTTTCCCCACAAATACAGCTGTGTAGTTACAAAATGCCAACTCTACATAAATACTTGTGTATTCTCACCACTACAGGCTCTTCCCATATCTGATGAGTTTGCTCACCTGACCGAAGCTACAAGATAAACCAATTTACATTAAAAATTACTCTTGATGTAGTGTAGTGGCGATTAATTGCGTTTCACAATCAACTACGGTCCCGTTAGCAAATCAAGGCTTACAAGTTGCAACACATTAAATGGGTTATTTCTATGCCTAAAGTATTCACTTAACATACAGCAATCACAATGCAGTTGCTAGAATTGGTTTTGAAGCCAACAGAGTGGTATTGTACCAATTAACTTGTAACAATGTGTAGCCAAGCCCTGCTATGGGACTGGTATATGCTTCTTCCCACCATTTAGCTTCCCACTGTTTACACTCCATGGCTACCACCTATTCCGTTTCTCCACAGAAGAATTTAACACCACAATTACAAATTCCTAATCCTATGTTGATCATTTAGGCCAGTCCTTGCCACATGAAAGTAATGTCACCTCCATCTCAGACTTGTAGGATGAATGCTCCTAGAGGAAAGAATGGTTAACCTTCAACAAAGCTCTTCCTTTGCTGATCTGCTTTCTTCTCTGGATGCAAACAGATTTTGTGTGTTCATTCCCCAGGTTAATCAAAATCATCGAACTTGTAAACCAGGATTAACTGACTTTCTTTAAACGCTCACCACATTAGAAAGTGTTTTCTTCAGGTCTGAATTATTATCATAAAATAAATAAAATGATAGGATAGTGGATGGGAGAAAATCATGTTTACAATGTGTAAAATTACCAGAACTAAAAAATAATCATAATAATCCTTGTATCTGAAATAGCGCCTTATCAGCTTGTCAACATCTCAAAGCACTTCATAACATTTACTGTAAAGTGGATTGATTGTATATTTGTAGGAGAACTCAGCGGCCAATTTGTGCTCAGCAACGTCCCACAAACAGCCATCAAGTGAATGATCAATTTCATCTATGGGTTAACATTCATCTGAACAGGCAGACATGTCAATCTTGGTTTTCAATGTCTTATCCAAAGGAGAGCACCTTGGACAATCCAGTGCTTCCTCAGCACTGCATTAGAGCATCAGCCAAGACTGTGAGCTCAGAATCCAGATAAGAAGCTTGAATCCACAACCTTATGACTGAAGAGGTAAAGTGCTATCAACTGAATGTTGAGTAAATGTAAGCATATAGAAGATATTCAGCCACTGGTTGACTGTTCCCAGTTGTAAAGCATTATTAGCTGTTCCATTATACAATTTCACAACTCAGTATAATGCCTTAGAATACTCTGGACCAGACACCAATGTCCCTTTTAACCTGCACTGTGGAAAACCTCAAACAACGAATAAGGTTTTTAACACACTGCAGCTGAAATTGCAAGGCATGTTGCAGACATCAGCAGGGTTAATGGGCTAACATGGTGGTGCCTGGCGTCTGAGACTTGCACTGGTAAAGGCCATCATTAACAGCAAACAGTGACGAAACTGTGAGTAAATATTGTGGCATGTCGTAATTCATTACTGGTTAACCCAGATTAGATCACAGATTCTTCAGGGATTCTCACACTGTCTCAGTCACACAAGCAACCCCATTCAACAACCATCTGTAACCTGTATCTATATCCTGCACCAGACCAAGAAACACAACAGACAGCTTTTAAACCTCATTTATTTATTGAGAAACTATAGCTCCAAGTTATCTTGTATTGTGCCAATCGTGCCCTCTCCAGGAGTGAAATTCACAGCAAAAGCTATTTCAGAGGTTATCACTAGCTGGCAGAGTAAAGTGAATGGCAATGTGTACGTCTTGCTAGATAATAATTGAAAGAGGAAGAATGCAAATGAGGTGCAATCTATCTCACACAATGGCTGAGGATCCAGATTTGCATCGAATCCCACAATACTCTCTCACAGATGGAAGAGGGCAGCCGACACACACAGTGCTGTTTCCAGAACACAAACCACACGCTTGCTCATGTAACTTGTATTTATTAGGCTGCGCAGCCCTCCCCCACCGTCTCCCTGTAACCTTGATCTAATAATTATTCTCAACCCAGTTCACACTGGAGTACTAACTGCTGCATGACATGAGATTTGAGTCCTCGTGCTTTTCCCTCGCTCTCTGAGCGATGTGTTGCGGCAATAGCTGTCAAATAGGAAACAGCACACGACTAGACGGACTGCTTGCTTCATGCAGCTTTTCTTAAGGACACATTAAAGTGATCCGTTGGGGTCACGGAAGGTTTTCAGGCAAGAGTGAAGGTAGAAGATCAAAGGGAGCAGTTCACAATTCAGGAACTTGTTAAAACCTGCTCTCCACTTCAACCCACTCTTGGTATTTGCAATCAAGAGTGCTTTAAACACAGCCTTCGGTTAAATTATTAAAACTCTTGTTTGTGTTCAGGTATTGATAAGACTATCAGGGCAGGCTTCATCTAATTGGCCTCTTCCTAAATAATTCACGACCAGGGTGGGGGGAGAACTACACCTAGATATCAGATGACTTCACTCTCTGCCTTTTCTCCAGGAAGTGTGAATTAACTTGAAGGCTCCTCGAGTCATTACACGGAAGCCAGACATCATCCTGCATGTATGTGGTGCACTCACCTCAAGCTTTCTGCCGACAGACCTTGCTTAGGCATCTTTAGCTCTCAGCCAGGCTACCTTAGCACTGCTGTCACTGCAGGCTGGTGCTCAGGCTAAACCCAGCCCAAATGGAAGCTAATGTGCCCTGCCACAAAACACACAATCACTGCCCTTTTCAGTATATCCTGTGAAGTGCTTTGGCAAATCTTCCTGATGTGAAAAGAATGTGCGTTTGGGAACAAGATGGAACCAGGGACAGGATTGGTCTTCGTGAGGATTTCTCTCCCCCTCCCAGAACCAACTGCCTAAATCTTCAGGTGAAGAATGGCCACGGAGGGTTCCAGGGATCCATATAGCCTACCAATCATGAATCAGGAGGGCAAAGCCATGTATTAATCACATATTATAGAGACCTTCCTCTTCGATAGTGGCTTCTGTTACCTTTCCTCCCACCAGTCCCCTCGGCTCCCAACCCCAACTGGGGTGCCAAGACAAGACTGTCTAGCACCTTGCGACCTCCTCCGGACATGAAAGGGACTGTGTAAATGGAAATCGTATTATTCCCATGCTTATAATGAACAATTCAATGCAGATTATAATTCCAGCAGTCAAGTCCCCTCCAGTTGCTGATGATATCTTAACAACATATCAACATTGGGGGGTGCGGGGCTGGGGAAAAGGCAGGGACACTAAAGGAGATTAAATTTATAGAAATATTAGTTATTTGAAACTAAAATCAAATGCCCAAATATGTCTTAAAACTGAGAACAGCCTGAGGTATGGGACGCATGGTCACACAGGAGGGTGTAATGGAGGAGATGCAGCTTGATTAGAGGACTTGACCTGTGACCTGAGGCTAAATCAAGCAGCCTCTTCTCAACTGTAACCCACTGTCAACATACAATCCATTATTGGCCAATATCAGCGTTGTTGTAGCACAATATTGGATGAGTAGAATGGCAGTTGGATTTTCCACTTGTGGAAAATCTAACTGACTTTAACACATCAGGGAAAAGCAATGTAATGGTCAGAAGCAATGCAGGTCCCGCCAAGAAGCAACACATCAAGACATTTGACCCATTCGTTTGTTGCCACTCAAGCTTCTTGTAAATTACTGGCATTTTGGTCTCCGCCTCTGCGCATTTACCATCTCCCCACTCTGAACAATGAACATCTTGTGACTCATCTGCACTTGACTTGTTCAACATGCAACCCAACAGTTGCCTCTGGCCAATTCAGTCTAACTCATCATAACAATGTAACTTCAGTCAATGCTTCAGAAAACTCTCTGATGGGATTAGTCAAATGATTTTTTTTTGGCACTGATGCATCTATAGGCCCTTCAACTAGAGACCTTCATATCAATGGGCTAATTTTCCATGGATTTGGCACACTTCACATGTGCACCTGATGTTGGAACATTTTAGAATTGGGCAACATCTTGATATGCGCCAACTAATTTATTGCTGACTCAAACACCTTCACTTAAGGTTGAAAGAGGCTATACAATTTTCAGCATCCGTATCACTCAAAACAACTCAAAGCATTTCACAGGTTATGACTGACAAGTATAACGAATGGTATTGTGGCAACCACTTGAATCAGCAAGGTCCCACAAACAGCCAAGAAGTGAACACCCAATGGTTCTGGAGGATTGCTGGCCATGTTTTACTTGAAGCTACCAATCCATTGTGCGAACACAATATCCGACTAATGATGGGAATGTCAATACTCTGGTGTTTGTAGGAATGACTGTGAGAACTGAGTCCTGATGAAAACCAATTCCTGCATTTTTCTCCAACACAAGATGTCACTAATTAATCATGTAAATACAACAGTGCTAGTGACATCTAGTGACCAAACTTACAATATTTCAGCATGCATGGGGAATTTAGTTAATCGCTTAAATAACTCCTGAGTTCTTTACGGGTGGGAGTGGGGGAATGACACTGGTGAAAACATGGCTGAGTCTGAGTATATTACTTTTATAAGAAACTATGCAATAGTCTTCTGCATTCAAAATATGTATATTTAAACTCTTCTTTTTTAGTTAAACTGTACGTCATGTAAGAAGGTTACACAAGCTGCCAAAGTTACTGATTGTTCAAATGGAAGGTGACCTTGGAGCTCTCTTATTTTGCATCTCACTGGAAAATGTGTGGACACCAAAACATCCCCCGCAGGTTAAGAGCAGATCTGCTACACTCACTGCAGCCTACAGTACTGTACTTAATAGGGGACTTAACGTCTGCACGAGTAAAACTTGGATTGGTCCCCACACTGCGAATGCCTCCTCACTCCTTCCTCTAAACAAGTCTGTATCCAAACTGGGATCTGAAAAATCATTTGGAAAATTTGGGCATATTTGGGAGTTCCGGAAATATAGGCAGCAGCTGGACAATCGTGTCAAATTCTGTTACCCCTCCAATTGGTTTGCTCTTATCCACAGACTCAGCTACTTCCATAAAGCAGGAGACACTTAATACTAATGTTAAGCCCCTATTAAGGGTCAGATGCTTTCTGACCCAGAGGAGCTCACAGCCTTTCACACGGGGCTTGGTATACCCTTTGCAAGTCAGTAATATACCACAATAATCCTTGCATTTGATATAGGGCCTTTAAGGCCAAATGTCTTAAAGTGCTTCACAGGCGATTATGGAAAGCGTAGTGACTGTGTATTTGCAAGCAAATTTGTAGTTTCTCTTCATGCCCAAGTCTGGGTTGTTTTTCATGCTTTGTTGCCTTGTGTGCAGAAAACACACTGGAGATACCAGCCAAGGTATTAAAAAAAAGGCTGTGGTGTACACCACAGCAATAGAGGAGAAACCTGATCGAAACCACATGTGTGTGAAACAAAATATTTTCCCATTTTGCTTAGGACTAATAGTGGGTCTACAGTTCATTAAAAGCAGCTTATGAACTGTGTGATTAATTAACCTTTGGTTAAGTGAATGAGCCACTGAATTGCACGTACGATGCGATTAATTTTCTATTTGTGCTCTTGGGAGCACCCCACTCCTCTCTTCATTTCCATTCACTTCCGTGTATTCCATTCACCTTCCTTTTCTCGCAGCCCCCAACACCACTGCCCGCCCGTCCCTGATGTGCTGTCTTTAACCAGTAAACATTGCCAGCAGGCTCCACCAAACCCACCAATCAGTTCCTTTTGCTGGCGAATGTCTGTCTGCTCACCACATGATACAAATGAAGAAATAATGACTCGGGCTTAGCTCAGCAGGGACGGTGCGAATTACTGTACAACTCGGAATTGGCTGCACTGAGACGACAGAACAGGAGGACCCTGGTTCAGGATTGCAAAGATCAATTTAATAATCCTTGCATTCGATATAGTGCATTATCTCGCCTTTGAGATGTCTCAAAGCGCTTCACAGAATATACTGTAAACAGAATTGACTGTATATTTTGTGGGCAGCCAATTGGACACAGCAGTGTCACATAAACTGTTGTGAATTTTTTTAAAAATGGATTATTACTCCCAGAAAAGTAATCCGTTATCGACTAACAACTGGGTTCCTATTTACTGCTAGGTAAACAGAGGCGTGTGGAGTAAGAAAACTTGCCCAAAGTTTCGTCCTGTCTAGGAATCAAACCCAGGTCCTCTCGCTTGCAAGATGAGTGCTCCAACCACTAAGCTACAGGACTCCACAAATTTCAGGACAGATAACAGTAAATTAGTGAACGAAAGGAAAGGTAGTTGAGGCCAGGACACTGAACTCATTTTACAAACACAGCACAATGCCTTCCATACAACAAGTGAAGAAAGAAGAAGAAAGCAGCCAACATCACAAAAGGATTAAAGACTGAAGACTGGAAGGAAAGTGGATACATTTTCTCTTGGAGCTGTAAAGGTGTGGAATAGATTTGCAGCAAAAGCAGTTAATGTGCTGATGAACAGACAGGATTGAAAGCTAAGAGGATGTGGATTGGCACAGACCATGTTGCTCCAAGAAACTGACTGATTCCCGGCCTGTTAGCCTCACAGAGGAGTTACTTATGGAACGCAGCTGTTCTGAGCTGAGATGTGTAGGTTGGGAGAACGTACTGATACGCTGGAGTTTTGATTAATTACTTTGGTGGGTTGAAGCAACCTCACACAGCTTTATCTTCCTGGAGGCTTTATCTGTGGCTAGTCAACTACCCTTGGGAGACCAGCAGGTTAGTTTGGTGTCCATCACAAGGCAAATTGTATATGGTTTGCGTGCACGGAATACGTTTTCCCTGTTCCAAGGTGTAGGATCTTTTCGTATTCCCTACTCTATTCACTTTCTGTGGGAATCCCAGCGCATCCTGGAATAATGCTCAAAAGACCACAGAGCTGATCTCCCGCAACTGAGCTTTCATCTTGTGACAAGCTTCCTTTAAAACGATCGCATTCAATTGCTCTGTGGCTCACGATTATAATTCTCCAAGCGGCTTTAATGCCTATTCATTCAATTCACCTCCTTCCAAATATTTTGCTCGAATGTATTTTATTATTATCCTTTGAAAAGGAAGAGCTTTTTTTAAAAAAGCAACTTTTTGGGGGAAAGATTTATCTACAGCTGCACCACGATGTGCTTTGAATCATGCAGCTGCCCATTATCTACCACAATTTGAGTGACTGGAATGTCATTTATATAACAGTCTACCTTATTGCTGACTGCCAAAAGTAGTGTGCCATTGGAAATAATATGTTTATTAGAAATGAGATGTTTCAAAAGCAAAGAGAATCATTTCTCTCCCTCCCACCCCCAGCTGCCTGTTTGGTGCTGACTTTCAGTTGTGCCTGGAAAGGAATATCTTTAAACATATAAGGTTTAATCCCAGGTTCGATCCCGCTTTGTGCTAAGAAATCTCAGCCATGTCTGTCCTATAATTAGCCATGGGTTACAGGGGGAAGAAATCAGCCAGGGCTCTTGCTCCTGATTACTACTGAGTTACTCTGCCCCGCTGGAAGGTATGTGAGGGTGTCAGGTGAGAATGGCAGCTCAGCTGTGACTCCCTCTGCATTTGAACTGCCTGCCCACACTTACAATCCAAGCTTGTTGTAATCGCACACATGAGCACAGGCACATTATCAGGGCGGTTTGGGTATCCAAATTCTAATGCAAGACGTAAGGATCTAAACGCTTTCAGGAAAAGAGGGGACAAAACTGGAGCAGAAAACTGGTGGGAGAGAGAGAGAAATAGCTCTCATCCCTCGAAGATCACAATCACGAGTGTTTCAGTAAATTGGCAACAAAGCTGAGATTCTCACTGGGTAAACAGAGAGATTCTTCCACGAATCAGTCAATATGGGAATAGGAAAAAGTTGACGAGAGCGAATGTGATAGCCAAAGAGTTTATGATCTGGCCATCAGGTTTGCAAACCAGCACAATGCTTGCAAGCCTTGCAGTTGAGCAGCATCTTGGACAAAGCTGCAAAGCTTTATGTCCTGTTGCAAACCTGGAGAAAATTACTTTGTTTTGGGTCGCTCTCTCTCATCCCCCCTTCCCGACTCCCCAACCCACCTACCAACTTGTACATCACTGAGATTTCATTACAAAACCTGCCAGCACCATGGAGTGAAAACAGATTAGATATATTAGACGCATTTTAATGACACCATTTTTCATACTATCTGCTGACACTTGCGAAGATTAGAGTTTAGAGTTACAGTGACATCACCCATTTTCCGCACACAGCCTCACTCTCTTTCACTCCATCCTCCACCACCACTACCATGAAGCTTTTCCTGTCTGAACACAGCAGACTGGAAAGATCATGTTACCTGGCTGTCAAAGTACCTTCTCTACAGTAAACTGCTACTGTTCTGAAGAGTGGTTATTGGCCTGTAATTTCCAGTAGACAGGATCATGGTTGCCCACTGCTCTTCTCTCATGCTTCTCTGCATTGCTCAAAACAAAAAGTCTGAGCTTTTTTTCCAAGCTACTGTGTGCTCATACCCGCCCAATTCCTTGAAATCATAAGCAGCCAAATCAGATCATTCCTGGAGGCAGGGTTGACAATTACTGACCGTCAGCTCAGAATAGAAGCAGGACGGCAAAAATGAAAACCACATAGCTCCCCTGGGATGGTTCAGATAGAGGACTACATGAATAATAATAATCTTTGCATTTGATATAGTGCCGTATCATATCATTGAGATGGGATAAGCGCTTCACAGAATATATGGTAAAGTGAATTGACTATATATTTTATAGGCGAAATGCGGCAGCCAATTGCACACACCAATATCCCACAACCAGTTATAGATTGAGTGAGCAATTTTTCAGGTGGAACGGATTATTATCCATAGAAAGCAATCCGCCAATCGACTAACAACTGGGTTCCTACTTACTGCTAGGTAATAAAGGCGTGTGGAGTAAAGAAACCTGCCCATCTTGAACGTATTTTCTTATTATCCTTTGAAAAGGAAGAGATTTTGTCCCACCCATGAACTGAACCCAGGTCCTCTCGCTTGGGAGGCGAGTGCACAAACCACCACTCTACAGTGCATAATTGAAGCACAATTGCAACTGCCTGGTATGCTCCTGAGCCGTCTCGAACGAGACAGTCCTAGGTTTGAGCCCTGGTCTCCACAGTTTGTTCAACTTAGATGGCAGCATTTGGACACTGGACTAGACCTTAGTGATGCTGGACTGGCAGAAACAAAAGAAAATCACTCAAGAATTACACTCCTGATTGCGATTCAATGACCCCTGGTGGAGTAGAGAGGTTCAGGCTCGTCCATCACATAACCTGCCAAAACTAACCGCCGACACCAACCCTCCAACATTTGCTGTCTTGGCCTCACACTTGAAGAATGGACAATTTGGATGGGATATTGGAGGGTAACATAGTTTATGCAATTGCACTGCAGTACGGGCCAGTGCCTTCAGAAAGGGGAGGGTGGGGGGGAAGAACGGGAGGAAATAAACCAATATTCTCCCCACTACCCCGCACCCCCTCTCACCCAACAAAATCAGCAATTATTCCTCTGCCAGCTGGATGAGCAGACTAACTGCTGCTTTCAAGCTGTCTGATGGAAGATGGCTGAGAGCAGTGTGTGCTTCAAATCAACGGTGACTCACTGTCTAATATTCCTTCTATTTCTGTGGCGAAGGTCTTAGCCTCAGCTCACAGACAACCTCAACAGCACTGCCAAGCCAGGAAACTGACCATGTGACATTGAAATAGCAAATCCAGACATGCATTTGAGCACACGAGGTCACAGCATGCTGGGGCACCTCCATGTCAACAGGGAGATGGGCACTTTTTATTCCAAACCGCCAGAGCAAAATAAAGACACAATATTCATTGATTCATCTAACCCAAACAGGTTGGGACTGTACAGCACCAGATACGTTCTGCTACTGTCCAGCATTCCAACTGCACTGCAACCATTTAGGATTTTGTGATGCTTAGAATCCCTTGAATTTCACCTACTGGTGCTTGGAAATCCTTTGAATGGCACACAGGAGCCAGAACATTACCTACACTGGTGGGCTCAAAGTTACTTTGTGGGAATTAACCCATGATTCACACATTATGGATAGAATTGCAATTTCTTTCGGTCTCTGCAGAACACACTCTGCAATCGACCACATTAGTCCAGACACACTGGTGCTATGCCAAGAGGTCAGCCAGACGGATATAAATTGTGTTCCATAGAAGGGCAGCAAACCAGATCCCAACATTACCAGAATCAGTGATTGGTGAATCCTGGTCTGTTAACTGTAGTCAATGGACGCTGTGTTATTGGAAGAAGATATGTTTCAATTATTGGGGAGTCTAAGTGGTTAAGTCTATTGTTGTCATTGTTGCAAGATTTTTCAGGGAAGCAGAGTTCCTGGAACTGTCTTATATAAAAATATAATGACCACTGGGGAGCAGTTTACACTGTAGCAGACACTGCATGCATAGTGTAACTTTCCTAAAGAAGTGTTTTATTTGACTTGGACTGGTACAATTGGCCTTAGCCTTTCCCCTCCTGCCCTCTCCCACAGCCTAGTCACAAGTCAGTGTGAACCCATTCCCGATCGCTATGCAGTGAGCCCAAATGTGAGAAGTGCAGGAGATTTGGGGTGAGAACGGGAGCGAACTTGACAATGATGCTTCCCCATCTCTGTGGTTCAAAAGTCTGGCAACAGACAAAGACTTAGCTAAAAATAACAATCTTTTTCACAATCTGTGAATTAACTTTACAGTATATTCTGTGAAGTGCTTTGAGACAATGTAAACAGCACTATATCAAATACAAGAATTATTTATTATATATCACTGATGCTGTGTCACTCAGATTGTGAGCTGGGAGGGTGGGTGCAGTGGGCACATTGTTCCATTGAGTAAAGCTGCCCTTCCCCCTGTCCCTTCACGTCAATGTTCTTCAGCGAATGGCTACAAGACCCAAAAGGGCAACTGCTATTTAAACAGGGAATTTGAAGCATAGATGTACATGAATTGCATCATTACAGTTACAAAAGGAACGTCTAAAGAGCAAATTGACTCCAGAAGGGAGAGTGCACACTTTTAATATTCTACTCGGTTTTACAAAACGCTTAAGATTTTCAGCATGACTAGTTCTAATTTAAACAGAAAAATTTAACAAAATCATTACTAAATATTGTAAGAACTACATAGTCTTTGCTATATGCTCCTGCTGCAACACAATTATTTCTAGACCAACCCAGTGGCAGACAAATGGGCAACCTATTGACTCATTTTTAATGGGTTCTGGAGAGTGAGGACACATCCTGAATGTTACGTCCACAGGTTTCAGGATGAAAGAGGATCAGAGAGAGCACTGCGAAAGTGTGCGTCACTTTATAGAAGAGAGTAGAATGTTCCTCAAGTATCAAGATTTTTTTGTCCAGATCTTCCCCCACTCATCTTTACAAATACACTCCTATGTACTTATCTGAGCAGACACACTGGTTCAGAGCTACCAAGTTTGAGAAGTTTTTTTCAGCGAATTTTAGGGAAGGTGAACTGATCTCCTTCAGGCCATTACAAATGTCGCAATAATACGTGACAGCAGCAAAGGTTACGCACCTTAACAGGGAGGGCAAGTCACATTGCTGTTGGCTAATGAAGCATGCAACCTGCAGACTTCAAAACAAGGCTGTACACTCACAAACACAGCAAGCAGAGAATTGACACTTATCTCTTAAATCTGAAATTCGGGATCTTTCCAGAGAATATAACTTACAAACAAAAAAACGACAGGAGAAACTGGTTTAACTTTCAACTTCCCAGGAATTGGTGCCAATTTTAAACCAGACTTTGCTCCAGGTTCCAAATTCAAAACACATAAAAGTCCATAAGCACACATTCCACACTCTTTTGATTTTTAATAATGCAATAACACCAGGTTAATCGAACACCAGCCATTGTGGATGAAAGAAGACATGTAGTGAATGCTATCTGTGCTTAGAAAGAAGGAAAAATAGATATTGAGAAGCCACAGATTAGTTACTACACTTGCACAGTTTAAAATACCAAGACTTCACTCACCTGAAAAACACAATAAATATGGCACGTAAACAATACGATCACCTTCCCTCAAAATGAAACAAGTTCAGGCTCTAAACCAGCAAGCCACTGCCAATTAATAGAGACCTTAAACAAATCTAATTAACCCTGTCTGCTCGATGCCTGAGCTTGTGGCTTTGATATTCCTAATGGGAATCTGAGGTTCAGCCTTAGAACGCAAGTGTCAAAGCCCATAAACAAAGCTGCATTGCAAGACACCGTGTCTGAAGTACAATTTTCCAAAGATTGGGAGACCAGCCCACTGCACACCATGGAGTGGAAAGAAGGCATAAAGCCATTAATCTGCACATGCGAAAAGGGACCTTTTTTGGGGGGCACTGGAGAAGGTGGTTAAAACAAAATGCAAAAGTGAGATTACCTGAGTGAATGAAAAATAAAAATGACCCCCTTGTATCCAAGTTTTGTCACACATCCACTCTGAGATAGTCAATATCCCAACTCAAATCCTACTTCCTTGAACACCCCTATGGTCACTTCCTTCTCCCCCTTCCCTCCTCCTTTGCCTAGTGTTCAACCCCATCCCTGTGAAACACTCCGACACGTTACCACAAGTGAATGGTGCCATATAAATGCAAATTGTTGTTGTTTCTCCCATTCTTCAACATAAGGGAATTCTCTAACGGAGATGATATCAAAGCAAGTTCAAAGAAATGTACAGAACTAGAAGAGACTATTGCAGTTGCTCCATTCAAACCTAATGTTTGAAAAATACAGTGCTATAGTATACGCCAATCTATCCATCCCCCTAAATGGTTTCTTTCACCGAAGTCCATATAGTGACTAGGACTTCTTTGGACATGACGAATCTGCACAAAGTGTTCTTTAAATTTTTCAGTTCTTTTCCAGACCATTAATTGACCTCCATGGTTCAGTGAAAGAGACTGCGTAGAAACACTACAAAAGCAGAAGCACATCCAAAACACACACGTATCACGTTTTTGTACAAGCCTTGTTTAACAGGTCAGTTAATTTTATTTTCTGTGTGGGTGTGGGTGGGGAAAGTCAGCCAGTACTGAAACCATACAAAAAGCTTCTTAAGGAATCACATGGCCAACTTCTACAATATTTGAGGAAAAATTATTAGAGGTAGTGGGAGGAGATCAGATGATGCAATGCAAAGCTTCTGCACAAAGAAGCAATGGAATACACAGAGCAGTGCACTGCCTGACATTGGTGTACAGCAGAGGTGACAGGTGCACAATTTGTCACAAACAAGGCAAAATGTTGACCAATTGTTTCCCAGATGGCTCAGTGAATAAATGCACCACCAAATGTGGTCCTGGAACATTGTGATCACAAAAGCCCTTGTTTTCACACCACATAAAGGCTGAGTCATCTGATCTCATCTAGAGCAACAGTGAAAGTGCTGTGATTAATTTTGGTGCTCAAGCAAACAAGTTTGGGGGTGGGGGTGAAATCAACTGTTGAGATTGCATGTACCTAATTAATATATAGTAACCACCCCCTTCCTTCCTGTCTGAGAATTACACAAGTGTGTGAGGTTACGACAATAGGTTCAGGCTTCGCTGTACTGCCCTTCTCCCCCATGGTTAAACAGCTTACCAATACTAGTCTAGGCTCATACATGGAAATCCACACATGAGTGAGGTACCGAAGGGCTTTCAGTGTCCAATAAACCTTACCCAAGTTTCCTAGAAGGGATTGGGGGAAAGTTTAGGGGAGAAGAAGGAGAGGAAAACAACAGACAATTCATCAGATCGCACTAAACTTCACAATCCATCACCCCAGTTCTTCCAGGCTCCACTGTCTGTCTCCCTGTCTCTCAGCATATCAACTTCAAGTTTCTCACCCTGACCTACAAATTTTAAAGCTTGCTTTGATATGGTGCCTTATGTTATGTCTCAAAAGCATTGGACTCAATGAATTAGTTTGAAATGCAGTGACTGTTGTGGGTAAATACAAGATATCCAGCTCCTTTTAACCATCCCAACCGATTCTGCATCTATGGCCTTCTGAACAATGCTTTCCACATTCTCATTGCATTTTGTATGGTAAAAATGTGCTGTGAGATCTTTATCTGGCAGTCAGAAAAGACCTCGGTTTAATGGCTCATCCCGACAAACAGCACCTCCAACAGTGCCACATTCCCTCAGTACTGAATTTCACTTGTTGAAAACAATTTCCCTGCCTCCTGACGTGAAAGGCGCTATACAAATGTAATCTTGTTGTTGTTGAGACTAATTATACAGCCCCTATAACAATCAGCTACTTACCAAGCAAGAGTGAAGCCAGAGACAATCCTGGTCTGTATGGCTCAGCTATTCAGAGCCATTGGGAAAGCCTATTAGTGAACATCAAGTTACAGACACCATATAGAAAAGCTGCTGAATTATTGATATGTTAAACAGGAACATTTTTAGCACTGCTCTCGGTTTTATCAATCATTCATGTAGTTTCCAATCACGCATTTTCCTGTTGTCATTAGCAATCACAGGACACCAGGAAAGTCATAATCCGACAGGCATGAATGTATTTGGATACACAGTGGGATGTAATTCTGAATGATGTTCCACCCTTCTCTGTGTCACACATTACATTTTAATGCAGTCCTATGGAAATTGAGACACTCTGTACCCTGATTTCCAATAGTGATTGTATGCTAAAATGCTTATGCTTATGGATGTATCTTGTTGGCAGACTGGAAGTCAGTTTTTATTTCCGTATCAGAAAGACATGAACAGCTTTTCCCTTTGCCTTCCCTCTCCAAACCTCATATTTTATGTCAATCATGGTTCTGAAGATGACAATGCGCTTTGACTCCGTGGACCCAGCAGCTAATTTGCTTTTGCAGGAAACACACACCTAGTTTGCATTCGTTTTAAAACTGACACATTGAAAAGGTTGCATGTCGGTGGGCAACCCCCTCACTGACACACTTGCGTCGCGCTCTGTTTTTAAGAAGCTGACGCAATTTGATTTGAATTCGTCATAGGGTTTTATGTTGTGCGCATGAGCATGCAGCACATGGGAACTGTGACACCAGGTGGGGGAGAAGCCAGGACCTGTGAATGAAATGTCAAATTATTTCACCACCACAGTATTAGCCACAGCTCCGAAGTAGCAACATACACAATTTAGTGCACAAGGTCAAGAATCAATGCAATTCCTCTTATTTGATGACCCGCGGTAATTGACGTTGCCATTACATACACAAGATTGGTCCAGACCTGGGCATCCTCACAGAACATAATGTGTGTAACTCAAGGCGTAGGGACCATTACACCAGTACAATGTATTGCATCAGCCTCCTTTAGGTTTCCAAATATCATGTTGTGCATCCATGTAAAAATAAATGTTCAGAGCTCAGTCTGGTAACACACGGTGTAGAGACCAATACAACACTGCCATATGTCACATCAACCTCCTCTGGGTTTCCAAACATTATGCAAGCATCCCTTGATCAAGAAAGCTCCCTCAATGGATCAGTGGACGACTGTGATGTCTGATATGGTACTAAGCCTTCAACGCTCAGAAGCTCTCTAGGTTTGTGCAAGTCTGCGGTGAGTTAGCCGATCAACAATGCTGGGGCACTGCAATTGGCAGACATGGAGGAAATCAGGCAAAATTGTAATTTCTCATCACTATCCAGTCATTCCTATCAGACAGTGTGTATAATTCAGACTAAAATTAGTTTTCGTAACTTAAACTGAATGAAAAGGCACAAGTGTGAATGTACCTGCAAATCGGTTCACAACTGGCATTTGAAAAACGATTGAAGCTACTGGGAAGAATTGAGGAGGATGGAATTAATAAGGTTTGGGTTTAATTATCTATAATCTGAGGAGTGGGCAAGTGATCAAAAGTTACAAATCAGCAGAAACTAAAAGATACGGTCACTGCACTACTTCAACTAACTAAATATACCAGTGGATTCTACCTAGAAACAAATTACTTGCACAGGAAAGAAGAAATTGCATTTTTATAGCACCTTATCATGTTGCAAAGTCTCAAAGCAGTAATTACTACCAAGTCTAGTGACTAGTTTGTAAGCAAACATGATGGCTATGTGTACCAGCTATATGCCACAAACAACCATGAGCTGAATGATCAATTTATCTAACGGACTGTTGCCCTGAAATGCTGAGAGAAAGTCCCTTTTCCTTTCAATAGTGACACGAGAACTTTTAACATCCTTCTGAAACACAAAATGACTGGACTTGGGTTTAACGTCTCATCCAAAGACAGCAGCGAACAGGGAGTCCATCGAAATCCATCAATGACACTAGCTTCATATTGAAGCTTCCAAAATTCTTTGAACACAGGATTAGGGAACAGACGACAGTTAAACTGCAGACCGCTATTGAGGATAGGTTGAGTCAGACATGGTCCTTAATGAAGCTATAACAAAACTACATTAATCCTGTTGCCTCCAGTCACCGAGAAGAAAATAAATCAGCCTTTAATATTTTCACAATTATCAACTCAAAGAAACACAGCACAGTTGTAATGTTTCTCAACCACAAATACGAATGCAAACCTTTTGGGACCAGCCCGATAGAGCACAATACTTTGGCCTATAGGTTCTTATATTCTATGTTCCTATGTAAGCTGGCTTTACTTGTAAGTACTCCATTCAGGCCAAAACAAAATTGCTCGAGAGAGAGAGAGATGGCCAGTGCAGTTGTTACTGAATAAAAGATTGTTTAACACGATGTGATCATTTAACTGGGAAATTCCTGGCAATAGAATCCAAGGCCTAGAGTTCTGTGAAGGTATCATCTACCCATCACTATCCCCTCCCCCTCCTCAAACGAAAATGTGGCCAGAGATCCAGTAACAATTTCCCAGTGTACCCACAATCACAGAGGCCACGTACAGTTTTTATTTCCTTGTCCAGTAACAAGACAAGTGAGTGAAATCCACTTGAAAAGACTGTGTTTTCATGTAGGTCCAAATCTGGGTGATTTCCAGTCAGTCAATCAGTACCCGAGCCTGGCAAACAATAGGACGTCACCAAAACCTCATTAATTTTACTGACATTTCATTGAGATATACTCTCCTTAGAGAATACCAACAGCAAAAGAGTGGCACTAGCACACACATTTTCTCTGAGAGATTTGAAACATTTCTGGGTGTACATTTCACCTTAAGTTCACGGTTACATTACAATGGATTTGTGAGGTAAGAATGAAGGGATTATTTGATTCAGCTCCTAGTCAAGTGCCCAATTCATTCTGCAATCAATACTAATCAACAGTCTGGCAGCTTCCTAGAAATCAGAAGCGTTAAAAGCTGTCCGTCCTCCAGCAGCACGTGGCTGTGTTAGCCTGGCTTAACCTGTGCCTTGTTTCAATTTCAGACTCTATTTAGAGTATTATGCAGCACAACCACTGGATTCCAAAGCCATTCATTTCCATTCCTCGTTACCCAACACTGCCAAATAATCCACCAAACATTTGTTCACTAAATATTTGCTCACCCATGAAACCTGCTTACGAAGGTTTATGAATAAACCTCCTTAATTTCAGTGACACAATTTCACATGCTTTACGAAAAGTAATAAGTTAAACAAATACACGGATAAAACACATCGGTATCGTTTGAGCAGCCTTTGAATTCCAGCATTTGACTGGAAGGTGGTGATAGAAACTTGAATATTTCACCGTCTTGCGACATGTACCGCTGGGGATTTGCAAAAATCAAGTCATTGGCTGCTAATATTTCCTCCGTTGCTGCTTGTGTAATGAGTTCTATTCCTGACTGTCAATCAGCTTGTGGGCTCAAACTGGTTGTGCTGCATCACAAGCGAGCTCAGCTAGCCAGCCGACCCATTCGAGAGCCCTGCTCCACGCAACTGAATGAGTGGCATCTTTTGTAGTGCCAGCACGGCTTTCTTTCTAATCACAGTTATGTTTGCCTAGCAAGAGTGACAGCTCTCGGTAGGCAAACGTGGCAGCCATGCCATTTTGCACATACACAGCACAGTCCCCATACACAGGCATGAGGTGAATGACCAATTAACCTGGAGGGCTGTTGGCCAGATCAACAGGAGAAAATCCCTTTTCTCTTTTTGAATAGTGCCGTGGGATTGTTAACATCCAACCCGAAGAACATGCAGAAGGGAGCTTAACGTCTCAAGGGCAGCACATCTAACAATACAATGCTGCTCAGGACTGCATTAGCAAGTATTCTGCAAGTCTCTGTATGGAACTACAACTCACAGCTTCCTGACCAGAAACATGAGCGCTATCTAAGCCAAGCTGACACTATAAAGGTTACAGTTATCCATGGACACTTGCCCTGAAATGACTTACCTAGTCTGCTATGCAAACTGAGTACAGAGGTTTACCTGCTTTCCTATGCCGTGGTAAGGATTCCTCGATTCTGCCTGACTGAACCTCAAACTCTACAGTTACTATAAGATTTCCTAACCTGCTGGAGAGAATAAAAAATGTCACCTGAGGTTCATAATCCATTCGCAAGCACTGCAGCCCTACAACACTGTATCTGCCCAAACTAAGGCTTTACATGTTACACACACACTTATTCCTGTTTAGTCTTTCTCTCTGCTCTGTATAACAGCAACTTGTAATTATATAGAACCCTCCATATAAGATAATATCCTGGAGTGCTTACAGTGACGAGGTTGGATGCTAGTGGGAGGAGGAAGTGATCCTAGGTGCAGTCAAAGAAGTAAGTTTTAAGACGTGATTTAATGACAGATAGAGAGGGGGCAAGACAGAGGGGTAGAGGGAAGGAGGTTGGAGCAGAACAACTGAAAGCTCAGCCACTGACGGCAGCCCAGAGACAGCCGGGGGATATGCTGCAAGTACTGTTCTATGTAATTGTAACATGGTATTTGCGTCTTATCAAATTGAAACAACTCAAAGTGTTTCACTCAAATGAATTACATTGCAGTCATAGTGACTGTTATTTTTATAAACCCAGCAGCTAATCTGTGTCAGCAGCAACAGCAACATCCCTCAAATAGCAATAAAATGAATCACCAATTAATGTACGAGGGAGGGGAGGGGGGGAGTTGGAGGGAGGGGCTAAAATGCAATCACCAGATTGATGGGAAAAGTATTTTTCTTAAATGATTGCGGCTGAGTGGGGCACGGGCTCGACAAGTAAAATTGATCATGGTTCAATGCACACGATCACTGCAATCAATCAATCTCCTTCATTGTCAACTATTCGTCGAGTCGAGCATTTGTTAAAATCTGTATTAAACGTGATAGCGCAGGAGCGACATTTGACAATAATGCGCGTGGACTCTTTAAATGAGAGGGCGTCTCATCAGGTACGAGCACCACCTAACGCTGACCTCCCACTCTGCAGCCCCAGACAATGGGGACAGTGCCTTGTGATCTCCATATCCAATGCAGGAAAACTCCATCATTCAGGGATGGGTCAGAAGCTGCAATTCAGCTGTAAATGAGCAAGAAACCGAGTGACCCGGATGTACATGGGCTTCCTCGCGCTCGGGGGGAGAACTGGCAGCTGTGAAAATGATTTCAGAAAATCCAGGCAACAGCATCTCGGTGTGAAGAAGGTGATAAGAATCATCTTTATCACTCAGAGTTGTCATAACGTTGAATGTTTTATCGTAAGTGACCGCTGAAGCCAGGCATTTAAAAGGGAATTAGGCACATACTTAAGGAGAAATACTGTAAAACTGAAGGGCATGGGAAAAGAGCAGGATAGGGGAACAGGAGTAGAGCAGATAGCTCCATCGAGGGGGAGTGAGCACCACTGTCCTCCACATAATGGGCATTAAATGGCCTTGTTCTGTACTGTAAACTTTCTAGGATTTTATTAAGAGTGATGTCACCTGCTAGGAATCTCTGCCTCGCTTGAGGAGAAAAACGATTTTCTTTTAAAAAGAAGTGAAGTTGTGATAAACTCAGCGCATCTGTATAGAGTAGGAATTCTCACAGCAACTAAATAAAGAAAAAAAGATAAAGCAAATATCTTCTAGATTGAAAACATAAGTGTAAGAGGGAGATCGCTCAGCTCATGAGCTGATTTGGCCAGCCCTTTCTGTATACCCCTGGGGGACTGCCTTCAGTGGGGGTCAGCCTTCCCTGACCTAAACGCATCATGGGTCTTACAGCTAGAATTCAGAGGCAAACAATGTCAATGGAAGAGGCTTGACAAAGAACCTTCTATGGAGAGCAGCCGATGACAGGGCGAAGAGCAATAAAGCCCCCATTAACTTGAAGCCCAATCTAGGAGCTTTTCAACACCAATTGAATACTCCAAATCCAGCTCTTCTTATTTTAAAACATAAAGCCTGTTTGATGGGAGAGAAACCCAGAGTTGAAAGGCAACAAGTGGCTGATAAGGTCCAAAGCATTTGCAGTAGGTGACCCCGTTATTAAAGCTGGCAAAGGTGATTCGTATTTGCTGTTATGAAATAGAAAGGTTATGGTACAGTGAAATTCTCCTCCATGTAAAAGTACTGTTGTTAAATACAGGAGAAATAATAGTTGAGTAGAAAAAAGCATCAGTGTTCTGACCTCTCTATTGTTTTCAGTCATCAGCCGGATGTGGAAAGCAAGCATTTCAAAACACAGCTCAAGCTGTACATTCACCTGATCCAAGAAGAGAATGGGAAGGTGTAAAAACATGTTCCCATTCACTCCGTATCCATTTTGTAGCACTGCTGGAATGAAAGGTTCACTCTACAACCCCATCCAACCACACATAAAGATTATCCTCTGGTGGGGCTTCCCACTGGAGCTGGCTCTGAGGCAACATGTTTAGCAATGGAATGTCGGAATCGAGACCACCTTCTGTGACTTCAGCTGTCTCGATGGTCCTTTTCCTGAGCCAGGTGGGTCCGCAGTGCTCTGGGGCACTGCTGAAAACACCCCAGACAGCCTGGGCCTAATTCTCTCCGGCATGAGGCAAGCAGGGTGCATCCCTCCAGGGAGAGAGTGTGCATTCCATTCCAGACTTGGAAATTTTCGTGTATAGGTGGCCGGCGTGGAACTCTCAGTCTGATCTGGACACTCTGAAGCCAGGTGAATAGGCAGTTGGACAAGATGATGGAGGGCTCCGAGCCACTGAGGAACTGTATGGCAGCACATAAATGAGCACAGCAGACCCCAAACAATAGCGGAAAATCAGCTCAGCTGACTGCGAATAACAGCGTCTTATACCGATTCAAGCCACTCCTCCCTCAATCACAGTCCTTGACACCTTGGTTGTTCAAAATCTGACTGAATCCTTGGGACACATGCGTGGAAATCAAAGCTGCATGACCACATGATTTATTATTTTTATTTCAGCACATGGATTTAAATAAAGAGCTCCTGAAAATAGCATCAGCTTAGACTTTTTATTTAAAACCATGAGCTGCGAGCAGTCAGCAACGGAGGGAGTTGCTCTGTGGTGGAGGATTTTAAACATACACAAGTTGATTTCAGACACTGAAGTAAGTGCCCATGTGCATTTAATAATAATAATCTTTACAATTGCTATAGCACCTTATCACATCTCTAAGACGTCTCAAAGCGCTTCACAGAAAAAAACTGTAAAGTGAATTGACTGTATATTTTGTAGGTGAAACATGGCAGCTGTTTTCGCATAGCGGTGTCCCACAAACAGTCGTGGATTGAGTTCTTAAAAAAAACCGAAGGGATTTTTAGCCTCAGAAAAGCGATCCGCCAAATGATTAACAACCAGGTTCCTACTTACTTCTAGATAAACAGAGGTGTGTGGAGTAAGGAAACTTGCCTAACGTGTCGCCCTGCCTGGGAATCAAATTCAGGTCCTCTTGCTTGCGAGGCGAGTGCTCTAACCAATATACTACAGGACTCCACAACAACAGCAACTAAGCGCTATTCAGATTCATATTGAAACTGGTTCCGTGTAAGGTACAAATCCTTTGCTGTGGCCTGGACTAGTACCTCTGGAAAACCAGTTTGCCAACCGTTCCTTTTATTTATTTTTGTGCCTTGGCACATTTTAAGATACTGGATTTTACAGGAATTTAGTTGCCTTGGGTAACAGCTGTGTAACAGACTGTGACCACAATATTTATTTTAGGATTCATAGTAAATGACAAGTGAGTTTTTATGAAGCAGCTCACTGTAGCCCTTTCAAAGGTTGAAAGGCACGCAGCACGCACTTTCCATCAGATGTCAATGGTTAGCGATCGGGAATGGGATCCCTGGATATTTTTCTCTCCTCTCCCCTCATAGCTCAAGAGCACTAAGGCTAATTGTCTTGACTAAGGGCTGGGCCTGCGAGAGCTGGGAGAATTTGCCCTCCCCTCCCCCCACCTCTCCTGAAGGTGCTACTCATAGAGATATAATACGGGTGCCATCCATCTCCCTGGACCTCACCCAAGAGATCGTCAGTCGTCAATGTAAAAGCTACCATTAGCCTCAGTGAGCTACGTAAATAATGAAGGGTGGGGAACAGGGAAACAATTTCATAATTCCAACTCTGTCCTCATCAGAGGCCTAAAATTCTTCCATGGTCTTAGCCTCAATAACAAAATGTTAATATTGTTATATTTTGGAAAATTCTTCAATTCAATTACAACTTGGGACTTGCTGGTTTTATGTAGAACTCTTCGAAAACAAATGGTTCAATTTTAGGCTGAATTGTAGAATTTTGCAATGAAATCGTCCAACTGTTAACATGCTAACATCAGGATATGGACAACTCTAAGAACATAAGAAATGCTAGACGAAAAAAAGACCAAGGTCCATCTAGTTCATCTTCCACCTTCCTGGCTGTCGCGTGCACATATGTCCCAAACTACCTAGGTACTATATCCCATAATGTTATTTCCTATGAACAAAAGACAAGAGAACATGCAAGGTTTCCGGACAGCAGTCGAGACCACCTGAATCTATTCAAAGTAGCAGAAACTAAGAGCAGACTTACATTTTCTTGAATGGATACAATCAGAAGGAGATTGGAATTTATTCCTGCCAATGTAAAACAGATGTTCTCGATCCACGTCTTGCAAGTAAGAGGTTGCTTAAAGCTTCACATTCTCTCTGCATATGAAACTATCCTCTCTACACCATTAATACTGGTGACCTATGTGGCTATGAACCTCTATTAAAAAGGCGGTTCCCCAATAGCTCAGTTGGTAAAACTGCTCCCTCGTGTGAAACTGAGCCATATGGACTGGTCAGATTTCTACTACTGTTCTGTATTGAATTAACTGATCTCAGTCAGGCAACTGAAGAGGTCAGCTGGCTCAGCGGATACAACTTTTGGCTTTGAGTCAGAGGGATATAGTGCGGGTCTTTAATGAGCTCAGTGTAGCCGACAATCCAGTGCAGCACGGTGCTATTGGAAGTTCTGTCTTTTAGATGAGACATTAAACCAAAGTCCTATTTGCTTTTTCAGGCAGATATTAAAGATCCCATGGTACAATTAAAAAAAAAGGGAGTTTCTCCTTGTGTACGGGTCAACAAACCCCTTGATTGAAAACATTTGGTCATTCAATTCATGGTTATTTATGAGAAATTACTCTGTGCAACTTGGCTGCTGCATTCACCTAGAAAATACATACCCATCTGAGACTGACACACACACACACACACCACCATGAGTTTCCAAACCAGAGATACACATTATGGGGGCGCGGGGAAGAGACAGAAAGTAACAGAGCCTGGGGAGCTCAATGTAGTGGCGGTGGGGACTTTAAAAAAAGACTTCAATAAACTGTGACTGCAACTAACTGTGGATGGCCCACGGTTCAACCACAAAACTAGTGGTGGCCCTGTAGCTCAGTAGTTAGAGCACTCACCTTGCAAGCGAGAGATCTGGGTTCGATTCCCGGCAGGGCGAAACCTTGGGCAAGTTTCCTTATTCCACACGCCTGATAATAATCCCTCAAGAAAAAAATGTAAATAATAATTGGGTCACTCAATCCACAACTGTTTGTGGGACACTGCTGTAATGGCTGCCGCGTTTCACCCACAAATATATAGTCAATTCTGTGAAGCACTTTGAGATGTCTTGGAAACATGAAAAGTGCTATATCAAATGCAAGGATTTTTTAAAATATAAAACACAGTCACTACACTTTACAGTATATCTTGTGAAGTGAAGCGCTTTGGGCGTCCTTCCGGCATGAAAGGTGCTATACCAAATGCAAGGGTTATTGATTTAAATGTTATCGACAAAAAAGGTGACTTTTGGGATACAAAGTGTGGAGTTATGAGAGGGAGGATTAAATAGGAAGTAGAACAGGGAAGTAACACATTAAAATAAAGACAGAATTGTTCCAAGGCTATTTTAGGGAAGATAGGGGGAAAAAAGTACATTTGGATGAGCAAGAGAGCTAGAGCATGACCACAATAAGGCCAGAACTGAGCAAAAGGTCAAGCAGAAGACATTTTAAGAGACACAGAAACAAACTCCAGCGAGGAGCTGGAGTGACAAAGAGGCAGTTTAAATAAAAAACAACTTGGAGGAACAAGAGGAAGTAAGAGAGTAATAGAAAAACAGATTGCAGTCAGCAACACTAGGAATCCACAGGAACTCTTCAGTTTACTTGCTTTAATGCTTCTACGCAGTATTTTCTACAGAGAGACAAGTATTTGGGGGAGTTTAGGGCAGTTTGCATGCAGTCTGTGCAGGGGTCAATTGGCCTTTTCCCAGTCCAACGAGATTATTGGGTTAAATTCTAGAAGCTTTTAAATTCTAGGACCCAGAGCATTCCAAACCTTTAGAGAAGATGGTATTTTTCCCTCCTGTAGGTACAAGGATTCTCTTAGTTACGCTGAGCGTGTTGAACATGACATCGGGAGTGATGGATGGAAACCACAGCCTCTTACCTGCATTGTGGCTGTCAAGGAAGAAGTACAAGCCCACACCACCACAAAACTGACCGAGCATGGCTCTGTGAGTGACTCTCATTGGAAACGTGGCAGAAATGTGAAGAGAGGGGCTCGGAACCCCATTAACAAAGGGCAAAATGAACCCACACTTGGTCAGTGAGGGGAGCGTCGCGCACAGTGCTGGGATCACAACGAAATGAAGACAACATGTATGGCGAGCACAAAAGAAGTTGACAGAAATTGATAAAAACTTCATCACCAGGCTGACACTGCATCAATCAAAGCATTAAATCTCCCTCTGTGAGTGAGAGCTTTGGAATTCCATCAGATGCTGGCAGCCGCATATTTATTGAGAAGTTTGCGATTTGAAGGACACTGTATTACCAACATTAATGATGCATCAGTCTCTTGAATTACAGGGAAAACAGTTGAATTGATTTTATTATTCACAAAGTAACTCACATTTCATTTCATTCAGCCTCCTAACTGACTCACCATGCAGAATTCCAGAGCCGATGAGCAGGAAGGATTTTGGAATGGGTTAGGAAAGTTATATATTAATAATCCTTGCATTTGATATAGCACCTTATCACACCTTCAGGACATCTCAAAGCGCTTTACAGAATATATTATCGAGTGAATTGACTGTATATTTTTTGTGAGCGAAACACAGCAGCCAATTGCGGACAGCTGTGTCCCACAAACAGCCATGGATTGAAGTGACCAATTTATTATTATTTCAATTTTTTAAAAGAATTATTTTAGAATTACGTGGACTATACTACATCAAAACAGGCCATTTGGTCCAACTAGCCTGTGACGGTGTTTATACTCCATCCTGAGCCTCCAACCCTCTCATACCCCACCCCACTCCCATACCTCTCTATTCTCTTATCCCGCATGCATGCATCCAGTTTCCTCTTAAAATGCTTTGATGCCTTCTGCTCAATTACAGCTTCCAGCAGTGGGTTCCACATTCTCACCACAATCTGTTTTAAGAGGTTCCTCCTAAACTCCCTTCCACATCTGCTCATTGATCATTTATAACTATGATTTTCCAGTTTAGTTTTGACATTTAAAAGCCACAACAACATGCATTTATATAGCTCCCTTCACGCAGAATAGCGTCTTAGAGTGCTGCACCATTCCTGTTACTTGGCGGACAAGAAAAAATTCCACTGAAATAAATTCTTCCCATCTACCACTAGTATTTCAATGCTTCTTTACTGGGGGTGGCAGGAAAATTAAGCCAGGTTTCCTGCTGGATAACAGGCATGTATGGCTATTAACGGGAATCAGGCTCGCCTGTGATTTCCCGTGGTTGAATAGCCTTGCCAAAAACTTGGCTGGGATCAGTGCTGTAATATGCAGGCCAACAGGATAAGTTTAACTCTGTGTGTCTCTGTGTGTTTGTTCAAGGCCAGTCACTTGTAGTATCTTGTTAGCCACTATGTGAAAGGGCAATCATGGCCACAAACCAAACCCTTTTAGTTTACTTCTTGCCCTCACTACGTGGGCTTCCACACAAAGAATTGTCACTTGAGAAAGGCAAATCTGGGAATCTCAGGAGGGAAGGGGAAAAATTCCTTCAATATTTTTCCCTCATTTCTGTTTTGTTAACATGAATTAATACCATGTGCTGGAAGTATGAGAACCCATGTTACACTTATTACATTTATTAAAATATTATTTAATAATAGGCTTCCACACTTATAAATACAGCTGTAAATATAATCAATGATAAATTAGTGTTCCATAAATTAGATCAACGGGACATTTGTCCTAACCTGAAAATCAGTCAAGAAAACTTTCTCCACTTTCTAGACTTCTAATAGAGTGTGAGGAGAAGGCTGTGTGGATATAAATAATAATTCTGATCCAGTCTTTGGGAAAAAGATATCCCGATCATCCCTATAGCCACCCACACATTAGCAAATGTATCTACTGGCCAATTTGAATTTGTTAATAGTTAATGATTAAAAGTTACAAAAAGACAAAGCAATCTAAGGACCCAATACCCAAGTGCGCAGACACAGCAGTGTGGAATGGCAGGGTGCATGTTGGCTAACGACATTTGCAGAGCCAGAATAGAGGTAAGGTAACTCCCTGGAAGCAAAAGAAAAAGAGGTGTTGAAGGGCATGATTTGTAGCTATGGTTGGTTGCCCTTTCACACAGTGCTCGTCAAGATATGATTCTACAAGTACAGTATCTGGCCTTGAACATACACACACTCAAACAAACTCATCTGTCGAGGTAGGTGGAGTTTCCCTGGAGCTGAACTGGCTCCAAGGTGATGTGCTTATCTACAGAATGTGGGAATTGAGTTAATCCTCTGTGGTGGTCTCGGTAGTTCAGTTACTGGCCAGGATCCGGCTTATCAGCAGGACTTGGGAGGGGCAGACTAGTGACTGGGAGCAGTGATTCTTCCTACTCGGCTCTTGTTAACCCTGCAACCTAAAGCCCAAATTGTCAGGTGGTCATAGTAGGGCAAGCTTTAGGAAAGTTTACTAATCAGCGCTCTCGAAGATAAACTTCGGTTCTTGCTCAACCTGCTCTCTGGAATCAAGCAAGTGGGATGCGTCCCTCCAGGAAAGCAGTGTGCATTCCATTCCAGAATTTCCCATGTTTAGGTGGCAAAGATATGTGGAACTTATGTGGAACTTGGATACTCTTAAGTGTGACAATGGGTTTCCACATGTGTCAGGCTGACCAACAAATAAATCCCAGCCAGGGTAATGCAAATTAACTGGTATTGCACATGAGGTTTCAGAATGAGGTTTTTTTTTAAACACACCTCAAACAGAATGCGATCTGATTAACATTGATCTCTGGTATGAATGCAGTGCGCAAAAAAACACCTCATCCAAAACCTTCGCCATGTGGCCCATGATCAGAATGTGCACTGGGATCATTCTGTGCTTGCGGAATTAATGTTTTAAATTTATTCAGTGTGCAGCCAACCCTCAAATTAATCATTCTGCCTGGGAACATTTGGTTCTTATCAATAAATAACTTTTTTTTAAAGGAGGCAAGCATTCTTTTGATCCCCTGTGATTTTGCCACCTCACGCAGGCAATGAGGAGAGGTGGTGGGGGGGGGGGGTGGGGGTGGGGGTGGGCAGGGGGGAAAGAGATGGCATTGTTATTAACTCTCCTTCTCCTCAAACCTTCTGTTATGCAGCTCAAACTAGCAAGATTGAGGAAGAGAGGAAACAGGTCTGCTTTCCAGTGTACTGCGTACCAGAGGGTGAGTGGGGGAAAGGGAGAAAAACCAGGAGAATATATAAATACACTTTGGACCCAAGCTGGCCAGATTATTGCAGGTTACCGTTAGGGGTAACAATTAACTTTCAACCATGCGCATGCTTGTTTTGTAGCAAGAGGAAGATGGGTCTGTGAACACCATGATTTGAAGTTATTTGAAATTAAATGAAAAGTTATCAATTAAACAGTAAAGAACCAAAGAACTTTCCGCAAGTAATTGTACTGCTTTGACGTTTCTCAACAACAGATATGGATTCAGGCCTTAACAGGGGTGATGGGTTACATAACACAACAGGTTTTGTACACAGTTAAGGTTGACGACCGTTATCGGACTGACATGGTCGAGGGGAAGTCTGTTTGAAAACCTCCTTTGCAGCCAGCAATATACAGCATGGTAATGAACTTCATGCGATTATTTCCATTCAGTGCTCAAAATGCAAATTTGTGGCTTTTTTTTTGGAAACCGCAACAGTGAGACAACGTGGTGGGTGTTGGGCACTGACCAAAATCAACCAAGTGTGTTCATTAACAATTTACAAATGGTCAGGCCATCAGTGGTCAAGAGTGACTACAAACATCCTAGACCCATTGGTTAATACCTTTGTATGGCTTCACTCCCTGCAACCATCAAACAATTTTGGGAAAGCAAAAAAGGTGGGTGACGGCAATTGATTTTATGAACTGGAGAAATTTGGCTTTACAAGATTAGCCAGATTAGCTACACATCCTGAACACTGAAGGCGCACACCTCACGTGGGCAGCTTAACTACTACTCAGAAGAAACTGCAGCACAAGCCAGTGACACTCAAAAACAACTACAATTTGAATCTGCATAACACCCTCCGCATCAGAACCGTCTCAGAGCGCCAATTCATTAAACCTGCTTAAACAGCTTATGTATTCCAGCACTCGTAAGGAATAAAAATATATTTTTTTAAATTAGAGACAGGCTGGAAAACACAAAAACAATTCAAAGTAATATCTTTATTGTAGCCTTCTTCCCCCTCTCCTCCCATTTTACAAGAAAGGCTATTTACTGGACTGGACTGACTGATATCACAATTCAATTCCAAAGACTAAAACATTGCAGACCCAAGTCTCTCAATCGAGCGCTGCTGGACAAAAACATTTGTCCAAATTTGAAGACCCATTTAGTTTATGCTGTAATACACACCGAGTCCAAGTAGTGTTTGGACCTCCTGTGAGAGAGACGCTTACTAACATTTGTACTCAGTAGCTGGAGAAATCCCATCGTACTCGTCAGTGATAACTCGTCAACACAACAGGGATCAAACTGGCAGAATTCAAGATCCCCACCAAACTAAAGAATGACCGAAAGGGATTTAAACAAAATGTTACTTGATACAGAGAACTATTTTGTATATAAAAAAATGCAACATAAACTGCATTCATGACAGAGTTGATTCAATGATGCAAATCTGCTTCATGGCTCAGGCTCGATGAATGTGGAGTGGAGCCCAAGGCATTGTGCAGCTGATGTCTTTGGGGGGTGGGGGTGGGTTCTAATGTTTTTATTTGTTGCCTAGCCTACAGTTACATACACATACACAACCACACACAAAAAGGTATATAAATAATGGGACTCTAACATGCAGCAATTTCCAATACGAATACTTAATAAGGGCGTCAGGACGTCACACTGACTCAAAGAAATATCGCTTCAACTCTATTTACTATGGAACGGATTTCTGTGGGTCAGCCTGATGCTTTATTAAGGGTTTAATTGTTCACAAGTTAAAGCAGCAAATCTGCTCCGTTTAAAAAAAATGGGATCTCCACACCCACATACACACACATATCCTAGAAAAAGCACTCCCAAATAAGGAGTTACTTTCCTCATTTAAAAACACGCGCTGAATCCCAAGGTGGCACTAGAGTACAACATAGAGTGATAGAATTTCAGCTCCAATAGTGAATTTATCACACACAACATTCTGCAGCAAAGGTGGAACATGCTTGCTTCATTGCTGGTAAGCAAAGAAATTCAGAATCCAGTGATAGTGGGTGTGTGATCCTGTCAATCCCATGCAATGACCCCACAAATGGGTACAGGCATACCAGCGGCAGCTCACGTTGGCATTGAGAAATGACCTGAGGAATTGCCTGCCTGCCTGCTTGCCTGCCTGCCTCTCTGATTCAGCCGGGAACCCAGTGAAAACAGATCAGGAGCAATGTGTTCTCCCAACAATGAAATATCAGGTCCTTCGAACTTCAAGACTGAATGAGTCATTTATCTAACAACACAAGCTAGGACTGTAGGGGGCAGGGAGCAAGATATAGCTTTTAGTTCAGTTCTCCACAACTTCATATTTCTGCCGCAGTCTCATTTGTGGTTGTTTTGTATGTTTTGGGGAGGGCGAGTAAGAGGGTAACATTTTAGTAATCCTCAGGTCTCCATGTACTAGTTTCTCAAAAAGCAACCATTGGCAGGATCTTCACACAAATTCTACATTCCTGGGGGCCTTGGGTTTGGAACTGGATTCCAGCTTGTGCTGGTGGTCAAAGGTCACGGGCTAAAGGGTCATCATCTCCATATCCAGGTCCTTTTCAAAGACAAGTGCCTGGAAAAACCAGCTCCAAACATCAGCTGTAGGAACGCAGCAAAGAAGCTGACACTTTATTCACTTCAACACGGAGAGTTTTCATTTCATTTTTCTTGTATATCTTGTGTGAGTTTGTGATGGGTTTAAGTGTTTACTCTTGTGTGTGTTTGCAATGGTTGTAGGTATTTGTGTGTGGTGGGTATAAGTATCTATGTGTTTGTGGTGTGTGTGTTTGTAGTGGGGGTAAATGTTTGCTGTGTGTGTTTGTAGTGGGTGAAGGTGTTTGTATGTGTATGTAAGGGGATCTGTGTGTGGGGGGGGTGTATGTCTGTGTGTGTGGGGGGGAGGGGGGTCCTGCGAGTGTGGGGTGGGGCGCTCTATGTGTGGGTGGGTGCATTTGTTAGTATACTAAATCTAACTTTGAAAACAAAATGAGTGCAGGCAGAGACAATTCATTCAATGGAACAACATTGCATCACCTATCGTATCTGTTCATTCCTCAGTTATTAAACTTGAGAAAAGTGAGCTATAATTGGCCTCAGTCTATCAGTGCCTCTGCTGGAGTGGGTGCTTTGGGTGAGAAACTCAGCTGTGATTTCCACCCATAGATGAATAGCTTCCCAAACGCACAGTGGCAAGGCTTACACATTCTGTCAAAGCACTGGAGACACCTGCAGAACTGTAGCCCAGGAGAAGGAGAAAGTAGGAGAAAATATTTACGAGATTTTGAAAAAAAATCAGTTTTCTACAAAAATAGAGGAAATGTCCAAAATAAAGTCCATTCAGTGGAATCCCACTCACTACCAGTTCTTCCATGTCTTAGTTTAATACAAATCCCACAGTGCATCCCTGTCACTGCTAACAATCCAAAATAAGGGTTCAGAAAACGCCTCACCTGAGACCCACATTACCATCTCTTGATTTACAGAGAAAACTAAATAAATTAACATTTTTCTAAATTAAAACTCAAATTCATGATCCTTGCAGAGGCAGTGAAGAAGCCCAAAATGGTAAGCTGGATACTCTGTGGTTGTGATGCTCTCGGGTGGTTGGCTCCGGACCTTTGTGGTCTCAGGTGTGTCAACATAAACTTCTCTTTACAGCTGCTGTGGATGGTGAATTTCAGAAACATTCAAACTTAAGTGCACGCCACACAGCATTTTCCGCAGTACTGGTTTATACTATAGTTATTAAAGGTGGATATTCGGGGCAGACTAAATCAAGTGCCAGCACTGAGGACTCCCAGGAGTCGGGAAAATGGAGTTGCCATAGTCCCACTTCAAAATGAAGATTGACAAGGGTTTAACAAAGTACTAACTACAGACCTGGAAAACCCTACGTTTGATTCCCAGAATGAGTTGATTTAGCTGAAGTAGTAACAGGAGGACGACGAAAACGACCCTCGGAGCCTCATTGACAAAGTTCTCAGTCCCGGCTGCTTTGCAAGCAATTCTTATTGGAAAGTGGGTTTGCAACAGGAAAAAACACAGGCAGGACTTCCCCCTCCCCACCCCACCCACTGTCAAAGTTGGGAATGGCCAAAGTGAAAAGCCTGCTGACCCTCGCAGTCTGGGCTCATAGCTGAGGAATGTCCACTTGGGTAAGACAACAACAGCTTGCATTTATATAACACACTTCACACAGGGCAGGGTCCCGGAGCGCTTGACAACAATGATTTTGAGCCAGGAGGAGGGGAAAGATGGCCGTAGGCACAGTCGACAAGGAAGGTCTTCAAGTGCTATATGAAGACGGGGAAGGCGGAGGTATAGAAGAAGGGTGTTCCAGAGTTTCGGCCACTGATGGTGGAACGGAGGGCACAAGGGACATGCAGGAGGCCGGAGCCAGTCGAGGGAGGCAGCAGATAGTGGACTGAGGGATAACCAGGTTGGAGAGGTAGGGAGGTGCCAGGGCATGAAGGATTAGAAAACGAGTGTGAGGATTTTGAAATCTCATCCGTTCAGCGATTGGGAGCCAGTGGAGCCTGGCTAGAACTAGTACAGAGTTTAGTACGAATGAGTATACAGGAGGCGGAGTTTTGGATCACTGAACTTTGTGGATGGTGGAGCTGAAGAGAGGGCATCTGAATGGTCGATGAAGCTACAAAGGCACCACTATTTTGAGATTGTTAACAGGGGGAATAGAGGTGGTGGGGGAGAATCACACACGCAATTTGGGAGAAGAAGCAGCGGCGACATTGGGAATGCGAACCACGTTATTAGCATCGCAAGCCGGACCACCCAATGCTAGTGTAGGACGACTCTGTGGTAGCTGAGACATTCCTTCAGTCAGTGCACAGTCTCGCTCTCATGCATGAGGGAGCGATGCAGAACAATTTTATCAACACACTTCTGGCGTTTCACAATTTGCCTCTGTACAATCCCCCCGAAAAAAGAGGTTTTAGTTTTGACAGCATAACAGCGGTTGCAGAAGAATCCATTTTCGACTAATTACTGTTTACTGTGTATTACCAGTTGGCGGGGGGGGGGGGGGGGTGAAAGCAAACATGAAACTCAATATTCAGATCTTAGATTTTCAGACAGATAGTGGGGACGGCTGTGGATGTTTGTATATAAAAAAATATATAGGGAAAAATCAAGCACTACCTGGGTTCTGAACACCAGTAACTGCTTTAATCCGGTGTAATGATTTACAAAGTGGCAAGTAAAACAGATTTATAGTAACAGCTTGAAAGCAAACCAACATAAATAAAATTACTAATCACATGACCTGTGTTTAGCTGAAAGCACACAATGGGACGTGTGCTACAGACTAATGCAACAAGCTCCTGATCGCAGCCTTTTAAATGTAGCTGTCAAACCCAGCCACTGCCAGAAGAAGCACAGCGAGAAATAGCCATATTTGTCAACAAAAAAAATTCCCTGCATGAACTCTGCCAGTTAACAATCGTCAATAATTCTTGGTACATGGGAGTGCTCCCAGTATGTGGAGGCGAGATCCCATTAAACCGTCCCTATTTGCACAATAAAGTTAGTTTGTGAGCACATCTGGTTCCAGATTTAACTACACCAGTGCAACACAGATGGCAGCCTTTGATATTCTTGTCTTCACATAATGGGGTGATGTGGCGACATATCTCACAAGAGTCTGAATTCAAATATTCTGTCTATTCTGCCATGTTTCTGACATTAATTCTGGCATTTACAGCTGTCCGTCTCTTTTTTTCCCCCTCCTCCAGGAGGAGACTGGGCAGTCGGGCAACAGCTAGATGGGGTTGGGAAGGTTTGGACAGGAGGTGGGATGGGGGTAGTTGTCCCAGGAGTTGGCTCGGTGGGCCTCTGGGCCTTTTCGGCTCTTTCCCTTTTTTTAAACAAAAAAGCAGAATAAAAATGAACACAGTTACTTAGGTTTCGCTGAGGTGTACGGCCAATCATGGACCAGCTGGACATCTCTGTGCCCACCCGCAACAACAATCTGCATTTACATAGTGCCCCTCACGTAGGGTAGCGTCCCAGAGCGCTTAGGTTAAGCTGCAGCACAGAGTACAGGGCAAACAGGGACCCGCTTCAAGGTAACCAACTGCAGGGAGCAGACACCCTCACTAAGGCTTTAATTCTCAAAGACTCATAATATCCGTGACCCCAATTTGCACAGTGCGCCTCTGCTCACTACTGAAACACAATCAAGCACAAAGGACCAGCTGGACTCCGGACTGCAAGCTGCAATGCAAACAGACCGATTTCGGGAAGGGGGGAGATGGGGGAGGGGGGAAATGCAGCCAGGCTGATTCAGCGGGGGTGCAATTCAGTGTCAAGCCTGCTGCAAGGCATCAGAATCTGGGCAGTGTGAAACTGACCCTCCCCCTGCACTCATTTATGCAGTTCCAATTCAAAACTCATGATGCATATAGATTATATTGGAGATTAGAGGCTTGACTGAAGCTGACACCACAACCCACCATGTCTCCATGCCTCCCCCCCCCCCCCCACCCACACCCAGAACAAGGAACTAGAATGACATGAGCGCTCGAGCAGAGGCCTGCTGGAACGATTGAAACTGTGAGCACAGGGCGGTTAAACAGGATATATAACAGTGCTCTGGCAAGTCATGGGAGGGAACCTGTGCAGACAATGATAGATAGCTCTACCTCTGCGCATCAACACAGCTCAAATACACAGCAAAACACAGCTGCCCAATAGCCTGGTGGCTAAAGGCACCACTGGGTGCCGTGCTAAGACGTGCAGAGCAGATGTTGGCAGATTTGAATCCTGACCTGGGCTGATTTAATTGATCTCATCCCAGGGCAATGACTGGAGTGCTACAATTGCGCCTCCACAACCCCACCCCATCCCCACTTCCTCCAACCTGAAAGCCTTTCACTCCAGCAATAGGACTCATTGGATCTTGGGCACGATCAGATTGATTATGTTCCCCCAGCCTCCCCCACCCCCATACATAGACTCTGAATGTAATAATAAATAATAATCATTGCAGCTGATAGAGCGTCTTTCATATCTGAAGGGCATCTTTCATGTCAGGAGAATGTCTCAAAGTGCTTCACGTGGTTTGCTGTAAAGTGTAGCAACTGTATTTCTGTAGGTGAATGTGACAGCCAATATACGTCAAGTTCGTGACCAATAGGGACTACATCTGGTGGGGGAATCCAAAACAAACGGATATAAGCTTAAATTGAGAGCTATACCAGTTAAAAGTTGAAATCATAAACTCCTTTTCATAAAAAGTCTTGTGGAAATGTGGAATTCACTGTGCTGAAAAGTTGTGAATCCTGGGTCAGTTGAAATACAGTATTTTAGAGCAAGGCCAAGGAATATTTGGTGGTCGAGAGTCGTGGTGAAAGGGCAGGGAAGTTGCAGATCAACCATGAATATATTAAATCGTGGCTCACGGTCAACAAGCTGAACAGTTTACTCTGTCCCTGCTTTCTTATGTTCCTGATGCTCCTGGATTAGCAAAGAGTGAAACCAGTGAGGGATCCCTATTGCTCAGTGGAACTCACAACCCCAGCAAAGAACCAGCACCTTTAGGAAAGAAGCAGGAGAATGACCATGTGGAGCATGGTGATGGGTTTCTGCATGTGTCAGACACCCGGCTGAATCCCCAGAAAAGCAGAGGAAGAAAGTCTACCAAAATACAATCGCACAGAATAATGCCAAAAAATGTTTTGGGGAAAATAAGTACTATTTGCAAATCTATGGAGCTATCAACTGCCATGTCAGTCTTCGGGCTGGGGTTTCACATTTACACATGACTCAGTAATAGGACTACAGTACTCTAGCTGCAGGCAGTTTCCACTGGGTAATGGCAAATTTGCATAGAAACTGCTGCAAATGTATGAAAATATATTGGAACATCAGGGCAGCTGGATTGAAAAAGATTAATAATTGGCTACTGCATATGAAAATTTATCAGCTAGGGCAGTTAATAAACTGTCTGGTGAGCAATCTGCCTTTATAAAACATTATGCGCTTAACACCACAGTAGGTTTGTAATAATTTTTTTTCAAAATTTATGACTACTGATAGACCAGTACTAATGCTAGATCAGTGTTGAACCCCACAGGAAATAGATGTGGTTCCCAGGTCCGGCGGAACACTGCTGCAATCTGTTCCCAGTGGGCAGAATGTTACTTCAGGTCTCTTCGTTCCACTTTCTGAATTCCTGAGCGAAGGCTAGGTACCAACGCACTGATGGTTGAGGTTGTGGGGAGGGGGGTTGGTAAGAACACGTGAACAAATCTGAGATCAAAGCATTTCAATGATACAAGCCCAGTCTAGTATTCAATCCTATGGATCAGTAGGTCGCCGGTTCAGTTCCTGGCCTTTGCAGCTAAGAGTCTACGATTGGCCTAAATGCCCCTTTGGGAGGGAATTCAAGAGGGTTCCTGCCCCCGACTGCTATCTGTAACCACTGCTGGAAAGCACACCTCTGTGGACGTACAAAACCTCATACCATCTTACGCAAATATTGAGATAAGCTAGCCTCTGTGAGCTATGAACAACTTTAGCAGACAAGAGAAGCCACAAAAGATTTTGTATCTTCAGTTCAATAGTTACACAACCAGCTTATAAAAAAACAACAGCAGAACTTAGTGGGTGTATTTGCATTGTTAGTTTATCTGGGTGGTTGTTAAAATGACAAATATTTGATGAGACATTTATGTGTCATTAAAATAGAAAGGTCCCAGCCGACATGCTTCCCATCCGCAGTGTTGAACTCAGCCAGGCTTCTGACAAAAGCCCTGTGTGTACGAAGATGGAGGATTTTGTTATAAAGTGAAATTTAAAACAGCCTTCTCCTGTATAAGAGAAGGGTGCCAGGTATATGCGTGCAATCAAAAAGGAACACTGGAAATGCTGAAAATCTGTAGCAAAACCAGCAAAGCTGAAAATGTGCAGCATGTCTATCAGCATCAGGATACATAGATGCCAATGTGCACTTCCATCTTTCATTTCAGCCACAGGATGGGCAATTCTCATGGCCTATTTAAAAGCCTTTGACTGTGGGAGTTTATAATGGAAAATCCCTCTTAGTGCTAGAAATCTGATTATAGTTCCCAACCATCAAAGTCTGCAATTTTATCAACCACCGGGAAAACAAGTGAGTTAGGGCAATCATCCCAGATCCACTCCAGAATAAAACTACATTCAGACCCTTTCTCAGATCACAAAGTGCCATGTTCGCCTACAAAATACACAGTGACTACATTTTATAGTAAATCCTGGAAAGCACTTTTGAGATGTTTTGACATGATAAGGTGCTGTATCAATGTTAAATGTTATTATTATGACAGCAATTGTGACTGATATTTGGCACTGTTGTGTTCTGATGCACCTCACTACCATTAAAGTAAAAAATGTTTTGTTGAGAATAAAAATTTAAAGGAAAAGGCTTGAACCTTAATCCCTCATTTCAGGAAACAGAATATCTTTTCAAAGATTCATAACATTGCTCTCCAATACTCTGACAGAAGTGCCCAGCTTGGGGCCAGAGTATTGATCACCCTAAACTTCAGCTCTGCAGAACTTCTCTAAAAAAACATACACCACCTGAATCTATCCCAAATGTAAATAATGCATTTGATAAAAGCATCAAATCATTTTCAGCATCAGTTCAGTTACTTTTGATGGCTGATTTTTAGGTAAGAGCAGGAGCTCACGTGGGCCAGCCATGTGCCACAAACAGCACTGAGATCAAAGGCCATCCATTCTATGTTCCGGGGGTATTTGGATGTGGGAAGAACTCTGTCTAAGACACCAAGAAAACTCCCGACTCCAAGTCAAAAGAAGCGTGATAGTGTTTTTACAGCTCACCTGAACAGGTAAGACAGGTAGGACTCAATACTATACCAGTGTTATGAGTCAACTGGAGAGTGAATATAAACTTGACACAATACTTTATCAATACTCCAAGGCAGCAGGGCAAAAGAGGGCAAAAGTTCATCGGGGTTGTGAAGGGGAAGTTAGGACAGACACCAGAAACCACTTCTTTACCCATTGGGTAATCAACAACTGGAATGATTTACCAGGAAGGGTGGTAGAGGCCAGAACCCTGGCATTATATTCTGGTTGGTATGCTGAAAGCATGAGATCAAATCAGCTTTGTTCATCGCAGCCTCTCTTGTGATCTTGTGGGAATTCACAATGTGCTGACCCAAAGGCAAGAGCATTACCAAATGACCTCACTAAGGCACTCGCTCCATACGATGCACCTCGTGGGACAGTAACTGTATCTGGCGGAAATATACATTTGGCGGGTGCTCAATAGAGACTGTTCCTGACCTGAATCAGCCCATCATTTATGAATAGGTCGTGATTCAAGTTAAAAATCGGATGCATTGGATCCCAATTCACTGGGGCTGCTGCGGCGTTTATGAGGAGAGTCTCCAAGGACGTAATAGCACCACTCACTTGTCAGCAGTTGGCCTCCCATGTGTACAGTACAGTTCTGATAATCTAATATCCATTCAAAAATAGTACAGAACATCAATGTTTTGAGAGAAATGCTCAGTGAAAAGTAAAGCAGCTGGACTTAAGCACAGAGATCATCTTCAAAAACTTGTCAAGTAGCTACTGTGGCTGTGAAATAACTAAGTGGGAGGAAAGGCGGGAGGGAGGGAGGGAGGGAGGGAGAAACAAAAAGAATGAAATGTTTGTCCTATGCAGCCATTAAATGGCATGCGTTACCCTATCGTTCTTACCTGCAGACTGGTGTTTGCAGCTGTTGTCTGATTTGTGCACCAGGCACTTTGCAGCTCTTGATTTATGACACTTCTTCCAGCACGGGGGGCCTGCCATTTACTATATTCGTTTATTGCCCACAGCTGTCAGTTTATCGCTGTTTCTATCTTTTCTGCCGCATGCGCAATGGCTGAGCCACCCGCCAATCCCACCTCCAAAAGCAGAAATCACTCGCCCAATTTCAAAAAGATGCATAAAACTGAAGACGACAATTCTTATTTAAGTATGTTAAGTAGTTAACGCTCAATTAGATTTAACAACAGCTAATAGTTCCAATTCTCATTTTTTATAATAAATCCCCAAAACCATTATGACTGTCCAATTTATAACAAATTTCTAATGCTTCTTAAGCAGGGCACTTCATCCATTTTTGAAAAGTCATGCTTTTCAGACCAGAATGCCCTCTGTATAATAATGAGTCGTAATAATATTAAAATTCCCTGCAGTGTATTTAACATCAGGTGCATAACTATAGATCAAATCACAACAAACGTCAGGTTGTAAAGCTTCCCCGTGATGTCACTGGAGTCCACACTCACTTTATCTGCTCTAAACTTGTGTTTTCATGAGGCTGCAGTCCTCTTTGGAGGCACCACAGTGCTGATTCTACAACTTGAACCCTACTCAAAGTCAGAAACCTAAGCTTAAAAAGGTTGGAGAGCGAAGCCTCAAGTGAAATCCACTGCAAGTCCAAAACTTAGTAACACAGGAATGAACACAACTCTTTTTCAATAAGTCATCTGAACAGGAGCAGAAGCTTATACTGTTCAAGTGAACCAGTTTGCCAGAGAATTATTAAAACATTGTCATTATCATTTGATAATTATCATTTGATAATGACACCGGGAGTGCAATTTTGCCTTTCCGGCCCAATAATTCCAAGATTTAGCATACAATGTTTAAGAAACACTAACACTAAATAGTGCTGACATAAACCACATCATTCCTTATTCAAATCTTCACATATCTGTGTTGCCTCTTAATGTAATACCAGTTAGGATCCCATTTATTCACTAAAGTGTTTCTTTTTAAGTCACCAATGGGATTATGACAGTTGTTCTGTTTGGCAAAGCACTGATGTACAATTTTTTTTTGGGGTGGGGGGAGCATAAAACACCTTAAAATAATTTCTGGACTTTAGCAACTCGCATGAAGCGACCCTCAGCTATGGTGCGGTGATAACCAGAGTGACAGTCACATTATTTGTTAAAAAAAATAAGAAAAATCTGGTTGCATATCAGACACGCATAAACTTGCAAGTGAGAGGAGAAACAACAAAAAAAAAGAGAGGGAGGCCAAACCTTGTGCTGAAGCCAACTTCTTGAATATACAGCAGCTCAGAGTGGGCAACCGGCATCGGTTCTGCACCTGTTGTAAACAATTAGTTCTCTTTAGTCCTATAGCCCTATTGTCAGTCTGGGACTAGAGCTGCATTAAACAAACAGGCAGACCGCATGTAGGGCACGCTTTCACAATGCTGGCCGGCGAGGAGACCTCCCTTCAAGTAAATGGATTAAGGAGTGAAAGAGCGTCTTTGTAAACTTTTGTTTCAAAAAAACGAGCAAAACACAACTGCAGGCTGGTAGATCCTGGCTAAAAAAAATAAAAGATGTTCTATTTTAATATTGCAATATAGCTTCAGCTAAATACTGTCAAACTGTAGATTTGCCTTTTCAAATCTCCTTGCGTCCCCCACCCCGCTTTAAGATCCCCGCTGCCACCCCCTTTTCAGCCATCAAATTTGCCCTCCAGACAAAAAACACAATGCTTCTCTGCTGCCATTAATCCCTGTCCTGTCCATGATTGGGGTGGTGGCTGGCTGTCTTACAGGAGAGTGTGCATGCACATGGACAGCAGCATTAGTCTGGTCAGTTTCTGCCCCTCCACCTTCCACCAAAACCCCCTCACTTCCCACCGAACGGATTACCGCAGTGTAGTGAAATAATCCATCACCAAACCCTCAAATGCACCATTGAGCCGGGACCAATTCAACCAGCAGACATGTTTAACTCAGGACCAGTGCCCAGGGAGCTCAATACTCTTGTGCTAATAGCAGACAGCCATTACAGAGCAACTTACGTCTAAAGGAGGACTGAAACTCCTGAATTAAACACCGTACAGCAGGTTATTTAGCTAAGCAATATAACGGTTGAAATATCCTTGTTTCCACCTTTTCTTCCCAGTGATAATCTCACTAGTTTGAGTACCTGGTGATGCAAAAAAGGCTGCTGTGCCCTCAACCAACTTTATAGGCATCATGGCAATAAACTGGAAACAACTCTCAATCGGACTTTCCTCCGTCCCACTTGGAGAGAGCAAGTAGAGCTCACTCCACTTCACACAAAAGAACACCTTTCAATTTGTTTTACTTTTCACAACCTTTTCATGTAAGTGCAAAAAATAAAGAGAAATTGAAACCCTTGTGAAACCTCCCACCAAGACTCATTTGGTGAAAACTGGAATGAAAACTAGCCATCCTGAACCAAACTGTCCTAGGTTCAAACTCTGGTCACTACTGGGCTCAGGAAACACAACACAGCCAACCTAGGCAAGGGAGGAGGAAAATGAGCAGTGCCCCTGCTTACAGTGGGGCAATAAACATCCCCTTCTGATTGCTATGTGCTCAGTGCTCTGAGAAGTCTACTGAGGGCTCTGTAATGGCTGGATTGGGTTCAGCTGTGAAGCTCCCCATCACCAAACAGCTCATGCCCAAGCCTCTCTCTCACATGAATAATGAGCGCAATGGCATTGTACTGTAAGAGGGTGACTGCAGACTCCTTCAAAACTAGTCTCAAGATCTTCCTTTTCCGACTGTGCCCTCGGTCATCTTCCCTCCTCCAGCACCCCCACCCCCGGTTTCACCTCCTCTCCAATCCCAACCACAGTTTAGGATGTTTGGGATCTGGATAACCCCTCATTATCCAGCGCCTTGAGACGTCGTCCTGATGTGAAAGGCACTATGTAAATGCATTGTTGTTGAAGCCTGCGGAAACGCATCCAGCATGTTGAAAAATGAGTCAGATATCTTTAGGAGGGGTGGAAGAAAGGGGAAGGAATTGGCAGAGAAACAAAACAGAGTTCCTAAGTGGAAGTTAAAAAGAGAAGCATATTCACCAGAAGCCTTTTGCTTTTGAACTAGCCGCTGTTTATGTGTATGATGAGATTGGCAGTGTCTTTGATCAGGCTGCCACTCAGGTTGCAGACAATCAATCACAGAAGCCTTGAAGGTTGCACAATGCAAGGTTCTCTGGGTTGCAACCCTAGAAACTGGGAATTAATGCACTAAGATTGAGGTCAACGTGCTGGCCAACATTGGTTCTTGCTTTAAAATCAAAACACACACGCGCGTGGAACATTGCTCACTCAAAAGACTGAATCAGCCTCAAAGCCAGACACACTGGAAACACAATTCAGTAAATCAGTCTCATTACGAACGTTTAACACAATAAATACAGTCCTGTACTTGATTATGGGAAAGAGCACCTTCACTGTAGGTAAATCAAATTGCTGTCATCTATTTACTGGCTATCGCCCTTTTAAACTAGCCTAAGTACACACTGGTTAGCGGAATCTGAATTTATGAAATTGACCTGAAACTGACAAGTGGATCGTTACAAAGCTTTCAACTTTGAAAGGTTAAGGGTCGTTCAAATGAAAAGGATTATTACACCTTCACTTTGGTGCCACTTTAAACAGCAGAGAACCCTCGTTCTGCATGTGCCACTGAAAGACCCTCAGCTTTGGTATGCCCTTGCCTTACAACGAGATATTTAGCACTCATCAGAGGTGATGCTTTACCAACAAACGACTGATTGAAATTCCATCGGTCACCCGTAAAATCCCAGGTCACTCACACTCAAAAAATTAAACCAATTTTGTTCAATAAAGAGCACACAAGTAGGCTGACAGCAAATACAACCAGGAATGAAATCAGACTCTTTCAGAATTAATCTGTCTTCTTCCCACCCCTTAAGAACTTGAGCAGTATTGAGAATGTATCAATTAGAAACCGTACACAAAGGGATCCATGATTGCGTTACACCTGAAATAGAGAATGAACCAAAAAGGTAATAAACATGACGGCTTTCAGAAGGCAGTGAGGTGCAAATGCATCTATTGAGAAAGACACAAGCAAGTCTGAAGCTTCTCCTATGGCCCAGCACCCAAAGGCAGTGCCCGGTAATAACACCGAGACAGATGGGCCAGAAAATCAAGAGATTTTGATTCCCATTTCGTGTGGAGTTAGTTGAACTCAGCCAAGGTAGCAAGTATAGCAGTAGGTATACTACAGTTGGCTTTAGTGGAAGTGGAAAACACTGGCTAGAGCACAACACTTGATCGCTGCAGCATAACTCCTGCTGGAAGGTGCTCTGTTTAGGTTTCAGATGGGAAATGGATCAGACCTGGCTGTGATGCTTCTTCAAGACTGAAATGTTCACTATTTAGGTATATTCAATACCACTCGAGTAAAGTGTTAGAGAGGATCCTGCACCCCTGAGAGAATTCACTATAAAAGTTTATCTGCTGAACATAACATTAAACAATCATAGTAAGTATATATCTTCGTCTGAAGCCAAAATATTATCATCACAAATCGACACAGAGAAGTTGCTGAATAACCATGTATCAAACTGTACAACAAAGTTTCCAATTCGCCAGACTGAATCATATGATGTTATCACTGAAGTCAGCATACTGATGGCTGAGCTCACTGCTCATTCAGTTATTTCCCAGGGTCTAATTCCACAATCCCCAAAAGTGCATTCTTAATAGACGGCTTTACAAAAAAAACACAAATAAACTCAAAAATTCTGTATCTAGTATACAGCCATTAAAATATACTGAGAGGTATAAGCCTCAAAGGCTACAAAGTATTTTGGATAGGTATCTGGGGAAGACAGGTTTGCAGGGTTGTGGGGAGAAAGCTGGTGATTGGGGTTAGTGAAAGTGACTTGCTCTGTCAAAGAGCCGGCACAGACTCGATGAGCCGAATGGCCTCCTTCTGTGACGTAACATTCTATGAATCTCACAGCTCAGATGATCTACAGAAACCAGAAAAGCCTCCAATAAATATTGTTACTTTAATTTCTCAGAAGTGTAAAAATCACAAACACCTCACGTAAAATTATGTTGGTTTCAAAATGATTTGCATGCTGTGATATCACAAGAATCTACTCTTGGTGGGTGATATTACTGGCAAATCATTTTACATTGATTTCAGTCATACCCATGAATAATAATGATTTGTTGCAGGAGGCTTCTGAGTATCATTTCGAATGTGGTTATAGACACCACAACATGCTCAATGATGTCCACAGGAGAACTGAGCCCCTCCGCACTGCTAATACGTGGTGTGGGCAGTAGTGCCTTTAAAACAAAAGCAGCAACTCTTAACTTGTTCAATGCCGATGGGTTGATGGATATATTCTTGTTCATGCAAAAATCTGATTGCAAAAACAGCAATATTTCTGGTATGAATTGGGTCAGGATATTGAGATCAGTCAGCTTCCCTTCTCTGTACAACACATACAATTTATATTTGCGTGACACCTTTCACGTTGGAAGGATGTGGCAAAGCACATACCGTATATATGTTTTTGCTCAATTAATATCACTGCTTTGTAACAGAGCTCCCCAGGTGAATGCAACATGTGGTGTAGTACTAATCTATACAGACCCCTAAGGTCTCAGGTTTGATCCCTGGTCTGTGCTGAGTTAGCTGAATTGAGAAAGCAGTAGGGGTGCTACAATCGGACTTCACATTCCTAGGTTAGAGACAGCGGGGGGAGGGAGTGGGGATAACCAGAGTTCCCACACCTGATCGCTCTCCTGCTGTAAAGTACATGTGTAGACAAAGGTGAGGACAGGATTTGGCTCAAGTGTGGCTTCTCCCTCTTCCACCCCTCTGCAAACGCACTAACAAACAAGCTCACACATGATGATAAAGCCTCTCTTGGGAGTTACTAAACAACTGGCAATACCTCAGCAAAAGCCTCTCATTTCAAAGAGTGGCGAAGAGGAAAGGAAATTGGAAATACTAAAAGCAGCTCAATGTTATATATATGTCTATCAGGTATATACACAATATATAAATATAATAAAACGTTGTGTTTTTGTTCTGTCCTCTCATGATATTATATAGTTCCTTGGGCAAGCAGTACCTTATTTTCAAGGAATGTATTGAGACAGTAGAAGTCTCTGGTTTGGGTATTTGACTGGGTGTGTTTGGAGATTGTGTGTGTTGGGGGGGGGGCGGGGACAAAGAAAAACAGGCAATCATTGTTAACTTGACCATCCTCACACAACTTGTAGCAGATACAGGACTTCAGGGGTGAGTCACTGGAAATGTTCAGGAGTTTGATACTGTTCCCCTCCTGAGCTACGGATTGATCGCAGCACCCGACTCAGATCCGCAAACTCACAACAGGACAAGGAATCGATTCTGTGACCTTCCCATATGTCTGTCTCAAAGTCACACCACATGATCCATCCACCCTCCCACTCAGATATTGGCATGACTATCTAATGCTACAGTGTTTGGAATTTTATTCAGAAAACACGTCTCACAAAGAAATATTCTGCTGGGCTTTACTTTGCTCCAGTTTTCATACCAGGAATAACATACAATCAAACACAGTTTCCCACATTTTCCAACAAATGATGACTTTGTAATTTATACATTTAGACATTGGAATATACAATATCAACTTGCACTGTCAATGCCTCTGTGTTTGTTTCTGCCCCACAATGTTCTACATTACCAGCCACATCTTTTACCTGTGTTGCCAGCTAACCCTAACACACCAATTGCTTTCACAGTGTAAACTCGAGGGCTGGGGAAGGGGGAAAGAATATCTTGTGTGTGGAATGTATAATACCAATTAACAGATGGTCAAGGGATAAATTACAGATAGCTATGAGTCGGTCTTTCATCAGTTGAGTCTTGAGTGCATTCTCATGACTCCGTCATTTGTGCACAAACTAACCCCAAACCAAATCTGGACAAATACACATCTGTAACAGACCTGCAACCATCTGTTATTCTGCATATTAAATAAAAGTTTTGAACTTCATATGTCGCTAAATCAAGATGGGCATCTTGTTCTAATAAAAAGGGTTCACTTCCACCATCATGTATCCGTCCTGATCACAAAAACATCTTGAATCTTTTCAATTACCCATCTATCGCCAGTCTCCACTACTGGTGTCCAATTATTCTATGTGAGCCAACTCCACCATCATTACCCATTCAGCACGATGCTAAATAGGCATGTTCTACCGGATGCTTTACTCTCATCACATGCGCCCACCGTGATTTAATACTACATAATCTATTCGCTGTAATCAACCAGCATGATTCTGTACTGCAATCCCTCCAAAACATTCCCCATCCATTCTCACACACCATTGCACTTCCATTGTTTGTCAACACCAATAATCAAAACAATCATTGTAATTTAACAGAACACCTAATTGTTTCCAGTGATGAACCTGAGTAAACACTAACTTTATACAAAGTTGCAGAAGGTAAAGCATGGTAAATGGTCTGCAGGAAGTGTAAAGGGTTCTAATACAGGTTTGCTATGGATAAACATGCATGTCTACAAAAACAATCCTACACATATAACAATAACAACAACAAATTATATTCGTATAGAGCTTTTCACATCAGGAAGACATCCCAAGCTACTGAACATACATAGAAATGACTGCACAGAAGGCCTTGCCGGCATCAGTTCCTACAGTGGAATCCCAATTCCCTGCTCCCTCCTCATGCCCTTTTACACTGTTCCTCTTTAAATGTTACTCCAATTCTATTTTAAATGATGTTGGTACCTCACCTTTACCAGTTACCTGTGTCAAAGTATGCAAGTTCCAACAACCATCTATCAAAGTGTTTCTTCCAATATCCACCTCAACTCTTCCAATGACAATACTAATTTAATAGTATCAATTTAATATGACCCTGGTTACCAATTTCCAAGCCAGCAGGCAGAATCGCTCTCAGATTATCTTTTCAAGCCTTTTCAGAATAATGTAGATTTCTTTTAGATTCACTCTTAACTTCTGTTTCAGTCAAATGAGCCCAATTTTCCAAGTCCAATATCATACATATAAACCCAAACCCTTGTGAACCTACGTTGTATCCTTTCTGTGGTTCTCATCTCCTTCCTATGGTGGAGAACTCAAGATTGCAACATTCTCCAAAGGTGACATGCGCAACATCGTATCACATAAAGAATACATTGAAGGTAGTTCAAGATTTTCAGAGGCACTTGATAAAGTGCCTCGTAAGAGACTGAGTGAGAAAATGAATACAAAGATAAGAAAACGATTCTCATGTCTCTACATATAAATTCCGAGTTTTACACCCTCCTTGCACTCCCACCATCAAAGTGTTGTCTGTATCTGCACCTCTGGATCTCTTTCCTCAGCAACATTAAGAACTTTATTGTTTGGTGTACACTTCCATTTAGGGATCACTTCCACCCCCCTCCCCTCTCCAATGGATTACTTTACGTTTTGCACTATTGATCTGTAACTGTAACTCTGTTATGCCCACGTGCAGTTTCTTGCATTCTTCCTCACAGTTTGGCTCATTTTATATAATCACCAATCTTAGAAATTGCTCTTCCTACTGATTTTCCAAACGTTCATATGGATGGAAAACAATACAAGTCCAGCACAGATATGAGTCCATTCATCCCTACTTTCTGCCTTGTATCTATGCCGACAACTAACTTTTAAAACCTCATGCCTTCATTTTTTTACTCAGTCTCTTATGAGGCACTTTATCAAATGAATCTGATAATGTTTAAATCCCTCCTTTATGCTCCACTTGCGCATGCTACACAAAAGAGCACAATTTTAAAAAAAGTAAGCCAAATTAATACAGAGAGGTTTATTGCATTTTCTGAAAAACACAGAATTCTTAATATAATGCTGTGTACAGTCAGTATACTCCTCCCACTCCCGTCCCATCAAAGATTTAGCCCATTGTATTTGCTGTTCATTACCTGAAACAGCACACGCCAAAATACTCTTTATGCTCTGTGATTCTGTTACAGGTAACGAGTTCCTTCTCTATGTGGTACAGTGAGCCTGACTTGCACGTGTTTTCTTGCAGATTTCAGTTGCATTGTGTCTTTTGTTTGACATGTGCTGTTTCAACATTCTCGACTAAAAACAGAAAAAGGTCAAACCAGTGCTTCCATCACTGGTGTCCACACACCAACTCTGGGGCATCAAAATGATAGCTGCCTTAAATGATGCCCTTCCTCGGTCGGTAGTGTTCCGATTGCCTACAATTGTTTCAGCACAGTAGTTTAGTCTACTCTGATGCACAATGATCCCCATTCAGAGCCCTAATGGACAATTCACAAAAACAAGCTCATATAGCCAGCGCCCGAAAAATACCCCAGGTCATACATCCCTCTCTGCAACGTCTCATAGGAAACCTTTGATGGTGCATTTGTTAGACTTGCCAAGTTAAATCCCTCTTTCTCATGTCAATGAATTCAAAAGGCAGCCAGTGCATCAGATTCACAGGCCCACAGGAGTAAATGGAGATCAATTCATTCAAGACTGAATTTTCTTTACAACTATTGCACATTAACTTTTTTTTAAAAAAAGTGTGTAAAGCAGAGGCATAATAGGTAGTAACGTAATAAGTTGTGTTGTTTTCGGGAACAAAATGAGTTTTACCTTCTTTAGTCAACAAAGATTTAAACTAATTTTAAATTAACATTGAAGTAATTTTAGTGTCTGTTTAAACCATAAAACACCTAGCTACAATGTATTAAATTGATAAGGTACGTTGATTTAAAAATTACTTATGAGTTGGAAGTATATACACATAACCAATTCACTACACCTTTATTCTTGTTTAACAACCGGGAGACACATTTCCATTAGCCAGACTTTTTAAAAATGTAGTATAAAATATATAGTGTTTTATTCAACACATTGCGTGTTCACATGCTCAAGGATTTTACATTCCATTAGTGTCTTCTTCACAACAACAACAAAAAATAATGTTTTTTTTCTCTCCATCCCCTTTTCAAGAGTCATCTGAGAAAGAAAGGATCTCCTCCCCTTTAATCCCGACAATAGTTTCAATTTGCCTCCTTTCCCCCCCCCCTCTCCTGGAAGCTGTTCCCCTCCTGCTCTGCTCTTGCTTCCTTTACAGATGTGCAGGAGTGCTCCTTCCTCCTGTTAAAGAGGCCCTATAGCTCCAAATGCTTCCTTATCCAAAAGCAGATAAACTGGCAATCAAAGAGAGAGAGAGAGAGAAAAAACACACATTCACTTCCTCAACCTTTTTTTTTAAAAAAAACACCCATCTTAACTCAATCGCTCACAAACACCGTTTTGCGTTTAAAATAGGAACTTACTTCCCTGTGTTAAATACAACAAGACAGACCCTCCTCACACGCAGACCTCACAGAAAGTGGCCTAAACCCACACCAAACACTTTTTTTCTCTCTCTCTCTCTCTCGCTTTCCCTGTACTGTACTACCCCCCAACTTCCCCCCCTCACAGCCTCCCCACAGCCCCCTCCCCACAGCCCCCCACCAAAGCTTCGCAGCACAAGGGAGGGACTTAACGAAGGGAAAACCTCGTACCCGAAACCTTGTCTACCTCCTTCGGTGCCAACAAAAACCGAGTCGGGGATCCAGCGTGAACCATGCGAGGTGTGGAGTCTGCACACATTTCAGTGGCAGGAATAAGAGGGGAGTGGGGTGGGAGGGGGGTGTGGGGGGGGGGGGGGGTGAGGGTGGTGGAGAAATTTGCCCGTCTCCTTAAAACTGGGGTCTCTCCATCTGCGCCCCCCCCCCATTGTTTGCTGAGTGAGAGCGCGCCCCCGGTACCCCCCGAGCCCCAGTCCCGGGGAGGCGGAGGACTCCCTCCGGTCGGGCAGGAAAGACAAGAAAAGAAAAAAAAAAGAGAGAGGTGTGAAATCCCAAGAAATTGACTCGAAACTTACTTACGGGCGTAAAACAGCTCGGAACGAGAGAAATCCCTTGCGGAGGCCTCGGTATTTCTCTGCTTCGTTTGTCCACAGCCTTTTTTTTTCTCTCTCTCTCTCTCTCTTTCTCTCTCTCTCTCTCTCTCTCTTTCTCCAAAAAAAAAGGGAAAGAGAAAGGGAACCGACTTAATGTTAGTGCGTGAGTAAGTGAATCAACTAACACACAGCCGCGGAGCAAGTTGAAGTGTCAAATTACATTGGCTATTCTATTACCAAAGGGCCACGCTCGGTGGCTGCCAACAAAATCTGTCCCAGATCTCCACAGCACCGCCGGTCGTGGAGAAGGAGCATTCGGCACAGCGATGCCTTCTTATTTTCCCATTCAGTCTCCACAGCCGACGCTTCGCACCATCCGTTTTTTTTGGGGGGGAGAAAAAGCGAAGGAGAAGGTCCACAAGTCTTGGAGGCGCTTTTCTCTGTCTCTGTCTCTGTCTCTCTCTCTCTCTGTCTGTCTCTCTCTCTGTGTCTCTCTCTACTTCCCCCTTATGACTGACAAATCAGTGAGTGAGGAGGAGAAGGAGGAAAGAGGTTTTGGGAAAATGACAACTACAGCCCCGCAGGAAAATCCAAAGCCGCATCGCCCGTGAAGCGAACGCATCGCGGGAGCTGCGACTACTTTAAAAGCCTTATTAATTTTTTTGTGCGTGGCTTTTTTTTTTGGTGGTGGTGGGGAGGGGGGGGGAGGGGGGGGGGACACGTTTGCGTATTAATCCGTTTTAAGAAATAAACTTCAGAACACGTACCTCTCAGCTTTTATATGTATACACACATATATATATATATATGCACAGTATATAAAAAAAACTCCCTTTCTTAAGGCTTTGGAACCAATAAAAAGGAGAGGGAGGGGGGGGAGGAGGTGAGTTAAGAGGGGGTGATGGGTCTCTCTCTCTCTCTCTCTGGAGTTGTTCTGTGTGTTTGGTGTTCTGGGGGAGGATTGCTGAGAGGGTTTTCCCTAAATCGTGAATTACCGAAAGGCTTTGCTCCGCTCAGCTCCGACACAGAGAGGGAGAGTCTGATCCGGTTTTTACAGACTGCTCTGTCGCTCTCGTCTCCGATAGAAAAGCGTCTGAATAACAAAGACATGTTTGAGAGGAGCACTGGGTGTGTGACGTCAGGGAACAATGACGGTGCCAGCGATTGGGCTTCTGCCTTCGCTGCTCAGAGCTGCTGCTGCTGCTGCTGTGAAGGAGGTTACTCTCTCCCTCTCCCTCCCTCCCTCTGTCTGTCTGTCTGTCTGTCATTTCCAGGGCTTTGCTTCACTCACTCACTCACTCAACTCACACTCACACATTCCTTCCACACGCATTCTGTGAAGGGCAATCATATATTATATATATATATATATATAAAAACAAGTGAAGTATAAACAACACACACACACACACACAAAAAGAGCAAACTGAAAGGTTGGATCAGATCATCGCGATTTGTGCAGTGTGTTTTATTGTTAATCTTTGGGGCGAGGGAGAGGTGGACGGTGGTAAAGAAAGTAGCGAGCAATTTGGTGCAATTGTCGTATGTGGAGACAGAAATCCACTTGCATCTATCCACTTGCATCTACCTACATTCCACATTTCTTATGCACTCTGAAGGACAAGTCCTTACAGTTGCAAAAAGCCAAGCTGGCATGTTGACTCGCCGTTAATACTGCAGGCAGCCAAATATGTATGTCTTAATAACGCGTACATGTGTCACTCGTGATATTTGGACTCCACTCGCAGCTTCACAACGGCATTCCAAGCACTCTCTCTCTCTCTCTCTCTCACACACACACACACACACACATTGAAGGACAACTAAAATAGTTCTAAAATAAGGTTGCAAGGTTAACGTCAGGCACCATCCCCGAAAAGGATGTTTGAAATAACCCATACAGTGTTTAAAATACATTAGTATTTTTCAGGACTTGGAACTTGCTTAAACACACATTTCACACACATACACACACACTGAAGAAAAGGAGCAATAGTCAAGGGCAAAGCACATACATAAGTACCAACAGAAAGCGATGGGGTTTCGTTCATGCTTCGTTTTATGTAACCTGGTAATAATAATCCCCCTTCCAAAAAAAAACAAATGTCTGAAATTAAATATTATCTCGGATTATTGACAAAGGCTGGCGCTTGCTTCGAGAAAATTACGATAGTGGTTTGGAAAAAAAAGAGAGCATAGATCTGACGTTTTCACTCATTTGAACCTCAATCCGAAAAACACACAGGATCCTGAAGTCTGTTTACCCTAATCCCAGCTCTGCCCACATGTAGGAAACAGCAGAAGCCCCGACACCCACTTCCGAAATCCACACGCGTTTGGAGTCTTCGGAAAATACATTCAATGTTGGGCTTTTCAAAGCATCAGTAACCTACTGACTGGGCAACACAACACCGGGGTTGTTTGGGGGTTAGTTTGCCTTCACGCCCTTACCAAACCCGAAGGATAAAATAACTGGATTTAACACACTCCTCCCCCCCAAAAAAAAGTTTTAAATGAAAAGCTAGGTTTAACATTTGTTCCTATCATTAAAGTAGATTGCTTGCGATTAAAAAAACAGTATCCTCCCACACCCCTGTGTTTTTGTAGCACTGAGTTATACTGTGTACATGTAAACCATCAAGCCCTGGTTATTTCGATGGGTAAGTTCAAAATCTGCTGTATGAAAGAAAAAAAATAACTAACCATCCCACCATTTTTAAATGCCATACTATGAACTTTTCTAAAGGCGGAAGAATTTGAAAAGTAATTCAGCAAATTCGTTCTTTTTAGGAAGAAGCGACTGGGTTAGATCCCAGCATTTGGGGAGGGGGGGGGGGGATTGGTGGGACTGGACTGATGTCAAGGGCATAGTGTTTGTCAAGACTCTCCCAAATGTACCTTTCTCTGGATTCCAGGAGTTCTCTCGTTCGATGGAAATACAAATCATACATTTCATAAATATTATTTTAACAGCCATTCCGCTTTAAAACACGTTCCCGCACCACCACCACAACAAACACACACACACACGCACACGCGAGGTGGTGATACAAAGTACTGTAGTTGCACGAATTGGGATTTGCAATGCTGATGAGGAAAGGCAATGTGATTTGAAGGTCTGACCGAGTGTGTTGCAGACTGACTGACTGACTGACTGCCGAGAGTCTCGGCTCCCGAGTCTGGCTGCAAGTGATAAAATTATGCCGAGGCTTTTTTAACGTGAGAGCGGATAGCCAGCAAAAGTTTCCGCCGGCTTGACTCAGTCTCGAGTCTGCCTGACACTTTTATGGGGTAATCTGATCACTGGACTGGTGGGATAAGTTGAAAGCAGGGAGCTTTGACTCAGAACTCGCCCGGACTTTGTCTTCAATCCGCAGTGAACGTGGATCAACTCACAGTGGGCTCTTTTTGGCAGAGACTGGATTTAAGATTTGTGGAAAAGAAGAGGAGGAGGAGGAGGAGGAGGAGGGAGGGGGAGAGAGAGAGAGGGGAGGCACCAGTAATCACCAGCACACCAGTAATCACTTTAGCCACAACACTGGTTAATAAACACGTAGCCACAAGCAGATGTGTTGCCTCGGTCCGAGGCAGATGTTGAGTACAGCACAAGGAGGGAGGGAAGGAGGGAGAGGGAGGAGGAGGAGAAGAAGAAGGGAATCGGCAGTCTATTAGAAAAGAAGCGAACGCAGGAGTGCACCATTAAGGCTAAAATACAACAGGGAAATGAATAAATAGGCAAGAGGCCAGGCAGGATCGATTCACTCTAAAGAAGGGAGGTAAACGTGTTAGGATTGTTTGGAGGGAGGGAGGGTGAGAGGAAGAGTTGATGCGGGGAGGAACGAATACTGTGGAGTAGATGCAGATCATTTTCTTGTTCTGTTTTGTTTTAGTGGAGGGGGTGGGAGGAAAAAAGGCGCAAAACACGCGCAAAAAAAAAATACCAGCTAAGCTGGGGAGGGGAGGGGGGGGAGAGAGCGCTGCCAGAACCTCATGCTGGTTTCCTCACAGAGAGAGAAGATGCAATCAAACTATGCACAAAGGGGAAGTGCGTGCATAAAGCCAACCGTTCCCCCAGGCTATAGGAATAAAGGGAATCAATAGATGAAAACACATGAGCTTAAGCCTATTTCTGCCATCCATTTCACCGAGCTGCTGGCTTTAAAGATCTGTGCAAATATTAACACGCGAGCATGAAGGTTTCAGAGCCAGGGAATGTACGCAGTAGATTTTATATATATATATATATACACATACACACGTGTGTGTGTGTGTGCGTGTGTATGACTTTTTATGGGCTTAACCAGTTCCAATGCTTCTTGTTTCAGACCGAGCTACACACACACACACACACATACACACACAGTGAAGGGCTATCAGGGCAGCTGATACGGAGGACAGGATGATTTTTTAAAAATTATTATTTCGAGCACTTAACTTGGAATTGCAGGCCGATTCCTCTCCGGAAAACAGACCTGGTAAAAGGAGGAGGAGGCGAGGGGGATTTCGAGTACCAATTCAGGACAGATAACCCTTGCAGACTGCAACTACTCCTTCACAAACTAACTTGCTCGCCAAAGTACAAGTTTCCGATCCCCCCCCCCCACCCCCCAACCACGCACACATATACACTCAGTGCACCAATTTATGCGAGTCTTGGTGAGACGGGAGTTTTGCAAAAAAAAGAAAGGTTACTTGAGTTTAAAGTTAGCAACCTCAAAAGCCCAGAACTATTGCAGCTTCATTTCAATTTTAAAATATGGCTGGGATCGCCACTTAAAATGCGGGCACAGTGTAGCTAAGCCAAACTGGTTTTATCGGAGTGGGGGGGGGGGGGGGGGGGGGGTGCTGTGGGGATCCGATTTCTGGGAGGGTAAAGTCAGGGCTGAATTACACTAGTTTCCAGATCTTGAACAGTGTTTCCATTCAGCTGCTGGGAGTCGTTTGCAATGTTTGCACCTGAGTCCAGGTACATCTTGGGCTAAATATAGATTCAATGCTACGAGTGTTTTGCTGCCAAACAGTGCCTAGAATTGCTGGATACTATACTTTTTCCAGTTAGCCACTCACATCATAATTTTTTTGAAAAAACTAGGGAAGGGCACTTTGTGTTCTGAATAAAGGCGTAAATGTGTGTGTGTGTGTGTGTATGGTGGGGGGGGGGGGGGGGGGGGAGAGGGGAGGAGGAGAGAGGTGTGGTACGTGATGTGAAATGGTCACCGGTGATAATTATCACATCAACATACCCACATCTCTTCGCCCCTTCTTTCTTCCACTTAACAGTATCTGAATGCAGTATACGGTTATATCCAGTTCTAAATTACAAGCTGGTTTACATGAATTGTGGTCCCCTAGTACAGTGGTTAGCGCGCTCGCTTCACAAGCGAGAGGACCAGGTTTTGATTCCCTAGCGGGGCAAAGCCTTAAACAAATTTCCTTACTCCACACCCCTCTGTTCACCAAGCAATACGTAGAAACCTGTTTGTTAGTCGATTGGCAAATCACTAATAATCTCTCCAAAAAAATGTGATCACTCAATCTATGACTGTTTGTGGGACACTGCTGTGCGCATTTGGCTGCCAAGTTTCGCTCACATAATACACAGTGAATTCACTTTACAATATAATATGTGAAGCGGTTTGAGATATCTCAACAACTTGATAAGGTGCTATATCAAATGCAAGGATTATTATTGTAAATCCAACTCATCTGCTTCACTTCAGTGGAAATGTTTAAAATTCTAATATGTTTAAAATTTGTTAATTCCTCCCCAACCCCCCACACACATACACACACAAACACACACACATATTCTAATCTCCCTCCAACACAGTATCTGATAGGTGTCCAGGTAATTCATTCTATTACCCCATTTATCATCATCTTCCAGAGGAAACGATGGGAGAGCAGAGGTGAGACACAGCTGTGTGCAATTGGCTGCTATGTTTTGCCACAAAATACTCAGTCAATTTACTTGATAATATTTTCTATGAAGCGCTTTGAGATGTCTCAACAATGTGCTGTGGCGCTACATCAAATGCAAGGATTATCATTATTATTAGAGTCAAACTCATCTGGAGTCCTGTAGCTTTGCAAGTAGCTCAGTGGTTAGAGCACTTGCTTTGCAAGCGAGAGACCTGAGTTCAATTCCAGGCAGGTTAGGGCGAAACCTTGGGCAAGTTTCCTAACTCCACACAGAGCCTAATAATAATCCCTCCAAAACCAAAAACAATAATAAATTGGTCATTTTCAATCTACGACTGTTTGTGGGACATTGCTGTGCGCAATTGGCTGCCGCGTTCGCCCACAAATATACAGTCAATTCACTTTACAGTGTGTTCTATGAAGCGCTTTGGGACGTCCTCCCGATGTGAAAAGCGCTATATCAAATGCAAGGATTATTATTATTATTAAGTGAGAGACCTGAGTTCAATTCCAGGCAGGGCGAAACCTTGGGCAAGTTTCCTTACTCCACACGTCTAATAATAATCTCTCCAAAAAAACAGAAACAATAATAAATTGATCATTTTCAATCCACGACTGTTTGTGGGACACTGCTGTGCGCAATTGGCTGCCGCGTTCGCTCACACAAATATACAGTCAATTCACTCTACAGTATATTCTGCGAAGCGCTTTGGGACGTCCAGAAGACGCGAAAAGCGCTATATCCAATGCGAGGATTATTATCATTATTATTACTATCATCTGTTTCACTTTAGTGGAAATGTTTAAAATTCTAACGGTGATGTTTTTAATTCCGTTTCCCCGCGCCCCCTCCTCCCCCAACACACACATACTCCAATCTCCCTTCAATACAGTATATGACAGGCGTCCAAGTATTCATTCCATTGCCCCATTCATCATCTGTCAGAATAAAAGATGGGAGAGCAGAGGGCAGGCACATGAAAGCCCATCGGTCAATCCGCCCTTATATTCCAGACTGGCTCAACCTGTCCCGCTCCCGAGCTGCAATTCTACCCTTTTTTTTTGTTGTCTCGACCTGAAATCAATCACTTCCAAGTGAGAATTGAATCGTCCTTTTTTTTAAAAAAAAAGGGGGCAAACAACTGAAACGAGGTCATAAATATCTATAGGAACTGAGACTCGGGACACTTTTTTCCTGTGGCGGTGAGAGCCATTGCACAGACATTGCAGCGATCTTCCCCCGGGAAGGTAGTTAGTTATCTTCTATTTTCTGTAAACAGTGCCTCTGCTGACAGATACATTGGTTTCACAGCCGATCTTTGTGAAAAAATAGTAGCAAAATTCTCTGAGAGAGTGCCACTCTCTCTCTCTCTCTCTCTCTCCCCCCAACCCACCCCACCACGCATCCAATATGAAATATAAAGCATGTTCTGTCAGAATGGCACCGCAAACTTTTAACGTGTGGGTTAACATCCAGAACCAACACGTTTTGGAACTGATTCCAGGTCTTTTTGTTTGATTTTCATCCGACTGATCGGTCGGTCTCTCAAAGTTCAGCCTTTTGGTTTAACGTGTGTCAAAGTGGCCTCTGCCCCACACGGGGTTATGGGGTGATTTTATATATATATTCATTTGCATTTTTTGCATTTTCAAGTAACCCGAGTCCTTGCTGTTTTGCCCTCGAACGCTTTTTTGCAAGAGAGACTGAGGTTTGTGGATGGAGAGAACAGCAGCTCGTTATCACTGTCGGTGAGCGATTTCAGCCGTTCTCAGTCCTGTTGTTGACTCACTGTGTGCCGCACATCTTCACAGCTCTGGTTTGGGTCCAAAAAAAAATAAGAAAAGAAATCATTAAAATGGCCATCGCTATTATTTTTTTGAAAAAAAAAGGAGATCGATAAAGGGAATCAGGCGAGAAACACACGTCACGCGTGTATTACATTTGCACAGACTGGGGCTTTGCTTTGCTGAACTGTACACAGCGTGTGTTAGTCTTCCAGTGCGATCCAATAACAGCTGTGCGAGAGGCGATGTGTTAATGACTGATCAGTGACCAGACTCAGTAAAGGTGAGAGCTGAGCAGTGCAGTGCAGTGCCTGCTCTTTCTATCTGCTTTGCAGTTAGTTACTCAGTAACCAAGACCAGAAGGAGCCACTGCTTAATGTCTCCAACACACGGCTGGATAAACTTCACCTGAAATGACTCACCCCCGTTTGGGGTGGGGGGGGGAGACTGCAAAGGCGAAACCTACAGTGACAATTGTGGATCGAAAGACGAAGCTGCCAATCAAACCCCGTCCTCTCTGGTTTCCAAGCGAGGAAATAGATCGTTGCTATTTACAAGTTATATTGATAGTCAGCACGGTTAAAGTGCACAAACTCTCAGGAGCGCTATTCTGTTACCTGGGAATAATTGCAATCCTTGTATTTGATTAGGCACCTTTCAGGTCAAGAGGATGTCTGAAAGTGTTTCGCTGGATCCACTGTAAAGTGTAGGACTGTGTATTTTGTAGGTGAAAGGTTGCAGTCAATTTGCGCACAGCAGTGTCCCACAAACAACAGTGAAATGAATGACCAGGTTTATCTTGGGGATTATTGGCCAGGACACCAGGAGAAACTCCCTTTTCTTATCAAAACATGCCATGGGGATCCTTAATGTCCACATGAACAGGCAGATGGGACCTTGATTTAACATCTCATCTGAAGGATGGCACCTCCGACTGCCAAGCTCCCCCAGCACTAGATTGAAGTGTCATCCCAGAGTAAACAAGTTTAAAGTCTTGACATAAGGCTTGAACCTACACCCTTCTGACTCAGAGACAAGAGGGCTGCCAACTGAGCCAGGCTGCCACCCTGGAGAGTATAACAATTGCACTTATTTGCAAAATTTTGAAGGCTCACAGAATCAGATATTACAGATTACTGAAGGAAAAAGAAAAACAATCCAGTTTCGGTTCTCCCAAAACCACAGCCATCTCCAGAACACCCAGTGGTCATCATTGACATTGCTTTAATGGAATGTTTTAAAGTTATACTGCAGTGAGTTTGACGGGCAGCAGGGCACATTCATCAGGTTTTTTTTATTATGGCACAAACAATCAAATTCTCCTGACTAGAAGGCTTCGGACACAGCTCAGTGATCTAGGCAAAGCTGTATCATGCTTAGTAGATCAAGGGAACAATTGTGTGGAAGTGTCATACCAAGCAATAATCTATCCTAAGATTAAACTTTCATACCAATAGAAGCTTATGCATATACCCATATTGAAGGCATAAAATAAAATCCCGGAACCTTTAAGCGGTTAATTTAAGACCATAGAATTAAAGGACCAAATGGGAGGGTTAAGGAAACTTTCTTTAAATGATCCAAGAGAAAATGCAAAAGTAATCTCTGACAACAGGATCTGAAAACAGCTATGATTTGAACTTGAAAAATGAAGATAAGAGGAACCCAACATAGTAACCTATTAAACAATGGAACACCTAATCACAGCTGACTACGTAAGTCACAGTTGACCTCATTCCCATTGCTTCTAATGTAAATAGACACAGCTGAACTGAATACATCTATTTATGTAGCTATATATATATATATATAAACTATTAAAGTACTTATATCAAAGTTTGCTCTTGGATAAGATTTTTGCCTCCTTATACGTTTCACCATAGTTTGACCTTCTGATCTATTGAGCACTACTGATCTACAAGTTTTGCCAGTTTATAATAGAGTTGAAATCAATGTTAAATGAGGGTGTTTATTTTTTCCACCTTGTTTTGCCAACTTTCCCCTCTCCTGCAAGCTGTCTTTTTTTGGGATACCGTTCTTCAAGCCCTGACAGCCACTTGCTATCCTGTTCCCGTGGTCACTCTTTATTCACATTGTAACCCTAAACAGTGGGTGTACAGTGGGTATATGTCTGCAGGTGATTTAACTGTAGGTCTGGTGGTTGAGGACCATTCTGCCCCCAGGTGACTCAGTGAGTAAATGCACAATATGGTGTGGCACCAACAGCTGTACAGAGGAGCCTTGGGTTTTGGTCCACGTTAAGTGATAATGGATATGACCACCATTACTGGCAGCTGATTGAGCACCAACAAAGGCTCTCGGAGAAGAGAGGCATAAGGAGAATAATCAAAGGAGACATTAGATGGGGAAGAAAGGAAGGCAAATACAGAATGCAAATATTTGTACAAAACAATTGAGATTTAGGGCTGAGATTGCTGTATTGCATAACCCACTTAACTGCAATAACGTCTTGAGTGCCAAGCTCCCCTAGTGGTGTAGTTGTTAAGGTGACTGCCTAAAGTCAAACTCAGGAAATTGTTGAAAATCCTAAGTTGGATCCCTGTGTTAATGTAGCTAAACTTAACTGGGGCAGTGGAAGGAGCACCACAATTAACCTGAATGTTTCTGGTTTAGGCAGAGAAACATTAGTCAGGGCTCAGTGACCTCTGCTGAAAAGTGTGCATGCGTGAATGTCAGGTGAGGGCAGGATCAGCAGGTTCAGCTATGATGTTCCCCATGGTTGAACAGCCTGCTAACATTCACACATTCAGAATGCTCACTTGGGCAAGTTAACAGAGAGCAACCGGCGGCCACAGGACAGTACACACCAGTATGGCTCGGTGCCTTTAGGATTGAAAACTGGAAGAAAGAATATTGCTACATCATAAATCTTTAAGTGAATTGTTGAGAACATTATGATAACGTGCATGCGTTAGTATGGACAACTTAAATAACTTGGAACAGTTAATAATTTTCAAATTCAAGAAAATACACTTCTCTGTTAAAAGTGAAATGCACCACACCAAAAAAAATACCTTGGGACCCAACGCTCTGCAATTAAGAGAAGAGGGCTATACAATGTGTGATCAGCGGAGCCAGGCAGGTCTGCAGTAATTCCAGAGCACTGCTAATGACAGCATAGCCAGCTTGGCTCATCGCCAGGATTGGAAGGACAGACCAGACACTGGGGGCAGGGACAGACCAGACACTGGGGGCAGGGAGCTGTCCTCAGCTCTTTTTAACCCTGCAAGCCTAAGTTCAAATGGGTAGGGTGGTCCTAGCTGGAGAAATAGCGGGAAAGCTTACTGGACAGCAATATTAATGGCAAGCTATGTGGTTTTAGCTGGTTAGACAACAGTAGTACCCCAACGCACACTCTGGGATTCCAAAGCCTTGGCTTTTGCCAACCGTGCTTAATACTTTAGGTAAGCAGGAGGCATCCCTCCAGCGAGAGAGTGCGCATTCCATTCCAACAACATGTCTCTGGGATTTCCATGTGTAGGTGCATGGAATTCTCAGCTTGGTTTGGATACTCTTAAGCATGGTGATGGGTTTCCGTACGTGTCAGACACCTAGCTGACCAAAACAAAAATCTGCATGCTGAGGCTGGGGCATATTCTTGGCGCTGAGTAACAGCTAATGTTACCTTTACGTTCTGTCCCACACTTTGCTATGGGCCCTACACTGTCACAACCAAGACATCAGAGGAAAGTCCTGGGTGGTTCTCTCCTGAATCCGTTGACTTTTGCTTGCTTGGGTTCATCTGAACAGTTACCAGGCGTTCTCAAGTCCGTATCAAAGTGAATATTCTTCATGCTTGAAACAGTGATTGTTAGAAGACTGTTTCATCATAAGGAGGTGGTAAGTCATAGTGCAGATGTATCCATTCCATCCTTAAGAACACCTCCACACCTTCCAGTCAAGGTCAATGAATAACAATCAGGGCAGGAACACAAGCTGATATTTCCCCTCTAAGACACACCAAGATCAATTGTTGTGCCCCAACTGTTACCCTGGTGGAAATTAGCATAGACCAGAAATCCACACCTAGACAATAACATTTTAAAATTCACTTTCTCAATTCTCTCCCTTTCCTCACTGGGTTTGCTGATTCATGCTGAGTACTCCATTGGTGCTGGCAGCAAGAAAGAACTTGCTTTTTATGGCACCTATAAAATCTAAAAGCATGTTAACAATAATTGCTGTCAAATGTAGTGACTGTTCTTTGTGGACATATGATGGGTATTAGGCTATTTAATAGCGAAGGTTTGTGTAATTTTAAAGTAACCTTGTAGTATGGGAGATCCCACATCAAAGGCTGACAATCCTGGAAGTCCTCTGTGATGTGGGCTCTGAAAAGCACTTTGAAAATTGGAGTTCCAATAATCACCTGTTAACCACTCCTTCTGTGGTCAAGTACACACCCACCCATGTGAAAAGGCGATGTGTATTTTACAAGACTCACTATCATCTCAGATTGCAGATGACGAACATGAATTACTTTTGCTCTTGTTGTTCATGATGCAGCATTTGTGACCTTTGAATTGGATTACTGTGCAATTCAATAAAAGCTGACCAATATCCTTTATATCTTTTATTTTCTTCTTTAGAAACATTCCAACAAGAGCACTCAGATAAACTATTGAATACAACTGCAAAGGGACATAATCTATTCCTCTCATAGTTTCTAATTGCATTCATGTAAACTCCAGAGTTCCTTAGTGCCTCTTCCTAAGTTTCGCTAATATATTTAGTAGCCATCCACATGCAAAAGCTATCTTCCCAGGGTGCTTTTTTGGGCAGCTGAAGACTTTTGCAATTGTGCATTGTTAGAGCTGAAAGTGTTGTAAGAAGTTTGTGTCTTAACCGTTCAGGAGTGACTCGATGAAATCAAAACCTTCCTATCAGGAGTAGAGTCAAAGGAAGGATTGTCTGTGATTGTAGCTCAAAAATATCAATCAAATCTACTCAAGGTATCCGTTGCAACACTTGGGAGTTATCACAATGTACTTGACGGCTTATTTACAGATTTATGATGGAGCAACGCATTTTCCCAGTTCTCTGATACTTTCAGGTGAACTTTCACCAGCTGCGCATCTGAAATAGTTTTTTTAAACGAGAAAGCAAAGACAGGTGGAGAAAACCAGTTGACAAGACAGGATTTTCCATGAATTTATCTGATAATGTCAATAATAGTGATTGTTTAATGCACAGGATTACTTTTCTATTTATTGCACATGCATTTCTTTTATAGATTCGTTCATTTTTAAAGTGATGTTTTTCCTCCCACAATTTCTTCCCGGTCAAGCTAACCAGGTCCTTTGCAGTCCCCTTGCTTTGTTGCTGGTTGCTCTGAGGTGCAATTACAGTACTCTGCCCATTACCCTCCCTCACTTGGTGGCCTGCCTGAGATCAGTAGCTGACTGTGTTGGGACTGCGTGGTATGAACCCTGGTATTATGATTCCATGGTATATTACTGTGGTAATCTCCTTTACCAGTAGATTGCCCTGCAGTAACAGTTCTTAAATTGCTACGTTTTATTAAAATTATAGTCAAGGAAAAATGGCCAGACTGAAACTGTGCTCCTTTACCGCTGAAGCAAATTTTCAGCATGCGCACACATACACATAAGTATACACACACATAATCAAACACACAAGCAATACATACACAAACAAATAAACAGGCATTGCACAGATGAACACACACCCAGTGCAGGTTGTGGCTCATAGGGATGGTTGTTATGGTGTTTGCTCAGTCTCTAATAGTGATATTCCACACCAGTGAGTGTGAAATCAATGATGTTATGCATGCAATCCGCATCACTCAACTGATTACTACACATTGCATAGTGGTCTGACTTAAGCTCCAGCCCAATAAAGCTTGCACAATAAATAATATCAATAACATTAATAATAATGATAATAATAACAATCCTTGTATTTGGTATAGCACCTTTCATGTCGGGAGGACTTCCCAAAGCGCTTTTCAGGATTTATTTTGAAGTGGAGTGGCTGTTTATTTGTATGCCAATGCGGCAGCCCAATTTTGCACAGCAATGTCCCGCAAACAGTTATGAAACCAAGGACTAGTTTTATTGTGGGGGTTTGTTGGACAGGACTTGGCATTCTCTTTTCAGAAAGTGCATGACATTAAATTGGATGATGATGTGTGAGCAGCATTCCTTTACTAGCCTGTGTGCCATTCACACGCATATCAGAATAATCCATCACTAGTCCCTACAGCCTAGCTTTAACTCTGGAGATATTGTGAGCTGGGGGAGCTCAGTAACAAGCTGTGCCTTGAAGTTGGAGGGTGTAGATTTGCGATCAGGATCCTTGCATGGAAGTTCCCAGTGTTTGCAAATGTGCTTTCTCTAACAAATGGGAATGGCATGGGGTGGGAGGGAGGGGAGGGAAAGAGAAACCCTGAACCGACACATAAGTCTGCAAACAATCACTTGTCCACCTTTTACGGTGAGGAAACAATACATGAAAAGTCAGGATGATTTAGAGCTAAAGTGAAACAGAAACAATTCATATATTTTTAAAAGGTTTCCATGCTCACTTTTCTCCCAGCTGAAAGTATGGACCTCCACGCCACACTATCAGTGATTGAGCTTCCAGATTCTAAGTCCTTAACCTTTGGAACTCCCTCGCTCTACTTCTCTGCTTCACCCCCTTTGTATCTATCTTTAAATCCCACCTTAAGTACTACTTGATAGACAATATACAAAAGCAAGTTGTTATTGTTGTTGCTGCTGTGGGGTTATGCTTACACAAATGATAACTGCCTCCAATACTTTGCCCGAGAGGGCTTTTGTACACTGAGTCTTTATGATGGGATTTCCAGTTATAAAGATTCAATGGAAAAGATTGCTATTAATAGCCATCAGCGTAGGTTAAACCCCTGAGGGTGCTGGAAAGATATGTGACCATGTTGGGTCATCACAGCTGAGACTGATGATCCTGTCCTTCCCTCATATGCACACATGTCCACTTTCCAGCAGAGGTCACTGGTCAGAGATCAGGAGTGGGAAGCCTGGCTGATATTTGCCCCCCTCCCCCCTCAGCCAACCAAAGCCAATTATAGTGACCCATTACAGCCTGAGCTAAGCTCAGGTAACTCAGCTCAGATCAAATTTCTCCAATGCTACTGGCATTCATTCTGCACAGATTGCATAACAAAGAACAGCCATATGTTGAAAAATACAACAGCACATTGTTCCCAGTATAAATAGAAAGATATGCGCGAGAGGCCAAATTGTGCTTGTGGGTGCCACACATTTGCCTGTGTTTGCACAGAGCCTACCAACACCTGATTTTGGGATTGCTCTGAGTCATATGGATAAATATTTTTAACCTATACCTTGGAATGCATATTTATGTGTGTTAGAAGCCCGTGAACGATTGAGACCTTCGGAAACTTGGACCTGAAGTTTGCAAGTTTTGTTTAAGTTTCCCCTTTCACTCATGAAGCCATTGAGTGATGTTGGATACATTTCCCCAGTCCCTGTTTTCCTGTGGGGTTGGGTGGTCATGAGATGACAGTCAGGAACAAGATCTATCGTTGATTTTCTCTTCTCCAACTCCGGGCAGTGAGGCCAATTATAATTACTGAACCTAGTCCTTTCAAATTTGTATGGCTCAGTTTCAACCTCTGGTGACTGAAACATAAGGAGCTGCCTAGGCCCTAAAGATTGTGCAGAGGAGGGCAATAATGATGATGATCTGAAGTGTTAGAAGAACGAGCTACGAGCAACAATTAGACAAGCTAGGACTTTTCAGTCTTGAGAGAAGATTCGGGTGGGTGGGAGTCCTTATAGAGGCATGTATAGAATTTTGAGTGGAATTGAGTATAGAATTGAAAAAGTAAACCCAGAATAATACTTTAGGATGCGCAAAGATAGTGGAACACAAGAACATAAATTTAGAGTGGCGATTTCAGGACAGATACCAGGAAGGTTTTCTTTACCCAGAGGGCAACTCACAACTGCAACAGGTTGCCAGGAAGGCTGGAGAGAACAGGATATGAGACTCATTATAAAGCAGCTTTTATTCTGATGTGAGGACGGCAGAGTGGGTATTCTGGAAAGATGAGATTTGGTGGGCCAAAGGGTCTTCTTCATATTTGGCAAGCTCCAAAGTTTCAAAAGTAACATAGGAACAGGAGTAGGCCATTCAGCCCCTCAAGCGAGTTCCATCCTTCTATTAGATCATGACTGATTTGTACCTGAACTCCAAATTACCTGTCTTTGCCCCATATCTCCTGACACCCTTACCTAACAAAAATATACCCTTACCTGACAAAAGCATTCTACAATGGCTTCATTGTTTGAGTTTGCTAATTCAGACTCTTGGGGAGAAAAAATACTCTTGTGCTAAGTTTAGCCATGTTGAGACTGAACACCAACAATTACAGAATACCAGGAACCAGCTCATAGCATTGATCTAAGTATACCTGGAGGCCTGAGCATCAACAACAACACATTTACATTTATATAGTGCATTTCAAGTCAAGAGGACTTCCTAAACCCTGAGCAATCTCATCCATTTGGACCAAACTCAGCTTGCAGTGTGGTGACCTGATCTAGCTGACCATGGGATTCAGTCTACCATCCTACCGTAGGGTCTGAATTTCAGACAGATGGGTACCATAAGTAGGTCAGAGAGAGCATTGTAAAAATAGATTAAGTGATTTTAATGATTACATGTCCCTGTTTCTGTGGTGATAATAAGAGGTGTATGGTAGATGTGTTTACCCAGAAGCCAATCTTGATGAAGCAGATCAAGAGGTTTCGGTTACTTGGGGTTTCAGTTGTGTCACCCGCAGCAGAAAGTGTGGCGCTTAAGGTGAAGGCGATGACTCTAAAGTAAATGCTGCACAGTACAACATGTCTTGTTCTGGTTTCAGGGTCTTTTTCTGACATGTGTGAATCATTGTACATGTAAGGGACTGGTATCACATATATGTAGATACCAGCTTGCATGCTGTGATAATGGCACATAGGCCCTCTCATGTGTGGAAATGTGACTAACACTCTGTGCTATGAGATCAAACCAGTTTGTGGTATTGAAATCAAAGGGGGAAATTCAGTCAACATTTTAGCCACATGAAAGTAAATCACAATGATCCTTTATGGGTCAGTTTGTGTCAGCGAGAGAAGCCTTTCACTCACCTTGACCAGTTGTTTCTGTGAAAGTAAAAATATCCCAAATAACTCCAAAAATACTCCCACCCACTATATTACGGCTAAAAATAAACACGTTCCCAAATCTAATGGAAATATTTAACTCTGAGATGTGTACTGCTATCTTGAGTTCAGCGTCCCAGGATTTATTATAGCACTTGGATATCCCTCTTGTGCCAAAGAAGTCCCAAGTGGACCAAAATTCACATGTGACCTTCTAGTTCATTACTGCCTGAGTAATGTCTGCATTAATTGCTGCGGCAGTCCCATAGGACAGAAAAACCTGGAGCCAAGCATAGCTGAGTCGTAGCAGTTGGCTGTCTGGTTTGAATCTGTCTAACACCCCGTAGGGCTGTTGTCTGGGGCAACCCCAACTAGCTTCTTCTATCTGTGACTGAAAACATACACAGGACAGTGTTCTTGTAACTTAGTAACTTAGTAACAATTCCAGGCAGGAGTAAACCATTGGCCCATGTAGCTAACCCATCATAGCAGCTTTTGTTGCACACGACTATTGCCCGAGAAGAACAAATTCTGAGTTAAAATGATTTGCTTTCGGTTGTTTTTTTTTTGCCCCTTGACTCTGGTAGTAATGGGCTTGGTAATCCATTTTCACACCAGTTTAGTTCTTTAAACACATTAAAGCGCATGCAGGTACCTCGCAATATCTCACAAAGATGCACTGAACTCTTAATGCACAAAGCACTGAAATGACCTCACTAATATTTATACGATAAAGTCCCAAAGCTGTTACGAATCAGTTAAAATGCAAGCTTTTTTATAAAAAATCAACAACAGATTTTTTTTCCTTCACAAACTCACAGAGCATCGAGAGACAAATTGCAGATAACTGGTTTCAACAGATTGACTGAAGCTTTGTAAAGACGGGCCTTAATCGAGGGGAATTCATTTAATGGGCAAAGCATGCAGCAATCCTCAAAAATGCCATAAATTTACTGGACAGTCAAAAGCACATAATTACAGGATTAAGAGCAAAGAGACTGTACCAGGTTGTGAATAATGAAGTCTCAGAAAGACCAGTTGGGTACTTAGGTGAACAATAAATACATAAGCATTTTCTAAGATGAGTTCTGGGGGCTATGAATCTATTGCTTGAAGTTAGATTGTGTGTGGACAGTACAAGTGGAACCTTCAAATACCTTGTTATCTATCTTATGACTATACCTACGATCACCTCCCCTTTCTCCCCAGCTCAGCATCAAACTCTGTCAAAGATGTTACCCTGCGTGGACACCATATAAATGCTAGTTGTTATTAGTGTCTTTGACTCCTGTTTTAAAACCCATCTCTTCGACTGCATCTATGGTCACCACTCCATTTCTCCCTCTCCCATGCTTGTCATCCGATCCCATTATTGTAAAGTGCTCCAAGACATTACCCCACGCGAGGGGCGTTAAATGAAAGCAAGCTGTTGTTATTGTTGTTGTACCTACTTAACTGTATATACTGTAAAAGCAGTCTGATAGTGTGGAAACAAAGCAGAGGCATCCGCACAATGAAATTGTCGTGGGTTTTGGGTCTCAAGCTTCTTCCATCTTTTGTTATGAGAACTTGGAACGCAGCACGTTCTGTTAGTTCTTGTCTCGGTGCAAGGTGAGTCACAGAATAGAAGGAAATCAAACAAGCTCAGTTGGTAAATGCACTGACTAATGAAGAATGCACACTGCAGATCAGAAAGGTTTACCTTTGATTCAAAACGTGCATTTGTTGCATGACCTCAGTTGGGGGCAGTACGAGGTGGTACTATTGGCGTCAGTGCCAGCTGGTTAAGGAAGGGGGAAAATAAGCTCTTGATTGGGATCCAGTGACCCCTGTAGGAAAACATATATATGGATGCTGGGCAAAACTTAGGCTTGATGCCTCCATGGTCATGCAGCATATAGCAGACACTGTCTAGGCTCAGACAGTTAGAATGGCCACTTGCGTGGCATGTAAAAGGGCTGTTAACAGATGGAACCAACTGTACCAGTCTGGGCCAGAGGGTGGAAAGCTGGAATGGGGAAAGAAATGGTGCAGAGTCACATCCAAACCCAATCCTGTCCTCACGCAGCAGTCACACTTACAACAGCAACAAGTTGCATTTACATAGCACCCCTCATGCAGGGTCATCTCCCTCACACAGAGCGCTTACCTGTGATCCCCACGAGCAATCATTGGTTAACAATCAGGAGCAGAACAACTGCTCCTTCATGAGTTCACAGGCACTGAGGGCAACAAAGCATCCCAACTGCTGGCTCAATTGAGATCAGGTACATCAGCATAGGAGCGCCAGAGTTTTGGGATTTTTCGAACTGTTTCTTCTTGAAGCAAGAAACAGAGCATCTAACGCTCCCCAGTTATAAGCTTTTGAGGAGAGTAATTTTTCATGGCAGATGGAACTGTTCCAAAAACAACGACCAGGCTTTACACAAAAATTAAATCAGACCCATGTTGCTCTTGCTTGTTTATGATCTGGTTTGTGCATTAACTTTCAAACCAGGAATAGTCAATCACTACCTGACGGCTGCTCAAATGGGTGAATGCTGTTGTTATCCTCTATAGTGTATTATAGGGCACCCTGTACCATTAAAAATGCCTTGCGATTGACTTTGACTGACATTGTGATTTATAGCAGGGATATAAAGAGTATATTTCAGTTAAGTGTACAGAATAATGGCCATTGACAAAGTGCTATTATGCACTTAACACCTTTAGCAGATTAGTTTGCGTATCTTGCAGTGAAGGGGATCACGGTTTCATTATTAGTGGCCCTGGCACACTTGAACAATTTGCATTCTTCAATTTATTTAACATGGAGTTTACAATAAATTGGGGATGGTTTGATGCAGGGGCATTGTCTCGCCACAGTGGTAATCAGCAGCTGTTTCCACATTTGCTGCAAGTGGAGCTGGACCTGCTGGAAATGATCATCTGCTGTTGCACAGACTCTTAAAGGGGCACTGCCACATGGTGCAAGATGCTGGGCTATATTGCCAAATCAGTTCAGTTCAGATTCCCAGAAGTCATGCTCAAGCTGTATTGTGCCCTGGTCAGGCTGCACCTGGGACGAGTCTGTACAGTTCTGGTTTCCGTGCCATAAGGGAGTTTAGAACCTAGAGGCAGTGCAAGGGAGGGAAACGAGAAAAATCCTATGTTAAAGGAAATAAGTTACGTGCAATGAGGTGTATGAAACATTGAATGGTATTGAGAAGATAAATGCAAAACAATGCTTTTAGATATGTCAGGGCACAGATTTGGGCAGTTTCAGAACAGTGATCAGGAAGCTGTTATTTACTTAGAGGATAATTAATGACTGGAAAAGTTGGCAGGAAGGATGGTTGAGTGCAGGATCCTGGTCATGTTTAACAAACAGCTTTATTTTGTATTGGGCGGATAATACAGTGAGTATTAATAATAATACTTGCATTTGATACAACACAACATGTTTTGCCCACAAAATATACAGTCAATTCACTTTACAGTATATTTTGTGATGTGCTTTGGGACGTCTCAAAGACGTGATAAGGCACTATATCAAATGCAAGGGTTATTATTATTATTAACACCTTTCATGTCAGGCAGACATTTCAAAGCTTTTACTGAATAGTGTATTGACTGTGCATTTTGTTGGTGATCTTGTTCCCTGTGAAGGGATTGTTTTTGAAAAGAGGCACGGCATTTGGCATGACATTTTTGCAGATAGTTAGTTTGGTTTATAAATATGATGACATTGGTGCAGTTTCACTATCACATCACATCATGTGTGAGAATTCAACAGTTTCTCTACCCTCCTCTCTCTACAAGGTGCTGAGGAATGTTGGAGTTATTCTCAAAACCTCCAGTTAAAACTTTCAGCCTTAAGTGGCTATTTTTCAGATCTGTGCTCAGACAAGAATGCTATCAGGTTTAAAAATAATTCAATGCAGTGCTTCATCACATTAAAATATGATCAAAGTGTTTCACAAAGTGTTTCAAAGTCACTTTCAAGTATAATGATTTTTCTTAAGTAGACAAATGGACATCTAATCTGCCCCAACCTCACCCCAAAAACAATGAATAACTAATTATTTTTTGTGATTTTGTATGAGAGAGAAATATTAACCAGGTCACTAAACTCTGTGCATGCCATGGCATCTAACATTCACTTGAGCCACCAGAACAGGCACAGAACAGGCAGACTCAGTTTAACATTGCATCAAAGGTCAGAATCTCCAACAATGCTGCACCTGCAGCTACTGAAATTGCCATGTCCGTGGCAATGACACCTTCATGTGTCACTTTGACATTGATTGTGAGATTGATGAAATTACACTTTCTACTTACATTAATTCTAACAGTCCTATGTATTGTGTTCATTCACACGACAATACAGTGTGAAACTTAATGCAACTACATCAGGGTAAAGTTACCCAACAAATAAAGTTGCAAGTACGAGGCATGCTGGAACATTCAAAACCCTGATAATTATCAACTAAATCATTGTTCTGCCAACCTATCTTTCCCAAGCATGGAAATAATGATGCTAAAAATGTGCTCAGCATTTTGTGATATACGATATGTCACACCAAACTCTGCTTATCCCAACCTATCTAAGTAAAATCAGCATTATATCTCGACTCTCCTCCGTATGAGTCAAACCAGCACCAACGTTTGCATTCCGACCTCTCAGCAACTCAGTCAACCGCAATATGCAGCCCTTACACACTGCTGTGGAACACTGCTTCAATTGCCAATGAATGCTGATTAGAAATTTGAAGTAACAGAAACCTTCAAGTGAGCCTGTTCCGTGTGCCCTTGAGAAACTTCACAGTGCAATGCAGGGGCTAAATAAATAAGGATGTGGTATTTGTGTTTGTTTACCAGAACTTCCCATCCCCCCCCCCCCCCCCCCCCACATCTCTTTGCCAATACAACGCTACTTATTCAGCTGAGGAAATGGATAAAACACATGTAGCTGATAGGTTGAATTGCCTGCTGGGACTCAGACTGGAGGTGAGAAACGCCTCATCACTGCATTCAGTCACACTCTATTTGAATAGTGAATGCTGAGTGACTGATGGGAAGGGAAGATTTGGAATGTTTCAGTAACATATCCCACTTTTCTTCAGGGTTTTGTTTTTGACCGAGCCTCCTCCTTCTCCTCCTCCCCCTCAGTATCACTCACTGTTCCTTGACCAAGATGCAGTATGACATTGTGGGAAAGGAAGGTACAGACCCGTGTCCTCCCACTGCAAGCTGTGCTGCTGGCTGCCAAGTTATTCTGTGTTACAGTAAGGATGCCAGACTGTTTTGTTTTCTTGTTCTCGTTGAGATGAGGATGTCAGAGCGTTGTGAGTGGAACACTTTCCCACTTCAGGCACCCACTGCCAGCATCAAGCACTCCCAGGTCAGGTACAGCACAGGCAACTGCACTGTAAAGCTCCATCTACTTTATCCCAACAATGTACTGAAATGCGAACCTCAGAAGAACCTCACCATCAACTACACCAGTGACAGTTTATTTGCCACACCAGCCATTCTTGTGGTCTCTGAGTGAGGTGGACAATTTACATGCGCTGTTGTACTCTGGAGTTGTACTTGGAGTCCTGTAGCTCAGTGGTTAGAGCGCTCGCTTTGCAAGCGAGAGACCTGAGTTCAATTCCAGGCACAGGGCAAAACCTTGGGCAAGTTTCCTTACTCCACACGCCTAATAATAATCCCTCCAAAACCCAAAACAATAATAAATTGGTCATTTTCAATCTACGACTGTCTGTGGGACATTGCTGTGCGCAATTGGCTGCCGCGTTCGCCCACAAATATACAGTCAATTCACTTTAGTGTGTTCTGTGAAGCGCTTTGGGACGTCCTCCTGACGTGAAAAGCGCGATATCAAAATGCAAGGAATATTATTATTATAGAGTGAATGTCAGCAACGTATATTACTGTGGGGTCATTGAAGCTGAGCTTCATCCTGTTCTCATTTGATGTCAAACGGATGTCATGGGATAGCAGTTAAGAGCAGAGATTCTGGCAGATTCTGGCTACCAACTGTGCCAGACTGACCCCACCTGAGCCAGGTTCTTTTCAGAGAGCTGCGAGAGTGCAATTTCAACCTGCGAAAGCAGGAAATCATCTTTGTTTCTGCACTGCTGAACGGGAACGCTGAGCAGAAGTCAGAGAAGCGTTTTGAACTCACTGGAAGTTTTCCAGGCAGCCTTCTTCCCACTAATGGTATAGTCAGACAGAATGCACATCCACTGTAGTGCAAAGTGTTGCTGTTACAGTTTCATTGTTTTTACATGGCTGATTTTAAAAGTTTGATTAAAGCAAAAATCAGGGGACACAGTAACTGACTACATGTTGCTGGGTTACCATTGTATCACTGTGCTCTCTGCACTTTACCAACCTGCCACGCTGTCTCTCCATTGACCTGTGTCAGTTTCAATCAGATTGGCAAACTCGGAATCAGTCCAATATTTGTTAAGCACTAGAATTATATGTAACCAAGTGTGCGACAATGTTTGTGGATTATTTTACATTTTTCAGACCCAAAGAATTACTATGTAGAGCTCTGAAGAAGTGATCCCAGTGACTGCACATCTCCTGTTGAGACATTAAGCTCACAGGTTGAAAATGTACTCTACAGAAGAAAACACGGAACGCGAAAGCCAGCCAGAAACCAACTTCTTCCACAGAAATGTGGAACCTTATGGACTTTTAGAAAAAAAAACAAGAGATTTAAAGTATAATTGTCCTCTTCAGGCCCCTGCGTGGGTGCACAGCATTCCCACAACAATAGGACTCTGATGCTCTAAGCTAGTTTTGAAGAAGAGTGTGAGAGCAGCGTGGGTTGACTTGGCCATTGACTGCATTGGGTTCCTGTGGGGACATAGCCTTTTCCCCTGACAAGCAGAGATTGGGAACTTCCCATATGGGGAAATCACAGGCTTTGCCCTGTGAAATCTGACAGACAGCTGGCAGCTCTGACCTCACCCATCAGTCACACAGCCCACAAGACAGATATGACTTAACCAGTGGATGTTTGAACAGGCAGAACATCAGTCACGTTTTGTCTCATTCTCTTGAGTGGCGGCCCTCCAACCCACTGAGATCAGTATCATCTTCACTCCCATTCCTGAGATACGAATAGATTTATCTTAATAAAATGAGGGAGGGAAGTTTATTAATGATGCCTGGTGAAGTGGGTTACAATCAGACATGTGGTCATAATAATCATATGTGACGTAGCACCCTTCAGGTTGTGAGGATGTCTCAAAACAAATCACAGGAAATTACTGTAAAGTGTAGTGACTATGTTTTTTAAGTGAACCTGATAGCCAATTTTGCAAACAGCAGTGACCCACAAACAGCTTTGAAGTAAATGACCAATTTTATCAATCTAGGGGATTGTTGACCAGAACACTGGTCGACAATCCAGAAAGTCCCTTCTCTCTTCAAATAATGTCATGGGATCTTTAATGTCCACCCGAAAAGGCAGGTGAGACCTTGGTTTAATATCTCATGCAAAGGATGGCATCTCTAACAATGAAGCGCTCCCCCACCACTGCATTGGAGTGTCAGTTTGGACTATATGAGATCCTGACTCAGAGATGAAAGTGCTACCAACTGAGCCAGGCTGATATTCTTAATATAACCTCGAAATCAAGTTCGAAATTAGAATCTGTGTAAAACCGGGGAGAAAATTTCAATGTCTTAATTGATATGATGGTGTAATCAGACCTCTGGTACCTCAGTCTTATTATGTGCAACGTCCAGAAGGAAATCCATATGAGGGAAGAGAAGCTGGATGGGAATTGATAAGTCTGCCTACAAAAAGAGTGACTACACTTGACAGCAATTACTGCAAAGCTCTTTGAGACTTTTGCGAATTTAACATAACATAACATATAGGAGCAGGAGTAGGCCGTTTGGCCCTTCGAGCCTGCCCCGCCATTCAATCATGGCTGATCTTCTAATCTAACTCCAACTAATAACCTAACCCTGCCTTTTCCCCATATCCCTTAATCCCTTTTGCAATAAGAAATATATCTATCTCAGTCTTGAATATATTCAAGGACTGAGTGTCAGCAGCCTTTTGGGGTAGCGAGTTCCATACATTCACCACCCTTTGAGTGAAGAAGATCTTCTTCAACTCAGTGTGAAAGGGCTGGCCTCTGATTTTAAGGTTGTTTTAGTTTCTCCAACCAGGAGAAACAATCTCCCACTTTCTACTCTATCGTGCCCTTTTTACAACTCACTACAGCAAATCTCACATCGGTCATGTCAGTTGGAACCATACATTTGTTATGACTTATGCAAAGTATGAGGTATATCAAACTTACATACAATATAAACTCTTGAATGGGACTTGGCAGATGTACAACTTAGGCGAGAATACGATTTATACAGATCAGACTTAAATGAGTTTCACTGCATAAAAATGCAAGTTTTTCAATTCAACAAGGTAGATATTGGAGTCTAATGTCAGGACCTCTTCTCAGCACCACCAGCACAGACTAAATACTGCCGTAAGTGTCATTTTGTGGTCCTTAGGTACTGAGTGCATTTAAGCAGATGATTAATTTCACTCTATTCTCACCTTTGCAAATGCTAATCTGTTCATTGTTCCTCTAAATGGATCATTTTAATACCCTCATTATTCATTAACTACCAGAGTTTACCCAGAGTAAATGTCACATTTTGAATGATCCTGAACTGTCCTTAATGCGAACACAAACCAGCGGGTTTGGTGCAGCAGTTTCATTTTGCACTGCAGCGTACTCCGCACAAACTTCTCATCAGGGTATCGCCTGGGAAAGAGCACAAAACAACCTGTAGAAAACAGGATCATGTCACAGTAGCCTATTCAACGGAACCAGGTCGAACTAACTGTTCCAACTGGTTCTGCCTGGCAGCCTGCTCGCTCTTGGGATATAACACAGACTTCTATTCACAAGAGATGTGGTTAATATCCACCTGAGAATTGACGTTCAGAATTGCCCAACAAAAAAACATTTGATGCATTGACCTTACCACCTATAAAAATAGTCACTACACAACAACATCCACCACTTGCATTTATTTAGCATGCTTAGGGTAGCATCTCCAAGTGCTTAACAACTTGACGCTGAGCCAGGGAGAGAGGAGAGGTGACCGTAAGCAAGGTCAAAGAGGAAGGTCTTCAGGTGTCATCTGAAGAGAGACAAGGAAGGGGCAAGGTGGAGGGATTGAGGGGGAAGGTTCAGAATCTCGGGTGTAATGGCTGAAAGCAGGGCCCCTGATGATGGAGCAGAGGGAACGAGGGATGTGCAGGAAGCTGGAGCCAGCTGAGTGAAGGGGGCGAGGAGTCAGGTGTAAGGCTGGAGAGGCAGAGAGGTGCCAGGGCATGAAATAATTTGTATGTGAGTTTGAGGACCTCAAAATTGATCCGTTCTGCAATATGGAGCCAGTGAGTGGGTGTGGAGTTTAGCACGGGTAAGGATATGGGCGGTGGGTACACCTCACACTAATTACTGTGAAATGCTTTGTAAAGTTTTGATGCTATAGGTACAATAAGTTCTTCTTCAATGTCTATACGAAAGGCATTTAGGTGGATGTCAGGTAAGGACATGACTTCTCTCAACTGTTACTCCTTTCCCCCCACCTTGCAGTCGAATATCCTGCCAAATGCTCTCAGCCAAGGCTCACTGATGATCAGTGGCCATAAACGTGAGATATTGGAGGACGACAGGTAGCTTAGCACAGCCGGGATCAATCCTGTACTCACTTCATGTTCATACTTTCCAACCAAGGTAATTAGATTCAGTAGAAATAAAGAACGGGAACCTAATCTGATATAATAAGAAAAATCCTAATGTTTGATATCGCGCTTTTCATGTTGGAAGGACATCTCAAGTGCTTCGCAACAACAACAACTTGCATTTATATAGCGCCCTTCACGCGGGGTAACGTCCTGGAGTGGTTCACAGTGGCTAAGTCTGACAACGAGCCAGGGTGAGAGGGAGGTGGGGAGGTAATTTAATTCACAGGATTTACTGTAAAGCACTCTGACTGTTTTTTTCTGCTAACACGACAGCTAATTTGCATGCAGCAATGTCCACAAACAGCCATGAAGTGAATGACCAATTTTATCTGGTGGTTTGTTGTCCAGGGCAGTGGGATAACTCCCTTCTCTTTTCAAATAGTGCATTGAATCCCAAATGCCCACATGTGCAGGGAAATGGGACCTTGGTTTGAACCTCTCATCTGGTGGGTGGCATCTCCGACAATGCAGCACAGCTCCAGCACTGCACTGAAGTGTCAGCCTAGAAATATATGATTTCAAACTCATGATGTGAGGCTTGAACCTCCAACCTTCTGGCGCAGAGGCAAGAGTGCTACCGATTGAGCCTGGCTGACAAGTAAATTTCTTATGAAAGACGACATTATCTATTTTCAGTAGAGTCTAGTTATGACTTTTTTCATTATTAAATATATTTTAACAAACTGCAGTCTTTTCCTTTCCTTCACAGTGAAGGTAGAAATTGTCTTATGTGCTTTCTTTTCATTAAAAACCTATGTAGACCAAATGTAAACACAGTCAGTTTCTGCAAGTTGTGTAAATATTTCATTGGTTGGCAATCGGAAAATTAAAAGTGCATTGGACTCATTGAGCCCAGCTCCACCACAGAGCACTCCATGGTTATTTAGGGCACTCATAATTTCCTCTGTACACATGGTTTACACAGCTCTCACAATGAACTCCACTGGGTCTGGAAAAACAAGTTGTGATCAGCATTTGTTTGCAACCTAGCTTCAAACTGGTCTTCAAAATATAAGCAAACCAAATAATCGGTTCCAAAAGCAGGGCTGGTTTTGGTAGCTAATCTAAAACAATACAGAAGGACAATATGCCAACCATCTTACGACATATATATGTTATGATGCATGCTGAAACAACAGCAACAAAATTACATTTGTATAGCACCTTTCACATACGGGAGGACGTCCCAAGGCACTGGACAGACATTTGTCTGATGTCTCTCTTTCTCTCATGCGTGCGCTCTGTAAAATCCTGCCCGACCTTAAAAATTATGTTGGTTCATCCTGACTACTGTGTTCACACTGCTGTGGAATGTTTGCTGGAATTGTGCCCTTCTTGAGTTGAATGGGTTTCTTTCTCAATTCCAAAGTGTGTTGAGCTGCACTGGTATCGTGTGTCCTGGCCTGCTGTTTCCTGGCGCATCTGAACAGAATGGTTCCTTATCTCACTGGAGATAAGACCAGTTAATGATACAGTGACACAGTAAGAACACAATTGCACGGAGTGACAGCACATGACTCAGCGTCCATTCCTGATTTCATCTGATGGGAACATGAGAAGCATTAAACCTGTGAGGCTAACAGCAGAACAAGACTTTTACAAATAATAACAATCCTTATATTTGATATAGTGCTTTTGACATTGCATATTGCCCACCTCCATCCATATCTCACAACCAACGCAGCTGAAACCCTCGTCCACGCCATTGTCACTTCCCGGCTGCACTATTCCAATGCCCTCCTCGCTGGTCTCCCCATACACAAAATCCAATTAATTTCTTTCCAGCACCCGGATACTCACCCAACCAAAACTCCGTATCCGCTTCATACCTGTCCTTCCCAAGCTCCACCGGCTCCCAACAACCCACTGCTTCCGCTCAGCTGGCTCTAGCCTCTTGTTTGTCCCTTGCCCCCTCCCCTCCACCATCGGTGGCTATGCCTTCAACCACTATGCCCCGAAACTTTGGAACTCTCTCCCTCAATCCCTCCGCCTTGCTCCCACCCTCCCCATCCTTAAATCTCACCTGAAGACCTTCCTTTTTGATTTCTGCTTATGGTCACTTCACCTTCCCTCTCACTTTGGCTCATTGTCAGATTCGCCACTTTCAAGTGCTCCGGGATATAAATGCAAGTTGTTGATGTTGTTTCACGTCAGGAGGATGCATCAAAGTGCTTTGCACCCAACGATACCTCACAAACTGTTATAGTCAATGAGCAATTTTATTTGGGGGATTGTTGCCCAAGACAATGGTAGAAACTCCCTTCTCTTTTAGAATAGTGCCATGGGATCTTTAACATCCATCTGAACAGACAAATGACACCTCGGTTTAACATCTCATCTGAAGAACATCTGAAGCACCTCCAACAAAACAGCAGATCCCTAGCAGTCCATTGGAGTATCAGCCTATATTATGTGAATTCAAAGTACTGACAATGGGCCTTAAAGCCGCATGCTTTTATTCCAATTTGCTACCCTTCTCTTCTATCTTATCCTAAAGCATACGTTTTTACTCGTGCCAGCAGACTGCTGATTACCAACTCCAGATAATCCGTGTTAGCAAACCATTAATTGGGGGAAGCATCACAGATGATCTAAATCTGTCCTTTCCACCCGGGGTTGTCAGATAATGATTAGAAGCAGAAGCCCCGGCTGATTATCCATTGCCTTTGTTAGAGCACTGAAGCTTAATTGTAGTACCCTGATTGCTGCCTCGGCTGGTGCATCTTAGCAGAAATCGACCCTGGGACATGCCTGGTCTCTATGGCTCAGTATTACACCAAGTGGTCCCTTCACCCACTGAGGCATTGATACAACTTGTGAATATGTTGAAACCTCACAGAATAGAAAGCACCATTCATTTACAAACACTGCCACTGCACTCGACAATAATCATTTGCGCAGCACATTGACACATTTCCGTGTGACAAGGCGATATAAAAGCTGTGAGAAATTAAAAAAAGGATGTCAATTACTCTCCCTAAAAAATACATGGTTATGAAACTGTAGAATATGAATGGAATATCTTTAAATATTCACAGTTCTTTTGTTAATTTCTTCCAGTTCCATGTACCAATCCTTCATTACCTCACCCAAGTGCCTAATCTTCACATTGAGCCTTGAGAGCAAGTGTTGGCAAGAGGTTCGACTATAGGCCGGTCCGAACCTATCCCTATCCGACTTCCACACATGCACTTTCAGCAGTTATTGCTGGAATTTTTATATCTTTGTCCTGCCCTTCAGATCCTTTCGCTGTCTCATGCTGCCTTACTTGCTCAATCTCTTCCAGCCCTGTTCTCCTACCCACCTCTTCACTCTTCCAACTGTGGTCTATTACTCGGTCCTCATTCCCCCTCCCCAGTTCCCATCAATGGTTGCTGGCCCTCAGCAACTGTATCCCACACCCGCCCTCTGGAATTCTCTCAACATTTATCTGCCTCTCTTATCTGCCTTAAAAACCCTCTTGAAAGTAACCCTCTCTCTTACCATGCTTGATGCTCCCTCTCATATCCATTAAACTTCACGTTCATCATCCGTGAAAGGTTCTATAACAACAAAAACTTGCATTTATATAGTGCCCTTCACGCCTCTTAGAGTGCTTAATAGTGGTGGACCCTGACACCAAGCTGGGGGGAGCCCCGTATAATAATCAAAATGCAAGGATTATTTGGTATAGGTATACTGTAAAGTTCAGTGACTGTTGTTGGTGAACATGGCAGACAATTTGTGTACAGCAATATCGGATGAACAGCCACAAAGTGATATAGTGTGTAAGTATATCCAGTGCACGTTATTGTCATATGTTCCATTACTGAGGGGGAATGCATTCAATTTCTTTTAAAAAGGAAGAAGTAATTAAAAGACAATTTCCCACAATGGTACATGGTAATTGAACAAAGGAACAGTCTTCCAGCAGAGAACACCTTGCTGGTATTTCCACATGTCTACTCCAAGCTGTACAGGAAGATTACTTACATCTTACTGAAAGAGTCCATTGTTGCTTGAAACAAAACCCCTTTATCGCTGCTTAATATTACAGCCCCACCTATACTTAACAGGTGATTTTGTTTGATTGTTTGACTTGCAACAAAATCATGGGTGTCCTCTTTTTCAACAGCAGGGATATACCTGCTGGTAGGTAAATGTCTAGGAACACACGGACTGCTATCAATAATCTGATACTCGTGCTGAATGGGTTTTCATCCATTGATGCCATTTTTGGGGGAGGTGGGGAGGAAAGGAAAGAGAAAGAATCCACTTTGCACCAGCACATCTGCCAAAGGAAACATCTGGGAGTTGAACTGTGCCCACGTCAACACTCACGTCTACAGATGTCACTACAAAGAGAAAAATGAATGGAAAAACGTTTTTCAGCAGTAGACTTTTTCTAGGTAGATTTAAAGCCTCAGCAGAAACATAGATGCCTACAATAATAAATTGGTCACTCAATCCGCGACTGTTTGTGGGACACTGCTGTGTGCAATTGGCTGCTGTATTTTGCTCACAAAATATACAGTCAATTCACTTCACAGTATATTCTGTGCAGCGCTTTGAGACGTCTCGAAGACATGATAAGGCGCTATATCAAATGCAAGGATTATTATTATTTAGGGCTGTGTGTGGTACTATACATTTCTGACATAAAATAGAACATTTACACAAATGTATCATTCCTCTCAGTGCGACAACAGTCTAGCGGCCAAGCTAGAATTTCCACTTTGAAAGCTAGAATCAAGGGGTGTTATTTCACATTTGTTTGTTTGTGCCGGCGTAAGACACAATTTACATCTTGTGCCACCACAAATCAAAAAGATCCACGAGTAATGACTTAACTAGTGATCTCATGTAATAGGACCTTCTAAAGGCTGTGTAAAGAGCTGCAGATTGGAGCCTTTTCTGACTCTCCTGCAGGTTCTGCCTCCACTCTTCTGGTATCTCACTCGTGTGACCATTCTTCATAAATAATAATAAAAGTCCTTGCATTTAATACAACCAACAGGGCGAAATGTTGGGCAAGTTTCCTTACTCCACATGCCATTGTTTACCTAGCAGTAAGTAGAAACCCAATTGTTATTCGACTGGTGGATCGCTTTTCCGGGGGTAATAATTCCTTCCAAAAACAATAAATTGGTAACTCCAATCCACGACTGTTTGTGGGGCATTGCTGTGCGCAATTGGCTGCTATATTTCACCCACAAAATATAGTCAATTCACTACGTTTATTCTGTGAAGCGCTTTGAGACATCTCGAAGATGTGATTATTATTATTTAAGGTGGTGCTTTTTGACTACCTTTTTTTTCTGAAAGGCTAATTTATCAATGGAGCACTGCATTTTAAGAAGAAACTGAGCTGTTGCCATGCATTAGAAAGGTTGAGAAGCAGGACTAGGCTCATGCATGCATGATGGATGAGCATTTGGGCAAAGTTCTGGAGTTTCCTGGGGCTTATATCACAGCCCGAGGTATAATGTCATCGGTGTGTGTATCAGGGGAGTGGGGAGGGGGGAAGAGAGCGAGAATAGGGGAGAAAATTGGGATATTTATAAAAACAGTCATTTAAATCCCAGCACTACACACAAAATGGCAGCTTCAGCACCTGTTAAGAGTCGTGTACATTGTTTATTCAGTCACGTGACACTGCACCATGGAAACACAAAAAATCTAGTAAAGCACTTTTTTTTACACACACACACACAAGTGCGGTCATTCTCAGCCAAGAAAGAACTCGGGCCAAACACTCAGACACATAAAAAGTTGAGCCCTTTATTCCACTGAATAAAGAGCTGGAGCAACCCTCCTTTCACAGAGAAAGTGTCTGTCTGCGACGTTCCTCTTTGTGACACACAGTAAAGATCATAGATTGCCCCCACTGCTCCCCAACTGTGAACGATCTCATTCTGTGAGTCTTACTTGCAGCAATGGGCGACAGTTTTACCATTAGTAATCTCTGCTCAAGTAAACCATGTAAGTAAGGAGGCGGGCAGTTCGAAGTTTCTTGCTTACAATACAATCAATTCCAATACAATCAATTCCAGGTTGGTTAAGAAATGGCCCAGGGCAGAGCATCAAAGATACTTAAACTGATTATTAGGTTGTGATGGCCTTAAAATGCCATCTTTGGTTGACAGGTCGCAGTTGAGAAAGGTGTAGTAAGCATTCCCCTGTGAAGATATAACACTGTACTAGCAGTTCAACCCAATGGCTGAAACAACCTTTCTCCACTGACACATGTTCACGTAGCCTATACTGCTTCATGAAGGCTAAAAATGATAGCAGAAATCAAGCAACCAAGTTAAAGAGAGCTTTTTCTTTCCTTCAATATTACAAGTGAAGGGAAATCCATTCACTCTGACAAACGATCCCTTTCCAATGGCTCTCAGGAAACGCATACAGTCAGGACAGGAAACGATCACTGCAGCCTGTATATAGCCCCTGGGAGGACGGCAGCAGCAGCCTCTGCTTTCAAACCACACCTTCATTGCCCTCTGTACTGTGTCACTGTTTGGCCACGTAACCAAGCAACAGACTGAACAAACTGTGCACCTGACATTTGACAAATAGAAAATGTTGGCGCATTAAAAGTTAAAAAGCTTTGCTCAACAGTACACACAAAAACAAGAATGCACACGAGCAATGTTGATACACAGCAACAGTCTTCGTCTAGGAGCAGCCTTGCTGCACCAACATAAGTCCCAGTGAGGAGAATCACCTGCAACATGATTAAAGCCAAATAAATCTGCCGTCAATTTGTTTTGCTTGGTGTCACTGAGTTAAGAAGATGTTTGAAGTGTAGAGGACAGTTAAGCAAAGCTTACCAACGCACATTCTGGGGTCCACAAGTTTTGGCTCTTGCTAACCTGTCTCTAATACTCTCTGGAATTAGGTTAGCAAGATGTGTCTCTCCAGGGAGAGTGCGCATTCCACTCGAATAAACATCTCGGAAATTTCCATGTGTAAGTGGGATACATGGAACTCTCAGTTTGGCTTAGATACTCTTAAGAATGGCGATGGGCTTCCACTTCTGTCAAACCACCCAGCTGACCAAAAAAAAGCAGAGTAACTAGTGATCTCTCTCTCTCTCGCACACACTCTCTCTCTCTGCAGTTGACAGTGGCAGGTGGCATGACAACCAACCACATGTTCTCTGTGTAGCCAGTGCTCTAGCTGCACAGTAGCTAGAAAGTTCCCCCCCCCGCCTCAAAATTATTTGAAAAGGTTCTTTATTGTCTCCTTCTGTTTTCAACCCTCTATAAAGGGCGTCTTTAACAGGCGTGCTCTTTCCTTCTATTATCCATCCTTACAACCCTGCACTGCAAGCTAATCTGTTGGGTCACTTCTTTTCCCGATCTTCTTATCAGCAATGCTAGATCCACCAGTGGCTCAATGCCTGGAGCAGAGACCGGATATATATATTTCAACTATGTTTATAAATAGCAATAAGAAATATCAGCTCTTAAATGAGCTAGTAATCCCACAGCACCTCCTTTTTTTTGCATCTGATGTAATTTTATAGCAGTCATGGGTCCTTCTTAAGGGCACGTTGGATTAATACATTGCTGTCTCACAGGCCAAGAATTCCTTGTTACATTCACCACTTGAGTGAGTTTTTAGCTGCACATAAAATAATAATCATTGCTTTTGATTTTGGACCTGATCATATTCAAATGCCTCAGATTGCTTCAAAGAGTTTTGTTTCTATGACTTGTAGGGTATATAGTGCCCTATACCATCTTGAAGCACTTCACAATGATGGAGTTGGATGTTGAATGAGTGAGGAGGTGACTGTTGGTGCGGCCAAAGAGGTAGGTTTTCAGGTGAAATGGTGGGGCAAGACAGAGGGGATAGGGAAGCAGTTCCATGTGATTTGGAGAAGACAGCAGCCTTGAGTTAACCGACCAGAGCGGGTGAGCAAAAGAGCGGGACGGTGGGAGAAACTCCATTCTCTTTTTGAATGGTGCCACGGAATCTTTAACAACCACCTGAACAGACAAAACAGCTTAACGTCTTATCTGAAGAATGTCTCGTCTAATAACACAGTGTTTTCCAGGGTTGTATTGGTGTGGCAGTTGAAACAATGAGCCCCAATGGGGCTGAATACAAGGTGCCTTTTAATGTGCATACCCTATGTTTCGGTGTATTCCAATAATCTATCTCTGGGATTTCCACATGTAGGTGGGAATCTTGGTTTGAATACTCTTAAGCATGGTGATGGGTTTCTATATGTGTCATATTATGTCATATAACCCTGCTGACCAAAAGTAAAAAAGAATTGTATAAATGCAGCGCTATTTAACATCCTGCCCAGGAAGATCCCAAAACGGTGGGCACTACGATTAGTCTCAGGGTCCGAGATGAGTGAGAAACATCGAACTTGGGATGGGCCTATTGATGGCCCAATGGAGCACTAAGCCACATGGACCAGAAGGTGGCAGGTTTGATTCCGAACCTGTATTGAATTGGCTGATCTCAGTCAGGCAAGCAGTTGAGGTACTACAATTTCCTGCAGGGTGTCAAGCGATAGTGATCAGAAGCAGGAATCCTGGCTTCTTTCTCCCCTTCCAAGTTCCAGAGGTTCCGAGGCCAATTGTAGTACCCAATTGCTGCACTGGCTGACATCAGTTAACTCAGCACAGCCCAAAGATTGAAGGAGACTGCTAAGTTTCATGCTGCACTGCAGAGAGTGAACATGTGGGGCAATGTTTCACTCCGGGCATTGGCTTTCCAAGTAGTACCATCAGATGAGCGCCTGTAAATTGATGAAAGTTCTTAGCATGTGTAATTAGGATCTTTGATTTCTACCAGACTTGAAGGGGCCAATGAAGCCCGCCCCCCACAAAAAAAGCTTTCAAATAAAAAGATAACCTTAGCTGCGATTGCAGACTTGACTCCACTTATTTTCCTTGCGATTAATTTATTTCCCTTGATCCTTCCTGAGAGGAGTAAGTGGATTTTCCCTCAATAAAGAGAAACTCACTCCTAATCAAAATCACTCTCCAGAGAAAAATGCCTTTCTTGTGTTCATAACGTAATACATCCAGGATTGAGGAATTGTTGATAAGACACTTGTTTTTGAACTGGTGACCTGTAAAAGGCAGCAGGATAAATTAAGAAGGGATATTTGCTTCATGCAAGAGAGTTAGATTTCTCATTCGGAAAATATTATTCATCTGTTCCAGTGAAGTGAAATGATGCATTGGCTTACCCGTATTTTCTATGAATGTAGTATTGACGTATGTTGAGGCTTTTATAAGGCGCTGTGAGTTAATAGTGATTCATGGTGCAGACCACAGGACAAATGGATCCAAGATAACTTTAGTCCACTGAGATACAGAACAGTTAAACGCTCATTTACAGCTAAAGCCGCTCCTCGCTTTTAACGAGCATTTAGCCCAATTGGAGGGAAGATTTTCCTTCGTTTTTCAACCTCAGTGGTGTGTGTTCAGCGCAGAATTTTTGATTCTCTTTTCAACAGATGAGTCACATCCGGTTAAGTACAATTCCAAGAGCTTCAGATACCTGCTATGTTTGTGATCTGTGCCAATTCCCACCCAAGTTAGCACTTTATAGACATGTTATGCTGACATCTAACCAGGTGTGATTTTGTGCTCTATCCCAAGCTATGATGTATAACGAGTACAGGCTTTTGTAACTGAAACATCCTGCAATTTTGCTCTATAGTTTTTGGGGGTTAGCCCGGTGTTCTGACACATGCGGAAACCCATCACCATGCTTAAGAGCATCCAAACCAAACTGAGAGTTCCATGCATCACACCTTCACATGGAAATTCCAGAGATAGATTGTTGGAATGCAATGGGCACTCTCTCACCAGGAGATGGCAGGTCCCTGTGAGATGCATTCTGCTCACCTAATTCCAGAAAGTGTTAGGCCCAGGTTGGGAAGAGCCAAGGCTTGTGGACCTAAGAGTATGCGTTGGGGGTACTGATGGAGTCTAACCAGCTAAAACCACGTAGCTTGCCATTGACACCATTGCCTGGCAAGCTTTCCTGCTGTTTGACCAGCTAGGACCATCCTACCCGTCAGGGCTTCGTCTTGCAGGGTTAATGCGAACTGATTGCGAAGAATTCCTCCCGCAGCGATTGGTCTGCCCTTCCAAGTCGTACCAATGAGTCAGCCCGGCTGTGCCGTCAGAAGCAGTTCCCTAGAACAGTGTGGATCCACCTGGCTCAAGGATCTGCCAGTTAAGCTCCAAGGAGACTCCGCTTACTTTCCCCCCAAGGGCAATAGTCATTAGTTGGTCATTTGACATCCGACAAGCACGGGTTTGAGCCTTCACTGGGTGGATGGTAAGTACCAGGAACTCCCTGCAAGCTTCCTGGCTAGATTGTGTGACTTGCAGCACATACTCTGTGCATTGAAGCAACAAATCTAGAGATGTCCCCCTACCCAGAAAGAATCAGCACCCCCACCTGGTGAAATGCCAAAATGTCATGAGCTGAAAACTTCAAAATCCAGTCATACAACTGCGGAGACTTTGCAGAGGAAGTTACTGTTTGCCGGTGAATGAATGACTCAAACATTGGAATATTTTTCTTTCATTGCACAGTAGCTGCTTCCCTCTATCAACTGATCTGCCAACAAAACAGAGTAGCTCCTGCCTCCAGGTGTCTTTAACAGCAGGCAGCCAACAGTCACTCTACAGGTACTTTGGAAGAGCAAAACACCTTGAGAGCCCGTCTGGAAAGCCTTCAGTATTATGTAGTACAAACGCATGCCGTATTCCATGCTATAGAACTTGATTTTGCATTTATGCAAAAGGCAAATTCTGTAACTGCTTTTAAATCAATAAATTGGTTCAATTTAATCATCATGACACAGTTAAATTGGCTTTTGTTTATGGTGCAAATATCATGTCACAGTTAGTCAACAAGGGTAGCGAACAGCCTATTATTTGATTTTGAAAACTGAACTCGAGAAACAAATGCAACTTAAACATAGGACTCTCTTTGCAGTTCAGTTCAGCAGCAATGAAGGGCTATATTTATAGTGTATTCAACACTGATGACAAGCTGGGGAACTGATGGACTTGAACTCTGATCTTGTCCTCAACCTATCCTCAATTCAGCAAGTCAGTGCAAGCACCTTCAATAGAGTAAATATTCAGTGGCCTAACTATTCATTTTTCACATCATTCCTTACTTTTGGTTTCAAAGAAATACAATGAACTATTATACTTAGAGCTGTTTGCAGACTGAGTCCTTCACTGGCTATCTTCTAAGCTGATCCTTCTTATTCTGGACACAGACAGAGAGAGACTCACATCTCCCTGTGGCAATGCCACTGTTTGTAGGCTGCTTGTGGTGCCTGGAGGCAGTAGCTTGTTGGCTCCGGCAGTAAAGCACTCGATAGAACTGAAAACAGGAAAATAAATTCTTTTTTTAAACAAAACCAAAACTATGATCAAGATAAACCTAACATCTGGAAAAATACTGAGCCGTTTGGCTCACTTGAGTTCAAATGTTTTATTCTTGGTATCTCTATCTTATAAACAAGCCACAGTACAATAATAATAATAATAATCCTTGCATTTGATATAGCGCTTTTCACATCGGGAGGATGTCCCAAAGTGCTTCACAGAACACACTGTAAAGTGAATTGACTGTATATTTGTGGGCGAACGCGGCAGCCAATTTCGCACAGCAATGTCCCACAAACAGTCGTGGATTGAAGATGACCAATTTATTTTTGGTTTTGGAGGGATTATTATTAGGCTCTGTGTGGAGTAAGGAAACTTGCCCAAGGTTTTGCCCTCTGCCTGGAATTGAACTCAGGTCTCTCACTTGCAAAGCGCGTGCTCTAACCACTGAGCTACAGGACTCCAATCTGAACTTATCGTGACTAAACAATAATCCTTACCATTGGTATAGCAACTTTCAGTCAAGAGGATGTCTCAAATCGCATCAGAGGATATACTGTAAAGTTTAGTGACTGTTTTTGTGGGTGAATGTGGGTGACCAAGTGTGATCGGGTGCTTTTTAGAGGTGTGAAAGTGCAGCTCACACTCCAACTTCTGAATTCCTCTTTCTAAAATAGATGGTCAGTTTATAATGATAAAAGTGTTACCCAATAACTCACAGGTTTGATTGAAAGTATCTTAACGATCATCCTTGCCTTTGTTACAATGCCTTATCTTATCTAAAAGGGCTTCACAGAGTTTAGTGTAGTGACTGCAGTTGTATGTGAATGACTGAGCCAGGTTGACATTAAGAAGCAAGGAGAGAAAAACCACAGTGAACAGGCCTTTTTCTCTCCGACAACAAGAGGCTTTATATTAGCTCTTTTAAAAATATATCTTAATTGTAATTCAGGCTGACACTCCACTGCAGTATTGAGTGAGAATTGCATTATTGCCCTTCAGATAAGAGGTTAAATTGAGGTTCTGTCTGCTTGACATTAATGGTCCCATGGCCACTACTGTACTGTATATTGAAATAGAGCAGAGTTCTCCCAAAGGCAGGGTCAAAGAGGAAGGTGTTGAGACGAGCCTTGAAGGCTCGTCTCAACACCTTCTAATGGAGGGGACAAGGCAAAGGAATTCCAGGATGGATTTCCAGAGGGTGGGGCAAAAAAAACAGCTGATGGTGGTGTGGGCAGGGTAGGGCACCTGAAGCAGGCCAGTGGCCACTGAGTAGAGGGAGCGGGAAGTTTTGTAGGGTGTTAGTAGGTTGCAGAGGAAGCAGGATGAGGGTACACGGGCGAGGATGAGGGTAATAATGCTAGGCGAGGATGAAGGTAATCGGCTCACGGAGCTTGGTGTGCGAGAAGACATGAATTGCAGAGTTCTGAATAATCTGCATCCTGTGGAGGGAAGAGTTGGGAAGTCCGGCGAGCAGGGAATTAGCATAGTCAAGCCTGGATATGATGAAATCATGGATGAGGGTCTCGCCAGCCTGAGGGGAGAAGTAGGGCGGAGGCGGTCAGTGTTGCTGCAGAGGTGGGGGAAGGTAGAACGGTCATGGCATGGATGTAGATTAGTGGAGCATTCATGCTCCTGGATAGTCAGCATTCATGAGTCCTGACTTTTGTTACGGAAGAAGGGACGAATGAAACAGTAGACTGTGGTTGATCTACCCAGCCGTAAATCACTTCACTCAGAGTGCTAGTCAACTTTATCTGACAGATTTTTGTTTTGGATTTTTCAGCATCTCATGTAACGTGGTAAATACACAATCCTTTACCTAAATTAGATTGGAGTGGGTGGTTTTCTGGGCCCCTCATTTCATCAATTATTGATCAAATCAAAACAATGTATGGTCTAAGATGGATCTGTTTCCCACTAAGACAGGAGGACAAAGAACGTAATTCTATAGATATTAAGTGGTTTAGATGCAAGAATTAGCTGATCAAGTTGAATAAAACCTGATTCAGTTAAGTGTTCTTACTGATGTTTATTCTCTCTTAATCTTAACAAATGGATTCAGCAAGCTCTTTCATGGAGGTCACATCTGCTCTTCTGTAGCCTTTTTGTGAGACATTACGCACTTCCACAATGTAACCCAATGTCATATGAAAATCATTTGTAGATAAATACATCTTAACAAATTGAGTAAGTGTTGTATGTTGATCGTAGGATATTTACCTTGTGTATGTAATGGCATTGTGAAAACTGCAAACCACCTGCAATATTCATGGAACAATATTCCAAGGCAAGCAACGATTCTTAAGTACATTTATCTTAGAATCTGCACAGTTGATGGCTTTGAAAAAGCAACTTCGGGTTAGTTTCTGTGCTGAGGTGCTCACTTAAATGGTGCATTAGTCACTGACAATGTGCCACGAGACATCGTTGACTGACAGATCCCTGTGGAAGAACCATCTGGAGCCCAGCAAGAATCAACATCAGATAGGTTCATTGTGGCAAAAATCCTCGCCACTTCAGGTGGCAATTACAAAGGGCGTCTCTGAATCTGTCTGCATTGGAATGCCTGTGCGAACTTGTCAGCTGATTTAAAATCAGTTCAGATCCTCCTGCTGTGTAAAACCTGAATGATTTGTCCTCTGCCAATACATTCTGTAGATTAGGAAATGCCTCATCTTCTATGTTCCGCCCCTTAATTGCTGATTTAAATACCGATTCTCTGTTTGAATGCTGATCAACTTACCAATAGCAATGGCCAAATACATGTTTTGCATCAAAAAGCAATTTCATATTGACAGGTAATTGTGCTCAGACAATACTAGACACAGGATGATTTCTCTATAATATCCAAAATGACATTTTCGAATGCACTAAAACAATGAATGAAGCAGCTCATATGCCTCTAAATGTGGTTCAATAATATAATCACATCTAGTGGGTAAAGCCATGGCCTCATGTAGCACTGACACATACAGAAGATTACACTGAGTCATTATCCTTCACAGAAAATTCTGTGAAGCCCTTTGAGATATTTTGACATGTCAAGGCATCATATCAAATTCAAGGATTAGCATTAGAAAGTTACAACTTTCTCTGTCTCAAGCTCATTTAGTTTAGCCAGGACATTACAATTTCGGGGTAAATTACAGTATGCCTACAGTTTATAGGGGACACTACATTTGGCCTCAACACCTACAACAACAACAACTTGCACTTATATAGTGCCTTTCACGTGAGGCAGTGTCTCGGAGTGCTAAACAGGGGCGGAGCCTGACCCCAAGCCAGGCGGAGAGAGGAGGTGACCCTAAACACGGTCGAAGAGGAAGGTCTTGATCTAAAAGGGAAAGAATAGTGAGGGCTAAAATTAATCATTTCTAATTGCTATGTAGTGCCCCTTCCTGCACTGTGTTTATGTGATGCTGTTGAGTGTATCCATCTTGCCTATAATTCCCTTCAACATCGCCACCAGGTTGAATGGACTCCTGACATATATCTGGGCTCGCACATAAAGAATAGCCATTTGGATCAGGTACCAGTGGAGCTGCACTCCAAGAATCTATGCCGTCAGGAGGAGAAGAGAGAGAAAAAGAGATGATAATTGGCATATAAAATAAGATAACAGCACTCTTTCTTAATGTTCTTGCAGCTTTTAAATGAAACGTGGCATTCACTCCACAAATTCATCTGGATGTAAAATAACTGAGTTACTATCAGTTGTAAAACCTGTATTACTGTTATGAGGTATTCACAGAATCATTGCGGTTATGTTCTTGGTTAAGTATGTTTTATAGGTTGTATGGTAATTTGAATATGTGCAGCTATTTGTAATTGTAATGTTTGCTCTCATGAAAGATATATGCCCCCATCCCATTGTATCCCAGAGATCTGAGGCAATGCGTCCAATGTGAAGTAAAACAAAATTGGAAACATTAATAAAATATTATTCATGGGGAGCGAGGTAGGGGGAGGGAAGACAAGAACGATTAAAGAAGAGATGAAAAAACAAAAACCTAGACACCACCTCCATAGGGGCCTTTGAGGATTGCAGTCATATCTGCACTAATGTTACAAAAAATAATCCCTTTATAACTACACTGTTTGTTTCTAAGGTATTGAGAATTACATTGAGCAACATCAAACTGGTCAGGCTGAGTAACAGCAGTTGATTCACATATGAAGATAGTTTCTAAAGTGCAAAGTAAGGTTCGCAAAAATGAAAGGAAATCTGCATTTGTTCTTAAACAGTGAGGTAGGCCACTTGACTGTGCTGTTTCCACTCTTCTTTACTCTTCTGATTTGTTGGGGAGTCAGTAACCAGTCAGTAAATGCACATTTTAGTGTGAGACCATAGTAACCGGGTGATTTCCCGGCCTGCCCTTTGTCAGTTCATTTCAGGCAGAGGGTCTCTAAGTCAACAAAGTTGACTCTCATCATCTCTGGGAGAAGAAATATTGGCTCGTGTTCCCAACTCTATCAGCGCTCCCCTCCTTCTTCCTCTTAATGGGTTAAAATATGATCAGACTTGACTGTGATGCCTCTGGTGGTTAAATAACCTCTCAAGGCCTCCTTATCAGGTGCACGAATGAAGAATGGGGATCTGGATGACAGGAGCCTGTTGAACCCCATACTAGAATGAGTCAGTACATTCAGGAAAGAAGGATAGAAATCTAGATGGAAGTAACTTTAAAAAGAAAATAAATATTAAAACCCAGGTTTGCCTAACAGTAAAGCTGATTTCTATCTGAACTCAGTTCAGCTAACTCAGCATGGACCAGGATTCAAAAGCTTCTGGTCTGTACATGTTCTTCCCAACAGATCTTGGAGCTTATAAAACGCCCCATTAAACTAGTAGAGGAAATCCTTGCAGGAAACAAATGTGGGCATGTTACGAAAGCTGTGAAAGGTGTTCAATGCTCAAAAGGGTGAAGGCTTTTGTTCTCAATGAAAAGACTGGTTTATGAGGCAGTAATTAGGATGGTGAGGGCAAAGAGGAGAAGCATGCGAGAACCTGCAGAATGACTAGAAATGAAACGGGGAAAAGGAAATCTCAGGAGACAAAGAAAATACCCACTGGAAATGTAATCAGGTTCAAGCACAAGCAAGTGAAGCTGAAGTGCAATATACAATGGTGATTCTTATTCCAAATGTGCTCCCCAAAACCATGTTCACCTACTAGCTATTTTGGATGGGGGTTACAGTGTTTTCCCACCGTTCTGTCCAGTGGACTCCATTGATGGCCCCGGTGGGTAAAGAAAACTACTAATGCAGGAAAAATTGGAGTTCAATCTGTCACTGACTCCTGAATTGCCCTTTGTATAATGACAACACAACTTCTCGTGTCCCGATACGGCTGGAGGAGGGAACCCATGTTGCGGACACAATTGCTGCTGTAACCACTCAATTGTACTGTTGGGCCCAGATCAATATGCAGTCAAACACATGCAGAGCCTCAGTGCAGAATCACAAACTGTAAATGCATCGTGTGATGCTTCACTTTGTAATTTTTGGGTTTGAGATGATAAAGCAATTCT